>NC_067472.1:144481549-144810137 GCF_947179515.1 Apodemus sylvaticus
GCCTAACAGCAACAACATTCACACAACCATGACCATAGATGTACCCAGTGTTCAAATAATAGTTTCTAGATTCCAGCCTTCCCCAAACCAGGGTTCCTTTAGAAACAACCGAAGTCAGGGCTGGAGCCTGTACCTCTATGTGCCAGAAAGTAGGAAAATATTTTTATCTAACCTACAACTATGTCAAAAGAACATAGGAGACCACTCTGAAGGACTCCCATTGGCTTTATCTGGGATGGAGTGTGAAAAAGGGGATCACATATGGAATTACAACCTTCAGCTTGAATGCATAGCCACGAATCCACATCTGTATAGGTGTCCACATTAAGGAAGTGCACAGGGGTCAGGAGAGCTGTTTCTCCCAGTGGAGGTGTCTAATCCATGGAAGCAGTGGAATCAGGAAACCCGCTTTGCCTCCACTAATTAAGGTGTGAAGGGTAGCAGTGAACCTAAATATCTGAAAACACAGGCCTTAGATCTCATTTTTGGAAAGGGTAAGATGGGCAGTAGAGCCATTTGGTGAACATCTGAGAATGAGCGTGCACCACCAGCAGCAAAAAGTGTAGCCCTCTGAGTCTGATCAGGACACTAAGACAACCTGGAGGACAGACATCCTTCTTGTCACTGACCCACACCCTCCAAAGATGTCCAGCCAGTGGAAAGTGAGGGTAGACTGAGACCAAGCAGAGGCTGAAAAGGCAGAATTGTGCCTGGCCCAGTCCTGGTCCTCACAGTCTTCAGTAGTCCCACCATATAGGCCACACCCCCTCTGCCCTCAGCCCTCCCCCATCAACCAGGACTTCTTAAAACCGTTTCCACTCAAAACTCTTCACTTGAGAAATGTTTAGAGTCTCCAGAAGTTGGTGTATAGAACACAGATGTATATAAATATAACATTCATTGATAAGAAATCATAAAAAGAAATGCATTTAAAATCGCTGTTTGATTATACATTATGTGTTGTAATAACTCTTTGATGTTATGATATGTAATTTTATTATGTATCGAAGGTAAAGCAATCCTGCACATTAATTGGATGAACATGCTTGTTTATTTTCCCATAATGAATCCTGTCTTTGCTAAATATTTGATACTGCAAGATTCAGATCATCTACTACACCTTTCAGAATTGACTGCTGTTTTAATTTTATAATTGTCAGTGTTGAATAGGCTGCCTCCCTAAGACACACGGTGCAGAATGTGTTTAGAGCCATTTCAGAATTTGTCAGAAAGGCTATCTCAATCCTAAGACAAACCTCATTCAATAACTTTTTTAAATGAAACTTATGTCAACAAATCAGGCAACAATTTTTAAAATCAGACACGCTGACACATCTAAAGCTATACTGATTTGGTATTTACATGCGGAGAGGTGGCTAGGAAAATATTAAACAGTTTTTCTCTCTATAATGAAATCATTGAGCCTTTATGTTTCAGGTGGCCACAGTGAGAGTCACCTGACCTGATGCCTGTCTGCCCTGTGCAGTGTTGAGCTCAGGACCCAGGCACCGTGGAACCAAGACATACCACACCCGTGAGCACCACCAGACACACGTCTGAATTGTCCTGTGTTTGGCTTTGAGTTGATTTCTGGTCTCCCTCCCCACCCCAGTTCAGAAGCCTTAGCTGCAGCTGTGCTTCTGGTTCTCCAATTTGGCAGCCTGTTCTATTTGGGTTACCGTTCACAGTTTAAGACACACGATACTTGGGAGGCTGATGCGGGATGATGTCGAGAGTTTGAGCTGTGTAGCAAGACTGATTGATAAAACCAAGGGGCTGGAGAGGTGGCTCCGTGGTTAAGAGTATCAGCTGTTATTCCGGAAGTCCATGGGATTCCATTCCCAGCACCCACATGGTAGCTCACAGTCATCTGTAAGTGTAGTTCCAGGAGACCCTGCTCCCACTCCCAGCCTATTTGGGCATCAGGCACTGATGTGATGTACAGCCATACACCCAGACAAAACACCCATACACATAAAATAATAAAAATAAACAACAAAATCAAAACAGTGCCTAGACTCTACCCTTTCTGTTACTCTCAAGCACCTCACAGTAAGAAAAACATGGAGCAGGGAGTGTTAGGGAGATGACTCTATGGGTAACCTGAGTTTGAATCCAGCACACATGTAAAGAGATGGGCAAGGCCCCTGAGTTTGTAAGTCCAGTGGTGCAGGGAGGTGTGTGGAGACAGGTGGACTCTGCGCATTGCCCTCTGGCCAGTCTAACTGAACCTGTGAGCTCCCAGTTCAGTGAGAGCCTGTTCGAGACCATACAACAGAAAGCATGGGAAAGACACCAGACAGCCGGCTTTGACCTCACACTGGCCTTCCTTTATAGTCCCACAAGGTGGGGAAAGAAGCCAGGCCAGCAGAAGGGGATGGGAACCCCACAGGAGGACCAACAGGGTCGATCAACCTGGACCGCTCGCTGGGAGCTCGCAGAGACTGAGCCATCAACCAAAGAACACACACACACACATGGGCTGAAATGAGGCCCTCAGCACGTAGCAGATGTGTGGCTCAGTCTCCCCACCCCACCCCACCCCACCAGCAACTGGAGCAGAGGCTCTCTCTAAAGCTGTAGCCCGACTGTGGAGTCCATTCCCCAACAGGGCTGCCTTGTCTGGTGGCCTCTATGGGAGAGGCCGCACCCAATCTGGTAAAGACTTGATAAGCCAGGGTGAGGGATGGGGGGGGGGGCTCTCTCAGAGGAGAAAAGGGTGGGGAGGGTCTTTCAAAGGGAGGACCGGAAGGGGCGGAGTTTGGGATGTAAATAAATAAGTATAATAAAAGGGGTGGGGGAAGCTGGGCCGGAGAAAGGTGCCTTTGGCCTTTAGGTCTGTGTTCGGTCCACCCAGGCAGCACTGAAATGGAGCGAAATGGTGTGAAGTGGTGAACCACTTCACACTCCTCCTTCTTCTCTCTCCTTCTCAGCCCCTGCAGGGCATCTGTGACCCCCCCCAGGGGGTGTCTGTGTTACTTTTACCCTTCAGTCTCTGAGGGCTGAGACCTTTGTGGTCCTGGTCAAGTGCAGCTGTTTTTCTTATCCTGGTTTCTCTCAGGGTACAGGCTCCTCCCCTCATGGGTACCAGCGCGTGGGTCCTGGGCAGGCAGAGGGAGGGGTGCGAGGAGAGAGGGTTGAGCAGTGGGGACTGGTATTTATTTTCTGTGATCTGTAGATATGATCTGTGAGTGTGGCCAAGGTGTCCTGGGTAAGATAAGAGTGCTCTAGAGTCCTCTAGGCGTTCAATGCAGCTTTATAATAAAAGTGCGGAGTGAGGAGGTAGAGACAGTAGAGACGGTGTCAGATGTTGGAGAAGTCTGCCCATGAGAAGTCAGAGTTCTAGGGGATGAGAGGTTACAAGGTACTTTAACAACTTGACCTTCATGTCTATACCTGAAGGAGCTGGGCCCAACAGGGAGGGTGTGGGAGGAAGCAGGCACACTCTTGAGATGGCTAGGACAAGGGTGACTTGGGCGGCTGTAAAAGGCAGGGTGTGACTCTTACTCCTGCAGGAATGGGGAAAGTGGCTTCCAAGCATAAACACTGGCTTTCTGCTCCAAGAGTCTGTTTACGCAATGGCCGTTTCTTGAGCCAAAATTAACAGCAAAGTCCACAGTGAAACGACTGATTGGTGGGTCAGTTTAGCCAGGATAAACTACTCGTTTCATGTGTAAATTTAGAACAGAGGACTCCAACTCTCGCCCACGGCTGCCCCATCCCACACAGGGGCTCAGCTGGACTCTTGTATACAAAATATAGCTAGTTGCCATCAGCACTTAAGAGGTCTAGACTCTGGTTTCTCTTTATAGCCTACAGGAGGCGAGGTGACTGACTGATGTCCCTGCACACTGCAGGTGGCTGTGGGGTTCCATTGTGGATCACCCCAACCCCAGGAGGGGGCACCTAGGGCAGCATCAACTTGCCAGGGAAACTGTCCATTGCCGAAAGTCAGACAGGCTCCCCAGCCAAGGAGCTTTATGTGCACAAAGGATTAAAACCCGCAGTCATCCCTTCCTGCTCCACCCTTTGCTTCAGGGGAGGCCTTGGCCTAGAGCCAACAGGCCTTTCTGCCTCTTGTGTCTCCTTAGACACAGCCTCTCTGTCTCTGTGGTGAAGCAGCCCTTAACACTTCCAAGCTTCTCCCAGAAAACAAAGGTGAAGCTGCCCCTTGTCTGTGGACTCCAGGCCAGGGCCACACTCAAGTGCCACGGTGCCTAGGGGCTTAGCGAGACTACCGCATGAAGACCTTATTTCTGGTGCTTGGGCCTCAAAATCTCTCAGAGGCACAGGGCTAGCCTACGTGAAATGTCAGGAGTTGTCCCGCCCATCCCTCCCAGGGACAGGGCTCACCCTGCCCTTGCCAGGAAGTGTTGCCCAGACACATTAAGAAATCACCCTCCAATTGGGAGTCCCTGGGAAAAAGAGTGAACTTTAAGCCAGGGGAGGGCTAGCTGTCTTCCTCAATGGTGTGGACTGATAGGTTGTCTGTCTATGGTGAATCTCCTCGCACCCACACCTAGAAAAGCCACCCCAATGAGACTCAGTGTGCTACACACAGAGAGACCGGAAGGCAGCCTAGTGCAAGGAAAGAGGGCAGTTAGTAAGAGATGGAGGGGTGGGGGATAAAAGAAGATAAGAAGTGAAATACATTGTATGTATATGTGAAATTGTCAAAATGTGAATAAATTGAGATATAAACCACAAGCCCTGAAACTTGCCTTAAAGCTTATAGTTCAGTGGTTTTGGTCCACTTCAGGGATTATATAGCCATTAGCACCGTCTACATCCAGAACATCTTCATGGCTCCTCTAAAACAGTCATGAGGGCTGACTAGACGCCTCAGCAGGTTCAGTCCCCAGAATTCACACTAGAGAAGAAGAGAACTGGCTTCTACAAATTGTCCTCTGCCTCTACACCCGTGCTGTGGTGCTCACATACACACACACACACACACACACATACATACAGGCACACACATGCACATACATACACACACAGAGGCAGACACATACACTCACACACAGGCACACACATGCACATACAGAGGCAGACACACACACACTCACACACACACACATACACATAGGCATACACATGCACATACATACACACACACAGGCAGACACACACTCACATGCACACATATACACACACATACACATGTACATATGCATATACACTCTCATACACAAGCACATACACACTCACATACATACATATATGCATACTACATGTACACATATACACACATACACTTACATTATTAAAGATTGCAAATTTGGGAATATTATTAAAGATTACAAATTTGGGAATGTATTAAAGATTATAAATTTGGGAATATTATGCATACAGAAGCTGTGGTCCTGAGTGGACAAAGTTGCATCTCATGTTGGCAGCCATACTTGGTCATGTGTGAAACTTGCCCAAGCGTTGAAAGCATATATGGGTCGTGAAGAATGACTAAGGCTTGGCCCCCATCACAGGCCGTGAGGAACCATTGGAGAAGTCTGCATTGGTGCAGAATCAGCTGCAGTTGAAGCTCCAATACTGAAGGGGTCATGGGAAGAGAGTGAGGACTGGTCACATGTGATGAGGTTAGAGTCCCTGAGGAGAAGCCAGGAGAGGCTATTGGTAAAGGTACAGTCCAATGACAGTACAATCCCAACACTTTAGAGACACCGGTACCATAGATGACCACCAAGGACAGCAGCAGCCCTGGAGGGATGCCCGCCTAAGCCCACAAGACAAGCTGTGTGTGTGGCACAGGGCAGTGCTGGAGAAGTATCACTGTCAAGGCCATTGGAGGCCACAGGATCATGAGTATGTCCCAGATGTCAAGTGCCGAACTTTTACACTATTGGATGTTGGTTTTGGTTTGATTTGATTATGGCTGTGCCCTGATTCTTCTCTCTTGGAATATAAAATTATGTAACTTTTTTTTTTCTATTTTATGGGATTCCCACAGTTAAAAGACTTTGGACTTGCAGAGAAACTTTGTAGTTTTAGGGAGGCTTTGAACTTAGAAAGAGACATTGGATGTTTTAAAGAGACTGAACTTTTATTCGTATTGTTTTTGGTTTTGGTTTTTGGTTTTTGGAGGGGGACAGGGTAGAAACTAAACTTTTAAAGAGTTTGAATTTCTAAAGACTGTGGGACTTTTAAAAGTTGGAATGTTTTATATTATAACATTATTAATATGAGATCTTAGGAATGAACCAGAAAGGAAGGTTTATAGTAACAGTGATGTGTTGTGTGTCAAGTTGACACAGAGTATATTATGCTGGCTGGCTTCTGTCAACTTGACACAAAAGAGATATATCTGGGAAAAAAAAACCTCAGTTGAGGAAATTCCTCCATAAAGTTGGACTATAGATATGGGAGGGTTCCGCCTATTGTGAGAAGCCCCACCCCCTGGGCAGTGGTCCTAAGTTCTATAAGAAAGTAGACTGAGGGGCTGGAGAGATGGCTCAGTGGCTAATAGCACTGACTGCTCTTCCAGAGGTCCTAAGTTCATTTCCCAGCAACCACATGGTGGCTCACAACAATCTGTAATGTGATCTGATGCCACCTTCTGGTGTGTCTGAAGTCAGCTACAGTGTGCTCATAGACATAAAAAAAGAAAGAAAGAAAAAAGAAAAGAAAGTAGGCTGAGACAGCCGTGGGGAGCAAGCCAGTAAGCATCAGTCCTCCATGGCTTCTGCTTCAATTTCTGCCTCCAGGTTCTGCTGTTAGCTATAGCTCCTGCTTTGGCTTCCATCAGTAATGTGTAGGCCAAATAAACCCTTTCCTCCCCAAATTGCTTTTGGTAATTGGTGTTTACTTCAGCAATAGAAAGCAAACGAAAATGATAAATGCAAGAGAAGAAATCTTTGTTTCCTCACTGGGAGATCGAACGAGGTGCCTTATTATTGTTCATTTTGAGACAAGGATTCGTGGCAGCCAGGTTGGCCTCAAGCTTGCTGTGCAGCCTTGATGGTTTTGAGCGTGTGATTTCTCTGCTTTCACTTCTGGAAGCTGCAATTGCAGACCTGTATCATTGTATGTGGCCAATATGGCAACTTAGCAAAACAACCCAAGCAATGCTCAGATTCAAGGCAGCCCTGTGGAGATTCCATGGGCCTATTTTGTAGAAACAAAATCGGTGCTGGTTCCCAAATTCAATAGAGGATTTAATGGATAAATGAGCTGTGGATCTTCGGAAAGCAAAAAGAACAAGATTGGTGAACTCACGTGTCCCAGTTTCAGCCAGAACTCACAACAGTGTGTGGTACTGACATAGACCAATAAAAGAGGATTTCAAATTCAGAAAGAGAGGTAGGGACCTCTGGACCCACTCCCCCTTTCTTGCCTTCCAGTTACCCTATCCACTGTGCCACCCCAGAACCATGTGAATTTCTGAGAACTATACCCTTAGTTAGAGATCTTCAGACCCAGTCATGCCACATACCAAGATGCCTGGTACCTCGTGGTGCCCTGTGTCCCTAAATCCAGATAAGAACCTCCAGCTTGGCCTCTACCCTACCTACCTCCAGCAGAAGACGGTATGCCATTCTGCTTCGCACTTCCATGAAGCACCATTCACTGTGACTCCAGCCTCTGCTGGCCAAAGACCACTAATGAGCCTTCCACATAGTCTCAAAGATTGACAGCAAGAGCTTTCTAAGCTTGCTGGGTGGTGCTGCACTCCTAGCATTAGGAAGCAGAGGCAGGTGAATCTCTGTGAGTTGGAGGTCAGTCTGGTCTATAGAGCAAGTTCTAGGACAGCTAGGGCTATGCAGAGAAACCCTGTCTCAAACATTCACACATGCACAGCACATGCAAACCTCCTAAGCCTACTGAGGGTTGCTCCTGGGTTCAGAAGTTGTACCTATACCTAGCTAAGTTATGACCACTTCTGACACCTCTCTGACATCAATACAGATTTGCTCCAAGACTGAACCCCAAGTGACATTCATCTGGCCCACCACCTGACAAGTTTGAAAACAAAGATCCAAGCCTCTACTCAACAAGGCAAAACCAAATATCCACACCAAGAAACACCACCAACGCCGGGCGGTGGTGGCGCATGCCTGTAATCCCAGCACTCTGGGAGGGAGAGGCAGGTGGATTTCTGAGTTCGAGGCCAGTCTGGTCTACAAAGTGAGTTCCAGGACAGCCAGGGCTATACAGAGAAACCCTGTCTCGAAAAAACCAAATCCAAAACAACAACAACAACAACAAAAAACAACAACAACAATAACAACAACAAAAAAGAGAAAC
This sequence comes from Apodemus sylvaticus, assembly GCF_947179515.1. Classification (NCBI taxonomy): domain Eukaryota; kingdom Metazoa; phylum Chordata; class Mammalia; order Rodentia; family Muridae; genus Apodemus; species Apodemus sylvaticus. Next base: position 144,489,812 of record NC_067472.1, read on the forward strand.
ACCACCAACGATCTAACTCCAGATGCCTAGAGTCCATCACAAAAATATAAACAACACGAATAACCAAAACAATGTGTCTCCTCCAGGAATTAAATACTCGATCATAATGTTCCCTTGGCTGATGCTCAAGACAGGGATTTTAAAATTGCAATTATAAATCTGTTCAGAAACAAGTCCACATATCTATGGGAAACTGATGTGTAATGAGGGTGTCCAGCTCTCTCACTGCTGAGGGGCAGATCTTTATAACAAATAGTTCTGGGAATGTTGTATTTTTACACACCAGAGAATCAATTCAGACCCTTACCTCATGCCCTTCCCAAAAACTAACTCAAATGGAGTCAGACCTGAAAGCAAGAGCTTTCAGGTGAGGATGTCTTGCCACTAAACAACAGAAAGACAAGCTAGGGGAGAAGAAGCAAAGGGAGGTAGCACACCTTTTGGTTGCAGGACATGAGGTATGAAGGTTGGGACTGGCCTGAAACCATCCCTGCCAGCTTTCACAGCTCTGGAAGGTGCTGGGCATGCCAGTGGGGGAGCGAAGACTGGCCTTACCCGGTGCTGGGCTAAACTACAATATCAACCTGCTGGGTGAGCTGTGCCCACTGGTGCAATAGTAGCATGAGATTCTGGAGACAATCAACTGATCAGCACTGAGGCCTCCTCCAGGGGAGGGAAATCATGCCTTGTGCTGTACAACCGCTCCAAAGCCAATGACTCAGGCAGTCAGAGGTCCCAAGGGAAACCTACTACTAGTTTTTTGCTAAACAAACATATTGAACTGCCTTATACAAATTTACACTTATACCCATAGATCAATGCTACCTTCAACCTTGGCCAGAGAAGCCACTCTCCACAGGGTGCAGCAATACAGACTCATAACTGGTCCAAGTGCTGAGAATAAGAGATTGCTGGATTGTCCAGCCCTGACTGGGACATACCTGCTGAGATGGAAAGAACTAGAACTGATTTGTCTAGCACTGCAGAAACATAGCTGAGCACTTGCATACAGTGAGATACGCTAAGTACAGGGTAAACCACCACACAGCCATTCACCATGATCATGTGTGCCCCAGAGTCTGCAAGATTTCAAAGACCTAATACAGAATCATGACATGAAGTATCTCATAAATAAGCTTTTGGTGTTGATGACATGTTTATTGAGTTCAAAACCTGAAGAATTGAAATTAATTTCATTTATTCATTTTTTTTTTGGTGAGTGGCTCTATTCTATTTACAATCTTAGTAGCAACCCATGCATGCTATTTCGATGTGTCCATAGCTGAACCTGACTCCCCCCCCCCCCACCTTGAGACAGTCTCACTATGTAGTTCAGATGATGACAACTCCTGACCCAGCCTTTCAAGTTCTGACATCATAGGTGTGAACCACTGTACAAGGAAGTTTACTCTTTCTAATGGAAGTTTTTAGACATTGAATTCCTTTAGGCTGCAGCAGATACTGGTGAATAGGGAGTCACTTGCTCCTAGCTGGGGACTTCCAGTTTCCAGACCCAGGTCCAGACTCTCTCTCTCTCTCTCTCTCTCTCTCACTCTCTCTCTCTCTCTCTCTCTCTCTCTCTCTGTCTCTATCTCTGTGTGTCTCCAGAATATCTTGAAAAAATACTCAGCCAAAGCGAAAAAGGAATTTTTCAAAACCCTCTAATGCCTGGTCCCCCCAAGTAAGATACCTATAGCTTGTTGGAAAATCTATTTCCACTCCGTTCAGCCTGGGGGGGGGGGGGAGTGACGAGTGAGCTCAGATGTCTGGGGTACACTCCATTTCTTGCACCATTCATGAACTTAGAAGTTAGAATCAAATCAAGTTCTAGGGACTTCTAGAAAGTAATCAAGCAAACAACAATTATAGCAAACACATGTGACACGAATTGACATTTCCAGTGACATTTTCTGGGGTCTAAAATAAGCTGTAGAGAGTGGCCAAGTTACACTACAAATATAACTGCAAATGCCAAGCAATGCACTGTCAGAGAAAAGCCTTCCCTAGTCAACCATGTTCCTCCTGTGGAGAGGCCAGGCCTTATTCCTGTGGCTGCACTGAGTTCAGACAGGCCTCAAGTCTCTCCTCTCTTCCTACCTTCATTCTCATAAGCATGAGTCCACTCTACACACAGTGTCCTTCTCCCCACTATTGAGGTAGATTGCTATGGTTTTATAAATATGCATACTTTGGTTTAAAAATTTGTTATTGAAATTTCAAGAGAAAAAAAAAAAAGCAAGACTTAAAAGGGTTCCAATAAGCAGGTGCTGTCAAGGCCTCATCCTAAACGGACAATTGATAATGTCTGCACCTGCTCGCCCCTGCCTTTTCTCTACAAACAGATTAGACGTGTGGCTAGGCACCGGCAGTCCAAATCTCAAAGCTATGGCCATTCTGCACAAGGCTGCCGTACCTTTCCCTCTGCCCTTTAAAGTGTCTTGTGATATTTTATACGGATAGACCATGATTATGTGTCCACCCTCTGTCCCTAGACGAGCCTGGGTTGCGCTGTGGAACACGGTGCTGGGTGCATGTCCCCATACCTTCAGGTCATTTCCTCCGGACAGTCCTCCATGTGGGATTGCTGGCCTTGGCACGCGCTGCTGACCTTGTCTAGAGTCCTGACCACACTTCTGTTGTGAGGTGATCAATGAGAGGGAATGGAGCCTCCACCCAGATTTCCCCTGAGCCTAATCAAACTTTAGCAGTTCAATATTCCTGCAGTTGAAAGCTTTGAAGTACACATTCTCACCCTGTCAACTTGGGTGTTTTGGAGTTTTTAAAGAAGATGTCTGTTTCCCCAAAAGAACGTGTTGGAGGTAAGATACTAGACAAGGGAGATGCTGCCCAGCTCTGGGGCTGGGGCTGGGGCTGGGGCTTCCCAGCAAATCCCAGGCACGTGCATGAAGAAGCTTCCCTCCCACCCCCCGCCCCAGGGAAGCTCAGAGGATTGAGCCATTTCTCAATCCTACAGACCTTCTTCTCGGTCAATCAACCTGTCGGGCCTCTGGGAACCCAGGCTGAGTCTGGATCTCGTACCCAGGAGGCCTTGAGGCCACCTTTGCAGAGAGAGGGACGAGGGGCTAAAAGAGCCGAACTCTCCACTGAGCTTACCTGCCTCCGCTGCTGAGCGAGCGAGCGGGAAGGGTGAAGTCTCGCCTCCTTCGGCCTCCTCCTTGGCCCAAGCAGGAAGCTGGGTGAGGGGGGCTCACTCTTTAAGAGGAGCAGCCCACATGAAGGGCATGTGAGCGCCTGTGCCGGGTCCTCATGATCCCTGTGAGACAGAGGCCTCATGACCTGGCTCCCAGGCTGCGCAGCGCGGTAGGCACCGAAAGCCACCTCCCTTTGAAGTGGTCCCCACCTCCCCTGCCTCAGCCAGGCCTTCCTTGCTGCAAATGTCAGTCCACTTGGCATAATTGAGACAATTGGGCATAATCATTCTCTCAGAAGCCCCACTTCAGGCAAGCTTATGCCCCAGCCCTCATGAGCCAGGAAGGGGAACCACATGCTTCTAATTACTGCTGAGCCTTTTCAAGTTGGTCAGAGTCGGGGCCAGAGGTTGCGAGGAATTCAACAGCAAATGCTGGGTGAGTCCCTCACGACTTTCAGGCCCACGTGAAGCCCTCTCTAATCCCTTTCTGTCTCCACTCCACCAGCAATCTGCCTGACTGGGGTCACAGAGGCCATCACAGTGAGAGCTTTGTGGAGTTGCAGTAACGACACGCCTGCATGTGTGTGCCAGCCTCTGGCGTGCTTTCTCGGCCTGCTAGAAGGAAAATCCAGAAAGGGAATATGGAGTCCCTTTGAGCTGTTCGCCACCACAGGTCTGGGAGGCTGCTGGGAGCATAGCCCTGGCTGCTTCACTTGTGTGCTTGCGGACAGCTGAGATGTCTAGACAGGTTTCCATCTGCAGACGAGGACAGAGGATAGGGAGTGGCTCCCGAGGGTAGGGAGTGGCTGACTCGCCCAGAGAGTGTGTGACCTGGAGCAGGCCCGGCTGCTCACTTCCGGTTGTTCCATTCACTATTGGACCCTGAAAATGGGATACAGTTTGGACCTGGAGACATTCCTATAGCCAGTAGGCTGCAGAACACCATGGCAGGAGTCTGGCTGGTATCCAGGAGCACAGGGAGTCTAAATTCCCCCAGAGGATGCAGCTGGGGGCAGCCCAGCCAGGTCAGGCACTAGAGAGGGTCTGCCCTTAGCTCCTTCCAGCTCTGGGCCCACCAAAGGTTGGAACCCTTTATGCCATGGGGCAGGAATTGTGGACCAATGCTTGGCTTCCCAGTCACTGAGCTGGGTACGTACTCAGAATGGCAGGCCTACACCACAATGGCCCAGCCACCAGGTCTGCCTCTTCTCTCTAGGCTATGAGTTTTCAGCAATGCAATGGAAAATTGCATGGGGGGAGGGGCAGAAGGAAGGTACTAGGGTCTGCAGATGGAGGCTGAGCTTGAGAGGCGGGGCACTCCTGGGCACAAGGAATCTGCCTGGGGGTGGCCACCAGAGGCAGTATGGCTCTCCTTGTCAGGGCTGAAAGATGGGGGCTTGATGTCCCCAGAGGATGGTGAGTGCTCCCAAGGCCTACAAGCTGCGGGTGCATGCTAGTCTTCAGGGCTCGTGGGTGTGGATCTCTAACACACTGGACTCTATCTCCAAAAAGAAGGTTGCGCTGGTCAGATCTGGTTACACAGCAAAGACAGGGAGGCAGCACTTGTTTTGCGAAGTGCGTTGGATCCTTGGCCCATCCCAGGAAGAACATATTTCTTCTTTCTTACTATCAGTACAAATTTGTGGGTTTGAACGTGTTTGATGTATCTTTATCCATAGTTGTTGTTTTCCCTTCCTGTTGTCCAACTTCACAGGAGCTCCAGAGTCTTGCTGATACTACCTGAGTGTCTCAAAGTGCCCCTGCTAGCCTACATGAAAATCTGAGGTTTCTAACTCATCGCGCAGAGGTCTTGCCACAGATCTGAACTCCTCCATTCCCCCCAAGTAGCCCTGGGCTCAGTGTCTGCTTCTATTTTGGTCTGGTTCTTGGCCCAAGAAAGAAAGTGTAGAGGGCAGACAGACCAAAGTATGTGTGTGAGTGAGTGTGTGTATGTGTGTATATGTATGCGAGTTTATGTGTGTGTGAGTGTGTATGAGTGTGTGTGAGTTTGAGTGTGAGTGTTTAGTGAATGAGTGTGTGTGAGTGTGTATGGGAGTGTATATGAGAGTGTATGAGTGTGTGTGAGTGTGTTTGTGTGTGTGTGTCTTTCCACACTTTGTGGGTTCCAGGAGCTGAACTCAGGTGTGTGCACATGTGTGTGCATTTGTATGTTGTTGAAGTGTTTCATGAACTCCAAATGAATTTCCAATTCATTTGCCTCCTTTCAATTTCAAACTTGGAAACACAGGGACTTAACACCCATAGTGCTATTTACATCCTGGGGTCCCTTCACTCTGAAAGTCTCATTCCTAATGATGTCAGCATAGTTCCCCTTTCCCTGGGTACAGTTAGCTTTGCTGCTAATTACTGAAAGCAGTTTCAAATGTTTTCTTGTTCTCAGCTTTAGGAAAAGACTCTTTTTTGTTTGTTTATTTGTTTTTTGGATTTGGTTTTTTTGAGACAGGGTTTCTCTGTATAGCCCTGGCTGAACTCTTTTCAATCTCTTAAAAATAATTCTCTTCTGATGATTCTATGAATTTGTCACACAGAAAAGTTTACTTAGTTAATTTATCTTTGGTTTTTTTTTTATGAGTTTGCTTTTAGATTTAAATCTGAGTTAAACTTACATGAAATATCTTCATTACTATAAAGTCAAATACATGAACAAGATTTAGAACAAGATTTATTCTGCAGAATCTATTTACTGAGTATCTCCTCTCCCCATCCCCCCACCCTTCTCCACAAGTGAACCTGAGAAATGTTTGGCCCTCTTTTGATTTTCAATGTGCACACAGATCTCCCTCCCTCCTCTTTTTCATACTCCTTTCCTGCCTTATTCTTGGGCTTACCCGTTCCTCTTTTTCTGGGGATGGTATAAACTCCCCTATCTCCATGCAGAGCTTCGCAGCTGTGATTTGGGGGTGATTGTATGTTTGGAGGTTGCTGGCACTGGTCCCCACTCAATGACCCTCAGAGAAGTTGATGGAGCCAGTGCCCTCTTGGGGACTCTTAGGTCGTTCTCTGTCTTACAAACCACATTGCAACCCAAGACCTCTCCATGAGCCTTTTTATATTTACCAGTGATCTTCAGGTGAGGCTCCTAGAAGTGGGGCTTCTAGAAATGAGCAGCAAGGGCAAACGGATAGGAATGTTCCGCTGCATCCGGGTTGCTTCTCACCAACGTCCATGAGGTCCTTGCCTTTCACATCAACACAGGATAATGCTTAACTTTAGACTGACTTTTGCAAATCTCTTTAAGAATGGGATGGGGGCAGCATTTGGGATATAAATACATAAATTAATTAATTTTAAAAAACAGTGGTGTTTCCATATAGTTTAGTTATAGTTTTTCTTCCTCATCTGGCTTTACAGTCATAAAACTGACCTTGTAGGATAAACTGAGAGGCATCGAGAAGGGAGCGGGGCAGGGTTATCCCTGACCTTCTTTACACACATTTAGCAAAGCTTACCAGTGACTCTATCCATCCAGGTCAGTAATTTTCTAGGCAGAAATGCTTAAAATCACTGTGTTTGCTTTTATGTCTGTTCAGATTTTATAATAAGTTTCAATAATTTATTTCTTCCAAAGATTTTTTTCCCCCATTTCGTTTCGTTTCTTGTTAATTGGTTGTGCACCGTTGTGCACATTCTTGCTCTGTTTGTTTCTCCTTGCTCGCCTGTCTATGTCAAGGTTTGTCAGTTACGGCCACCAGCTCACAGAACCAGCTGACCAACAGCGGTCTCTCCTATGGTTTTTCTATTTTCTGTTTATCAATACAGCATTGACTTTCCCTCGATTGATAGCAATTTGACTATGTTGTTATTGTTATTGTTGTTGTTGTTTTGTTTAGTTTTTATTCCTAGTTTTCTAAAGTTGAAAGTTAGGTCACTCACTGTTTACAGTTTATATTAACTCTATAAAGCAGAGATGCGTGTGACACTACCGTGCAGGCATCAGGCCTGCTTCCGCCTCATGAATGCTCATAGCAGCAAGCTTCCTATTGGCCATTTCTTGAGCTGCATCCTTCAAGTACTGAAATCTATTTGTTCATTTAAAACAGTTTTCTATTTTTTTCTCAAAACTTCCTTTAACCCACCAGTTATATATGGCTATACTATATTGATGTTAACATATCTCTGAATTTCTGATACTACTATGTATTCCTAGTGTGATTCCAGTGTGTGAAGAATATAATCTGCATGATCCAAGGCCTTTTCCCATCTATTGAGGCTTGCTCTATGGGCTGGTATGTAGTCTATTCTGGGAAACATTCCATGTGCTCCTGAGTAGAAAAGTATGTTCTTGGGTTGGTGTGATGGCGCAGTCAGCAAGAGTTTGGTGAACTTGAGTTCAGCCGCTAGAACCACAAAGTGTGTAAAGAGAGCACTGGCATCCACCCAAGTGTTATGAACACACACACACACACACACACACACACACACATGATAATAAATAAAACTGTAAAAGAATGTATATTCTGTTTTCATCTAAGTGCTCTAGGGCGTGTTAGGTCAGTGCAGTTTTAATATATAAACATAGTTTGTCTTCTATGCAGGTAAGTATCTTTTCATATTTAAGGGTCATATGCATTTCTGTCTCTGTGAAACTTTGTATACCTCCTGCTTATTGTTCTACATGGCACGTCCCCCCACTCCTTTAAAACATGCCATTATGCTAAAGGACTGCGGTACTGGTGGACACTTGCAGTTGGTCACTTATCCTTCAACTTTACCCCCAGGTCCTGCCACCTATCCTTTAGCTTTACCTAGGTGTCCTGACTTGTCACTGATTTCTTACCCACTGCCTACTGACTTAATGCACTGCTGAGGTCATTAACTATGCCCAGGCACTGCTTCTGCTGTGTGGGACCAAGTGTGACTCAGAAATGACCCCTAAGGAGTCACAGGCTAGACAGCAGGTGGTTCCCACAGGAGCACGTCGGAAACAGTCACCCTAGGGTATTTGTGGGGGATGAGCTCCAGGGTAGCAAACCCTTCAGATGTTCAAAAAATGTCACAGTAGTTATCCAGAGGTTGTATCCTCCTGTAGATGCCAACCCCTCTCTAGTGACTTATAACACTTATCACAATGGAAATACTATGTAGATATTTATGTCCAATACAGATTAAGGGCTTTTGTGCACAGCTTGATCTGAACTTGGTTGAATGCATTGATGGAGAACTTGGGGATAAGAAGGGCCAGCTACTCCGGAAAGGTGTAAGGAAGCCCTTCAGCCAGACATGAGTACAATGGGAAGGCAGAAGGGGAGAGAGAGCCTCTCATAGGAGAGAAGTTAGAGGGTCAAAGTGTGTGTGGGGGGGTAGTTTGGGTGGGAGTCAGGGTGGCACATTAGGCAAAGCTGATGTAATAGAAGCTGTGGGCATCAGAGCGGGCCAGTGACCCCTGTGGGCTGGAGCACAGTCCTGAGTTCAGACAGAGGCAGGAGATGATGAAATGATGCTGAAGGTGGAAGCAAAGCTGAGGGAGACGCGGGAAGTGCCATACACGGAGCTGAGCACTGCCAGGCTCAGGCGGGTCCCATCCTGGGAGCCCTGGTCCAACCCATGTCCTTCACAGAAGCTCACTTAAGGCAAGTCACGCCAGCAGAAAACACTGCTGCTCCAGGGATCGGCAGCAGGGGCTGCCTTCCGTAGTCCCTATTTGAAATTTATTTATATATTAAAACAAGATGCCTTTCCATCGCCTTTCCATGTCTCATCTAGTGATCAGAGAACCTAGAGCAGAAGATGGAATGATTATTTTAATAATGATTATGGATAGTATTATTATGGAATCCTATCATGCCATGAACAGAGGAAGCCAAGTGGTAACTTTAAAATCTTTGATTTGGGAGTGCTGGAGAGATGGCTCAGTGGTCAAGAACCCTGGCTGCTCTTCCAGAGGATAGGGGTTCAATACCCGGCACTCACAGGGGGGCTCACTGTAGCTGTCTGTAACTCCAGTTTCTGAGGATCTGACACCTTCACACAAACATACATGCAGGTGAAACACCAATGCACATGACATAAAAATAAATTTAAAAAATCTCTAATAATGAAAAATTGCAAAAGGTAATTACGAGTGACTAGACTCAGGGTAAGGTTGAAAGGTTGACTCACATGCCATTGGGGGGGGATCTCTTAGGCTGTTTCTCCAGGGGCTGACTAAATAAAAGCATGAATGTTTTCCCAGCTGGGAGACAGTAAGCTCTTCAGACATTAAGAATTCAGGCTTTGTGAACTCCTCTCTCTGTCTGAAGGCCAGAGGGCCTTTCCAGAGAGGAGACTAGTTTAGCTAGGCAGGGAGTAAGATCTGCTGACCAAAATAATTCAGGCCATTCTTCAAAAGAATCTGCCTATCAATAATTTAGTATCACAGCAACCTTCACCTGGAGTACAGCACTCCACACACTCCAGATCAGCAGGAGCTGTATCAAGCCCTCTGCTTGGGGGATGCACATTCTAAAGAACCAATCAACAGTGGAAGGATCCATGAGTGCATCTCAAGTGGACAGTGTCTTCCTGTCCGCTTGTACAGCCTTCCTCTTTCCTTCCCCCCCCTCTCTCTTTTCTCTCTCTTCTTGCATTTCAGGGGGTTGTGTTGTAATGCTGGCAGATGACGTGCTCTGGGATAACACACACATTGGTGTGAATGACCTGCCAAGTGCTTACTGTGCTTTAGTTTGTAGGATAATCTCTACAATAAAGATAACAGTCTTGGCTGCAGCAAAAGTGTGTCCCAGACTGGAACTCTGGCCACGCCCCACAGGGTTCTCGTGCACAGAACTGGTGTACATTAGGGCAGGCCCTGGGCTCTACTATGACAAAGAGTCACAGCTGGAGCTTTGGGATGTTTCAAGGAGACAGCCTTAGAGATGGTTCACCATGTTCCCACCGTGACATCCATCCTTAGGCAGTCAGTGGCAGAAGTCCCAGTGTCACTGTGCTGGCTGCCCTCCGCTGGGACACCAGCACTCATGCTTCTTCAGCCACTTGGGGCTGTCATGAACTTCCCAGAATGTGGATGGATGTAGGTCTCATTACAAATCCAATGTGGCCTTTTCCTCTTTCAAGATGTCCATGTTCTGGAGAAGAGATCTGGGCAGGGACCCGCATATGAGATTATTTTTGCCTGCACACTTGTTTGGTATGCAGAAATTAACTGCATGAGAAGGACATGTGGCACACTGTACTGGCTGGTTTTGTGTGTCAACTTGACACAAGCTGGAGTTATCACAGAGAAAGGAGCTTCAATTGAGGAAATGCCTCCATGAGATCCAGCTGTGGGGCATTTTCTCAATTAGTGATCAAGGGAGGGGGCCCTTGTTGGTGGTACCATCCCTGGGCTGGTATTCTTGTGTTCTATAAGAAAGCAAGCTGAGTAGGCCAGGGGAAGCAAGCCAGTAAGAAACATCCCTCCATGGCCTCTGCATCAGCTCCTGCTTCCTGACCTGCTTGAGTTCCAGTCCTGACCTCCTTTGGTGATCAACAGCAATGTGGAAGTGTAAGCTGGATTAATCTCTTTCCTCCCCAACTTGATTCTTGGCCATGATGTTTGTGTAGGAATAGAAACCCTGACTAAGACTCCCACCATCATGAGCTGTTGTTGCTGCCAGTGCTGTCGAGGAGTGTATAGTGAGGCAGTGATGCCGGGGACCTGGGAGCGGTACTTGCAGACAAACCACGATTCCTGGTCCATGCATTGTGCATAAACAGGAGCACTCAAAACCATCACAACAGTCTTGTTCCTGCCCCGTCCTTTTTGAGTGATGCATCATCACTCCTAAAATATGAATTTTTGTCGCAATCTGGAGGATAATAACCGCTAAAGAAAAATGACCCTGTATTAGTCAGGATTCTGTAGAGGAGCAGGATAGAATTTGTGTGTGTGTGTGTGTGTGTGATTTAATAAAGTGATCTAATAAAGCTAATTCAACAATGGCTGACTACAAACAGAAGGTTCAAGAATCCAGTAGTTGTTCAGTCCAGAAGGCTGGGTGTCTCTCAGATGATCTTCTGTGTATACCAGAATCTCAAAGAACTAGGCTCTACTGCTAATGATGGAATGAACTGGCCATCGATGAAACAGACCCGCCAGCAAGGGTGAGGGCAAGCAGGCAAACAGAACAAGCTTCCTTCTTCCAGGTCTTTCTTCAGGCAGCCAGAGGAAGGCATGGCCCGCATTAAAGGCGGATCATCCCACCTCCAAAGATCTGGATTAAAAGTGAGTCTTTCCACTTCAAATGATTAAGAAACATCCTCTACAGATGTACCCAGTTTTAGTTAATTCCAAATGTCATCAAGTTGGCAATCGGGAACAATCATCACGGCCCCCAAAGAAATATCTGGATGCACTCAGTAAATCACATCAAAGGCCAGGAAAATGCACAGGATAGAACACTGTCACTCGAGCCTCTCTTGTTAAAATTAGAAATGCATTGCATTTTAATCTTCCACTGAGAATCTTGGATGGTGAGGCTGCTGATGGGTCACAAGTGTGAGCAAAGAACTGCAGGAATACAGGGCCTGCTCCTCAAGACCAGGACACAATGCAGACGTTGTGGTATTCTATTCTCTTTCATTATTGTATTACATTGGTTGGCTGTGCATGTATGTGGGTGTGCAAGTGCATATGTGTGTATCTGCCATGGCCTGTGTATGGAAGTTAGACGACAGTTTGTAGCTGGCTTTCTCATTCTACTTTGTAGGGCCCTGGAATTAAACTTAGATCTTCAGGCTGGCAGCAGGCAGCTTCACCCAGTGCGCCATCTCAGTGGGCCCAAAGCGTCTGCTTCTCTGCTTCCTTTAGATATGAATGTCTGGCTGAAGAGCTTGGCCGGCAGTTTATCCCCAGTTCTCCCGGAGCCTTGGAACCTTCACTTAGCAGTGTTTTCTCCTTTCCACGGTGCATGGCTCCTTCTTCCCAAGAAACAGATTTATCTTTTCTAGTGTCTAAAATGAAAGGAGTGCCATCTATTTTGAAGAATCCCTAGCTCAGAAATGGTTCCTCCTATAGGATTCAGGGAATGGTATTTTTAAGTTATTATTTTTTATGAAGGGCTTTATTTTTATGGAAAATCATTTTTCATACAATGTGTTATTCTGATCAAGGTTCCCTTCCCCCATCCTCCCTAATCACCTCAAGTCTGGCCCCATTCTGTTTAGAAAACAAGCAAATAGGCAAATAGACACAAACCAAAATAAAACTGGCCTAGAGAACGGATTTTAGGCAACTTGCATGGAGATTTTCCTCTTGAGGCTCTTAATATATACGCAGTTACTGGAGACCTGGAGACTCTCCGGGGGGTGGGGGGGAGCTCTTTACTTCTACGTGACCCAGCCCCTCTGAAAACTTAAGTGAAAGTTCTCATCTATTCTGAAATCTCTGTAATACCCATCGTGGCCCTAGAAAGAACTTCGATATTGAGGGGAAATTTAAACAGATATAGGGCATCTCTGTTTGATCTTTTGAAAACTTCCTATACAAGTCAGAGCATTTCTTAATTGGCACTTCTATTTTCTTGGTATTTAATTCGGCAGAGCTTGGTAAATTCTAGATATTGGCCCTTCATCTGCAGTGCCATTGGTGTGGCTTGTCCTCCATTTTGTAGGCTGTCTGTGGGCTCTGCTGATAGGTTCCTTTGCTGTGCAGAAATGTTCAAATGTGCCACCCTTCTCTTAAGCCTGTGGCAGGTTCCTGCACTGTTGATGTTCTGTTCAGGAAGTTCTTACCCTGTCTCAAAACCATGAAGAGCATCCCTCGAGTTTCTCTCCAGCAACTTCAGCGTTTAAGGTTCTTTTTTAAGCTGGTGTCTTTGATCTATTTTCATTGATTTTTGTACAAGGTGAAGGATATGGAACTTATTTCACTTTTCAGTTAGTTGACCAGGTTCTTTTATTTTTCCCTCTCGTGGCCTTTGTTAAGGATTCCACAGAAACAGTTTTGTCAGTGTAATCCCAGGTCTCTTTCTGCTTCATGGTTGTGGCTGTCTGCATGCTACTGCCAGGCCACCCTTATCACTGCAGCAGGGTGTGATTGGAGGTCAGGTGTTGTGATGCCTCTGTGTTCTTACTCCTCAAAATTGTCTTTGCTATGTCTCATCGTTGGTGGTTTCGCATTAATTCCTGGATATTTTTTAGATATATGAAATCAGAATTTTGAGAGTAATACATTAAATCTGTGGGTTAGTTTGTGTGTGGTGATGCATCTTTAATCCTAGCACTTGGAAGACAGAGATAGATAACTCTCTGTCAGTTGGAAGCCAGCCTGGTCTACGTAGTGAATTTCAAGACAGCCAGGATTACATAAAGAGATCCTGCCTCATAAAAACAAATGAAAAAATCTGTAGATTAATTTTGTAATATGGCCATTTTCACAATATCAATTTTGCCAATGTGGGGATACAGAAGGGTTTTCCATCAGCTAACACCTTTGGCTTCCTTTTCCAGTGACTTGAAAAGTTCTTTGTAGAGGTCTTTCACTTCTTTGGATAGACTTATTTCTAGGTACTTAATATTATTTTGGAAGAAGGATGGGATGCAGGCAAACAGGTCCACTGGTCATGAAAAGAGCATTTAAAGCTGATTCTTCTTCTCGCTTTAATGCTGCCATTTTTTTTTCTTTCTCTGTGGTGATCAGGTGAATCAGACGTACTTGTTGGTGAACTAGCTGAAGTCCCACGGCTTCAGAGTAGCCGTCCTGGCTGTGGAGAAGCTCGCTGAGCCGTGTAGAGTTAGGATTGGCCATAGTTTTTATTTGTGCATTCATTACAATACAGTGATTTTATTAATAAAAATGTGGGAAAGTATTTGTAGAAATAACAGGTAGAAAAAACAGAGACACTCGAAGAAGGCAGGGCCTCAATATATATGACTGCAGTTAATAGTGAACGTAGTGGATGCTAGCCAGAAAAGGCCAGCGTCACAGAGCAGCCACTCCGCTCCATCCTCTCTAGCAGGCCTCCCTACCCCATTGTCCAGAGCAGGATCCCCAAGTCATTCTCTATGACCCCAAGATCCTGTATGCCCTTTTAACAAAAAAGATTTGTCAAAGGCGAGTGAGATGTGAAGTTCCCAAAGGAAAAGAGGGGGAGGAGAGGGAGACAGACCCAGCACCTGTGTTAATGAGTCCACAGGCTAACCATCAAGGTCAAGGAAAGTGAAAATGTTGCAGATTAGAATCTAATCATCTTAAATCATTTTCAGCCCTTTTGAAAGCCACCTACTGCTCACTGTGTTTGATCTAACATCCTTGTGACCATCAAATCTTTACTATGGATTCTTAGCAGACCACTGGCTTCCATCAATCCAAAGTCCAAGAATGTCATCAGAAACTTACAGTGGAGTTCCACATTTTGCTGTAACCCTCCTACCTCCTACCTAACCCCACAATGTATGTGGTAAATAATTTCATTCATAAATGTCCTTGTTCCTTAACTAAGATTTGGACACAGTACTGGAGGAAACCTGAGTCTCCTTCCTGGCCATGATCACTCATATGTATACACACACACACACACACACAGAAGAGAGAGAGACAGACAGACAGACACACACACACACACCAGACAGGCAGACAGGCAGACAGACAGACAGACGGGCACAGACACAGACTGAAGACAGCAGGCAAGCAGTAGAGTCAGGCTTGATATAGAACACACTCAATTTTAATTGTAAAGATGCAGATGAAAGTGAAAATACAGGGGAAGGTTTATCACCCTCACACTACTCAGAAGAATGTCAGTGACTCCACTATGTTAACTTCCTGTGAAGATGAAGAGATGGAGATGCAGCACATGATGCTGGAGGGATGCGCCAAGTGGACACAGCTCCCCTAATGAATGTGTAGGCGCCCTAATGACAGTGTCAGTCTGTAGGGGGCGGAAATTGGCAACGCTTGTAAGGCTGATACACAGATCCACTACAACGACTGAAAGAACAAAATGCCTCTATCAGTAATTGATAATTATAACTGCCAAAGAAAATCGGTAAGGCAGTATCAATAAGAGCATAACTGAACTGAACACCATCCAGAAGCTGGAACTAGAACTAGCGGAAAGACTCCATCAGCTACAGCAACAGCCTAGATTCACACACCCCTGAAGGCTGACCTCCTAGTGTGGCTCTCAGACCGCACCGGAGACATCTCTTTGTGCAGTGGGCAGCAGTTAGAGGAGAAACTCACACCTGGTCAAAGAGCAGAGTGTCGGCGGAGCGATCAGCCACAGATGGGATGTCTATATGAGACAACACCACACCTGAGGCTCAGGGACCATTTCAGAAGAGGAAGCAGAAGGATCATAAGAGCCAGTGCTTGGGGGAGACCACAGTGAAATGCCTGCTCTAGACAAGGCTACTGAACTCATGGGCTCTCAGTTGCGGTTGCTTATACACGGTCAAGCCAGTCAACAGTCTAGCACGGATGGCAGAAGGGTGTACAGCCCTGACCACAGCTGAGGGCTTATTGCCAGTTGGTGGCATCTAAGGGAGGGAGAGTCAGTTTTCTTTAAGGGTGTGGCTCTTGGTGGGCCAAGCATGCTGTGGTAGTTAGCTCCGGACCCGTGAGTATATTGGCAGTATGAATTAGACTTAATGGGTTATAATTTAAAAAACAAACAAACATGAAGTTGAGAAAGGGTGGGTAAATGTGGGTAGTTCTGGAAGGAGTTAAGGGGAAGAGGAGGTGACTATGATTAAAATATATTGTTTTCATATATAAAATTCTCAAAAAATAATAAAATATTATATTAAAAATAAAACACACCTCTAATAAATTTAAAAGACCACAAATCAGACCACAGTGGAATTAAACCAGAAAACAATGCAAAAAAATGTAACTGGGAAATCTCCAAATATTTGGTGATCAAACAATGTATGTTAAGTGACAATCTTTCAGAAAATGGAAGCAGAATGAGCCATCCCTAACTAGCTCATTTTATGACGTTCTTGTTACCCAACATCAGTGCTAGATTGCCTAGTATAAGACAGGAAAACTACATACTACATCTCTCATAAATGTAAACAAAATTTTTCTCAGCAAAATATCAGTAAGTTGGAACCATGCAAAAGGATAAAGTGGGATTTATTCCAAGTATGCAGGACTGGTTCAGCATTAGTTCAATTATTAACATAATGTGTCGTATTATCAAAGTCAAGAAGATAATTACATTATCTCATTAGTAGATGCCAAAACAGCATTTGAGAAAGTTCAGCATTCCTGTATGATGAAAAGAAACCTTGCCTTTAGTTCCAGCACTTGAGAGGCAGAAGCACAAGGATCTCTGTGAGTTTGAGGCCAGCCTGGTCTATAGAGTGAATTCCAGCACAGCCAGAACTACATAGTGAGACCCTACCTTAAAAGAAGAAGAAGAAGAAGAAGAAGAAGAAGAAGAAGAAGAAGAAGAAGAAGAAGAAGAAGAAGAAGAAGAAGAAATAATTGAGGAAGGAAGGAAGGAAGGAAGGAAGGAAGGAAGGAAGGAGGAAGGAAGGAAGGAAGGAAGGAAGAAAGAGAGGGAGGGAGGGAGGGGAGGGAGGGAAGGAGGGAGGGAGGGGAGGGAAGGGAGGGAAAGGAGGGAGGGAGGGGAAGGAGGGAAAGGAGGGAGGGAGGGGAGGGAGGGAAAGAAAGCAAGCAAGAAAACCATGAGGAAAACTACTAAACTCCAATGAAAGAAAGAAATCAAATTTTAAACAGTTAGAGGGCTATCTCATGCTCACAGATAGGAAGACTCAGCATCCTTAGGATGTAAGCTACTTTCAACATGATTTACAGATTCCAATCAAACCCCAATCAAGCTTTCAAAATGCAAGGTTGTTGTTTTGTTGTTGTTGTTGTTGTTGTTTTGGATACTGACAAACTATAGAGAGACACCAACCTATGAGAATCAACATGACCTTGAGCATGGTGGTGACTTGTTAGATAAAGTGTCAAAAGAAGGACTTTTGAAAGAAAACACATGAGTATGTCAGTGTGGATGCAGTAACATACAGAATCAAGGACAAGGAAGGGTGACATCAGGCAGTGAGGAAGAGCAGAACTCAAAAGGACAATGAGCTGTGACCGAGCAGCCAAAGCGTCTCATTTTTCCAGTTTTCACTCTGCTGTGGATGTCCCGTGGCCTCATGGTAGACAGATGCTTAACAATGCAGGCCACAGGGGAAGTTCCAGGTCCACAGAGAATCTCCAGCTTCAGCACAGCTGTTCTAAGGGCATAGATGTTCACTGAGACGTAGACTTCAGGCCCAGACAGGTGTTTGTTCAGACAGCTAAGTTATCCTCGCTGCACAGTGGTTTTGTGTGCAAATTCTTTACAGTAAAGTGATTTTTATGTTTTAAAGAGTTCCTTCCCTTATGTTACTATGCCCTTGACACTATGGAAGGAGGAAATCACCCCACCCTATGCCAAGAACTACAGGCATCTCGGGAATGCTGAGAACGAGAGGGTCTTCCCCAGGGGTGAGTCCAGTTATTAGTTACCAAGCGCCAGCTGGTCAGCCCTGAAATCATGAGCATACAAGCAAACCAAACTGACTGAGCAGGTGGCACTGATATAGTTTGCATATATATGTATGTGTAAGAGTAATGAAAAAGAGGCCATGAATTTGAATGGAAGCAAGTGGTCAGGGTTGAAAAACGATGTAATTGTGTCTTAATTTTTAAAAATATAAAAAGCTCATTATTCTGACAAAAATTAAGAGAAAAGATTCAATTAACCAAGGTATTTTAAGATTTTTTTCATGCATGTACACAACATTATCATCATCATTATTATTATTACTATTATTTATTATTACTTTGGTTTTTTGAGACAGGGTTTGTCTTTGTAGCCCTGGTTGTGCTAGACTTCACTCTATAGACCAGGCTGGTCTCAAACTCAGAGATCCACCAGTTTCTACCTCCCAAGTGCTGGGATTAAAGGCGTGGGATGCCACCCGGCATGTATGTGTACAAGGTATTAAGGAGATGTTTTGGGTTTCTTCACACTTTACAAATGTGTCCTCACCACTTTCACATCTGCAGAAGCTGGTGGGAAGGGATACGGACATCCACATTTCTCCAAAGGAGAAATTGAGGGATTTGGCCCTGCCAAGCAGGTATGTGAGTGCCCCAGGTTGAGTGCCTGCATTTTCCTGTGTTTTTGGGTTTCTGGGCAGCTGCTTGAAAATCTCAAACGGTACACTGCAGAGTGTAGCTCACAGTCTTCTATGGAAGTCATTACATGTGAATTTCTGAGTCTGTCACGTGAGGACCGCCTTGTGCAACTGCCACCTGACTGCAGCTTGCAGTTCAGAATTGTGCAAGGCCTACCTGTCCTCAGGAAAGCCCCCCCCCACTCTCTCTCTCTCTGTGTGTGTGTGTGTGTGTGTGTGTGTGTGTGTGTGTTCACTAGAAATCAGAACTAGGACAAATGCTCTCCCACTGAGCTGGTACCTCGCTGCAGAAATCATCTGAAGGCCCAAATTTCTGAGGAAGGCAAGATTCTGAGTATTAAGATTCAGACAAGGGAATTCTGAATGACGGCCAGCACAGTTCTGCAAGAGAAGGGACGTGGGGTGGGGTGGGGTGTGCAGAAGAAATGACAGCGGGCAGAGCTCTGTGACAGCTGAGGACAGACAGGCAGCTGAGGGCATCTCAGGACAGTTTTAGTTTGATGTTATTCCTGAGCCTACACAACAGCGAGACCTCCTACAACTGCCTGTTGGCAGGCAGGGGGTAGCCACAAAAGGGACAAGCTAGTGAGGTAGGGCTTCTTGACCATGTCAGTCCTCGAGGGAGGGAGTGGAGGGTAATGGGTGGCTGTTTCCTTTCTACTGAAATGTACCTCTGTGGTGTGCTGGGAAGCAAGGCCCACCAAACTCACAAGAAGTCCTGTCTCCGAGGCCCTCAGTGAAGTTACACCAGCAGTAGATAGTTTCTGGTGTGCAGGAGACTTTTCAGTGGTGTTGCCTGCAAGTTGTGCAAGGACTTTAGGTGCACCTTTGTGAGTGCTCACCTCTGCTGGGTGGGCTTTTCTTTTTAAAGTTGTCTGACTCACCTGTGCTTCTGCAAGTGACCCCAAATAAACTCAATGGATCACCAGGCTGGGATTGGCTGGCATTGCGATTCTGGCCTGCTGTTGCCGCCTCTTTCTGTGGAAACTGAAGTAGGCTTGCCAGGAAAAGTCATGCCCACAAGTGGGTCTCAGGACAAGTAGCAGTTGTGGAAGTGGAGCACACAGGCATCAGGAATCAAGCTAATGTGGTTTAAATGTTATAAGAGAGCTATTTCTACCAGGTGGCCCCAATGGCTGATGGGATACATGACAGGAATCCGTCTCATTCCTAAATGGGGGGAAGAACTGACTTCTCTATCTCAGAACCACGAAGCCACCTATGCTGGCTAGTTTTATGCCAAGCCAGAGTCGTCTAAGAGGAGGGAGCCTCAGTTGAGAAAAGGCCTCCAAAAGATCTGGCTATAGCAAGCCTGTAGGGCATTTTCTTAATTATTGTTGATGTTATTGATGCCTGCAGTGGGTGGGAATCACCCTGGGATGGTTGTCTAAGTCGTGGAGAACAAGCCAGCAAGCAGCGCTCCTCCATGGCCTCTGTATCGGCTCTTGGCGCCAAGTTCCTGCCCTGAGTGCTTTCAAAGGTGGACGTGATGTGGAAGTGTAAGCAAAATCAACCCTTTCCTCCCCAAGCTGCGTTGGCCATAGTGTTGTTTCACAGCAACAGAGATCCTAAGACACCACCCATTACTCAAAACCCAAAGCAGGCTCTGGGCTTCAATAAGGCCAAAGGCAGCTTCATATGAAGTGTGCTGTCATAGGGTCCCATGCTTGGAGTGGCCCTGAATTCAGTTTCATACTCCACTGCTGTTCTAAAAATTTAAAACAAGGAAGCATGTGTATTGTTTTGTGCCCCAGCCAGCAAACGTTACAGCAGATCTCTGACGAAAATTCTGCCAGTTCCAAACCCTGGGGAGTCTGGCAATTGTAGTGCCAGAGGCTTGCCTGCAATTGAGGGGGTGGCCTCCTCTAGGTCTTGCAGGGTGGAGATGACTCCAGCCAAACCTCTGTCAAAGTACCTCTGTCACAAGGAAGTATCAGAGCTAGTGGCTTCGACTGACTGAGCTGCCTGCCTACCCTGGGCCAGTTCAGGGGACTTCCTGAGACTGGGGTGTCTTCTGCCATAGAGGCTTGGCAGGAGGACTAGGAACCCTTGAGCCACTGTTATCCTAGCAACAACAGTACCTCAGCGTATGCCAGCAGGTCAGCCTGTCCAGCCGAGGGACTTGGCACCCCCCACATCCTTTCAATGGCCCACCTTTCTCTCCTTACTGCGAGCCAGACTCTGTCAGCTCAGAGCTCTGCTGCCCCCGCCTGGCTGTCTTCAGAGCCAACCTGCCCCCTAGCTGTGGTTTGCTTCTAGAAAAGTTATTAATCAAATTGCTGCTTTTTTTTTTTTTTTTTTTTTAGGTCAAAATACCGACCTGCACAAATGTCAATTTGAACTTGCACAAAGCAATCCCATTTAGTCACGGGGGTTTTATAAGTAGGGATGGAAAGCCATAGAGTGAGCGGAAGGCATTAGGAAGGATAATCCTAAAACACATCCCGAGTATGCTGAAGAAGACAGCTCCGGAGGTCTATGGTGGCTCTGGGGGCATTGGCACCTCACCGTGGCTCAGGAAACTCTGGGCAGTGTGCTGTGACAGCCACACAGCACCCTGACAGAGCTCTTTCCTCATGCTCTGTGGGCTCCTGGAGCCTTAACTATCACATGTGTGGGTTTGGTCGCCCAGCCCTTCTCCTCCATGGGGCCTCGTCTTTAGCAAGTGTGGACTTGGGGGGATACAGTTATTCCTAAGTACCCAAGGGTGACTGGTCGCAGGGCTCCGAGGTCTGTAACATCTGCAAGTGCTCAAAGCCCTCATATGAAACGTTGTATGTGCAGAAACCCTATATACATTCCTTAAGACATATCTTGATGACATAGAATATTTACAAGAACACACATACTCTGTGTACATATTTTATGAAGATGTGTTTACATGTATTTTGGCAGTGTTAGGTCTTGAACCTAGGTCTTCCCACATACTAAGTCTACTAGAGTTATAGCCTTGTCCCTGACTATCACACAAACCATGTTATCCTGTATTATTTAGGAGACAGCAATAAGAATAAAAGTCTGTTTAAATCCTTAGATTCAAACCTGTGGACATAAAGGTTAGTGACTCATTAGTATGCTTCCCTGCAGGTCTAGGGAAAGGTCCTTTCCAGAGCCACGGGGCTGCCTGGGTCCTAGGCCACCATCTGAGGACCCAGCAGGTGAAAGGACCTGGCCCTGTGCGCCAACAGCTGTTTGCCTGGCCAGGATGAGAAGATGAGGTGAGCCAGAGCACAGAGGAACAGGTAAGGATTGTGTGTTGGGAGAGCATTCACTACATGGCTACTGGTGAGTGGGAATTGGTCCAGGGACTTCATCTAAGCCCCAGGGATGGGGACGTGAGGTCGGTGAGCTGGACTCCTAGGAGTAAGAACCCTTTTGGCCCTGGCTGCTTTTATACTTTCCACACCACCAGGCTTGGCCCTGTCTCCCCTTGTCTCTCTCAGCTGCCCGTGAGTTCCATCCTCACCTCTTCACTGAAATGACTCCCGTCCCCCAGCATCACAAAGTGATGGGAGCTGGGCTCATCGGCCAGGCCTGCTTTTCCGGGATCAAAGTCTTATCGACAGCTTTTAATCACATGAAAGCAGATATTCCCGGGGCATTAGGCCCTACCAGATGCTGTGCGCCTGCTTGGACCATTAGGAAGATTATGCTTGGACCCGGCCAGCACCCGGCACCCATGGCTTGGGGATGTGGGACTGAGCTCTTGATCTTTAAGCCGAGGACCCAGCACTCTGGGCACCTGTGCCTTTTCCTACCCTCTCTGTAATGGCCCTTAGACTTCTTTGCTTAGGAATCTCATCTCCCCGAGCAGATGTGATGATCCCTTCGCAGGCCTATGCTGACCTCCGAGCACAGCCTTCTAGCTTGATGCCCAGTCATACTGGCAGCCTGGTAAAGCAGGGGATCTGCCTTCTCCCATGGGCTGAAGGCTCTGTAGGTCCAAGGCAAGTGTGCACCCCTGTAGGTGCCAGAGTAGGAAAAGCTGAGGCCAAAGCTGGAGGAGCAGGTATTCAGCTGGGTACCAGGACTGTGGAGAATTGAGAAGGCCTTGGAGGTCAAAACCCACAGCATGTGGCCCTCTGCATGGTGAGCTGGCCACTCAAAGCAGACTTAACCCAGGATACACCACTGTCCAGCCTAAAGTGATCTCATGGCAGGGGCTTTATAGATATTTGCAGTTCCAGTCTATATATGGCCAGGTATGGTCCATTTTTCCTACTGACTACCTAAAATGTCCTACTATTGGACTATAGAGGCATTCAACAAAAGGAGGGCCCATCAGTACTTCTAGCTAGCAACGTCCCTTTTGCTAGTAACCATGACAACTAATAGTAAAAAACACATTTGTTTCAGAAGGTTCAGGATATAATAGGCCCTTTAGCGTGGTGCAACCTCTGGGTTGCAATCGCTTGGGCCAACTTCTATCTCCAAAAAAATATTTACGTTACAATTCAAAAACAGCAGCAAAATTACAGTTATGAAATAGCAACAAAGATAATTTTATAATGGTTGTGAGTCACCACAACATGAGGGACTGTATTCAATAGCTGCAGTGTTCGGAGGTTCAGAACCGCTGTCCTAGAGAAACATGCATGTGGTCAACTCAAGAGTCCCCTTTCTCTCAGGCCTGAGAACAATACTCAGTATTGGGCCAGTGACCTACCAAGAATATATGTCACCGTTTGGTTAGGAATTCTGCCCAGTGGTCTCTGACAACTGGAGATTGTAGTGAGACAGACCCAGAGTTGGGCTGCAGGGAGAGACAGAGCAGAAACCCCAGCCAGCGCTTCAGACAAGCCCAGCCCTGTACCCCCTGCAAGTCTTGAAGGTGCATTTGCTGGGCTGAGACACCAGCAGCTCCATCTGCTCTCGGAGCTTTTCCTCTACCTGGGCTGAGACGGAATCAATGACAAGCGCATCCCATATGAGTTTTGAGGGGAAATGAACATGGGAATGGCAGGTTCAGAGTCAAGCGGATTGAAGAATGAACTACGTGCGACAGTGGCCGACTGGGTCGAGGCTGCCAGGGACAGGCAGCAGCTGGTCCTTAGGCCTCCCTCGGGGCAGCTGGTAGGAGCAGCTGGAGGCTCATGTGGCTGGCATGCTGTAGCAGACCAAGCCCAGGAAAGGCTGGGTTGGGCCTAGCAGGGCAGGAGTAAGCCTTTCCACGTTCACTGTGTTCTCTGTGTTCCCCAAAATGGCTTTGGCTGCTACTAAAATTCTTAAGTCACATAGTTTCTAATGCACAGAGAGGAAGCTGCAGAGATGGCCCAGTGAGTGAGGGGATTGCCACACAAACAGGAGGACCTGCGTCTGGATTCTAGATACCCAAGTGAGACTGGGCATGGTGGCATGGGTCTGTAATCTCAGTGCTTCTGTTGAGAGATGGGAGGTAGAGACAGGAGACTCCTTAGAAGCCAGCTAGCCTGACACACAATAACCAACAACAAACAACAAAAGACCCTGCCTCAGACACACTGGGAAAGTGAGCCCTGGCACTTGGGCCGATCTCTGACCTCCATATATGTGCACAAGTGTACACATGCATGCGCGCACGCGCGCGCACACACACACACACACACACACACATACACACACACACACACACACACGCACGCACGCACGCACACACACACGCGCACACACACGCGCACGTGCGCGCTCGAGCAAGGGAAGAGATACAAAACAAATCAAAACAAAACACAGAAAGGCATAAAAATTGTCCCAATGAGTTTAACACATGCCACCCCAAGATCCAACTCTTAAGTATGCCTTTTTATTATAAGGAGAAAAATCATAGACAAAAGTCACTCTGAGAACAGAGCAGACGTGTCCCTTCCAAGATGGAGAAGCTCATCACTAGTGGAATCTCCACGCTTGGCGTGACTTCTCACTAGGAAACAAGGGTGACTCTGTGTCATAAGAGATTCTCATAGGTGAGGTTGAAGAAAGGGCTCAGCTGATAAAAGCACATATTGCTCTGCCAAAGCACCTGAACTTCCTTCCCAAAACTCATGAAGAGAGTTCACAGCTCTCAGAAACTCCAGCCCCGGGAGACTCAGTGCTGTTTTTGGCTTCCAAGGTCACCTGCATTCATGTGAACAAGCCCCCCCCCCCAACACACACACACACACACACACACACACACACACACACATCACAAATCACATTTGCACAGCAAGCCCTATCCTGTTTGCACAGGCCTTTGCCCACACCCTCCTTCTTTCTGTCTTCATTTCAAGGGTTGTGTGTTAGCCTGGGGTTGAAGAAGGATCTCAGAGATGTGTGTGTGGGCGTTTCTCTCTGGGTTTTCTCCTGTGTATACAGCAAGCAGCCACCCCATTAAACATCTGTTCCAGTTGATCTGCCTTTTGTTGAGGGGAAGTCTCACCATGGAGAATACAAGGAAAGATTGACTCTGTTCTCCCAAATCTTATTTTAGAAACACTGCCGAAACTCCTGGATGCATGTGCTGCCTCCCACACACAGTAGCACACATTCCCTTGAGCAAAGAACTCTGCAGGTAATGCACACCACCAAAGCTGGCATGGGCTTCTTGGGAGAGAGAAGAAAGCTCAAAGGCATAAAGACAGACCCCTTCCTGTGCCTCAAAGGGTCCTGCTATGCACATATGCATGACAGAGGTACACAATTTTTATTTGTCAGCTTTGAGAAGCAGAAAATGAGGCTGGGGAGAGGCTCAGTGAGTAGAGTTCTCGGCATTCAAACAGGAGAAACCTGAGTTCAAATCCCTGTTAAAAAGCTGGCTACTGTAACATGTATTTGTAGTCCCAGAATTCTACCCAGAAGAGGGGCAGAGTGGAGACAGGTAAATTCCTGGCTCCAGCTAGCCTGTGGGGGAGGCATGGAGTAACTCCTGGGGCTGTCCTTTGACCTCTACATACTACCTGCACTCATACATGGGAAGATGTAATATGCATATGTCAGTCACACACACACACACACATGAAAGACAAAGAGAGAGAGAGAGAGAGAGAGAGAGAGTCCAAATTGGCTGAAGTAGGACAGTAATGAAGTTGAAGAGAGAGAGAGAGAGAGAGAGAGAGAGAGAGAGAGAGAGAGAGAGAGTCCAGATTGGCTGAAGTAGGACAGTAATGAAGTTGAAGAATTGAGACATGTTTAGTTCTGTATTAGCCAAGAGCAAGTTGCTCTGCCAACAAATCTCTTGTGCATACACTTTCAGACGAATGGGAAGGGGTGTGGCCATCACTTTCTTAGGTGGTGGGGGGAGCTCTGCCTCCTTCGGATGGGTGACATTTGGATGGGAAGAGCATCCAGAGCTCCCTGGTGTCCCCAAGGCAGCAGGAGGTGCACGGGTGGCCTGGGATCCCATGTGACTGCACGTCTCCCATCCCAGCAGCTTCTACAAACAGGAGCTTTTGTCTGTGGCCTTAAATACACACCGCCAGCTGCTTGCTGGGTTGTTCGCAGCCTTCCGTGCTCCTGGAGGCATTGCCTCCGGCTGCCACGCACAGCTTCCCCTCCCCCACAGCCACCCATTTCACCGCTCAAGTCCAGGGGCTTCTAAAGACAACCCTGATGCCACCTCAACTGGCTCAAGAGTTAAATCCCAGGGTGGTCTTTGCCTGCATGCTTCCTTTACCCTTGGGCCAATGCGCTATCAACGGTCAAAGCCAATTGTGAATGAAGCCTGCCTCACAGGCCAGAGAGCCAGCAGGTCCTGGGGCAGATCCCTTCCCACATCCCTCCCACACACATCTCCATTCCCCTGTCCCAGTGCCGTCACACTCCCCAGCCTGCGCACTGCCTGCTCCCTCCAGGCTGCTGCTCTTCCTGTGGGGGGTCAGCCTCAGGCATTTTCTCAGTGAGCCCCCCACCCCGATGCTCAGCCTCTCCTCTCCACAGCACTTATACAGCCTACACCACTAGGAAGCCCACCCCTGTTGGGTGTGGTACTGTTTTCTGACTTCACATTCTAGAGCCCCCAGCTCCAGGGACACTGCTGGACACACTACAATGCTGGCAAAGGCTTGTGAGAGAACGGAGGCGTGCATTTATAAAAGGTCAGCCTTTGTCCAAACACCACAATGGGCTTGCAGAGGAAATCAACAAAGAACAAGCTACAAATGACTCCCTCACTACAACGAGTTTTTGTGCTTAGTGTTGGTTTTGCTTTTGAGTTGGTGTTGTAAACATTCAACCTATACTTGTTATGAGAGTTGTCAGTCTAGTGGCTTAACACGGGTGGCCATCTTCAGTCACGTCTTCCTCATCTTATTAAGGAGGAAGTCGGGCCCAGAGAGGTTGAATAATCACACAGCAGAACCCTCGGCACATCTCCTGCAGACAGGGGTGGTCGGACCCATGATGTGAATGCTCTATATGTGGGATGCCATGGCAACCTAGATTCACCCGGAGCTACATCTCAGCTCCGCGCGGGAGGGACCTGTGGGGATGTGAGCAGGTGCAAGACCCCACAGAGGCTGGGAAGGCCTGGCACGAAGCCAGCCTTGGAAGTGCTCGGCTCATTTCTGAATTCCAGAGGCAAAGGAGGCGGGAGACAGGGTGGAGCCAGAGGCCTGGGAAGGCTCCTGCCAGGCTATGTCTCTCTCTGGCCCTGGGGCACAGGGCTGCCAGCAGTGTGAAGCACAGTTGCTGAGCCTCACACTTATGCACGGGTCCATCTATGACCATGCCACAGGAAGCCAGGGATGTCTGATAGCTTTAAGATGGGGTAGGAGAAAGGGGGGATTTTTAGAATCTGAGGTGGGTCCTAGGCTTCTTCAACAACCTGCCTCCTCCTCAGGTTCTGTTCAGTTTGTTGGTTCTGAAATTTGAACATTTTCTTTGAGGGGATGATGATAGTTTCATAGTGACTTTGGGTGGCGACTTAACATGATAACCTACTGGATCCCCCGGATTCCAGCTGTGCTCTCTGAGAAGTGAGGCGCACCTCCCTGCAGATCTAGTTCCACAGCTTGGCTCCTAAGAAGTGAGGCGCCCCCCCGCCCCCCCCCCCCACACACACACACACCGCAGATCTAGTTCCGCAGCTTGGTTCCTGAGATCACAGCTCCTGTTCCCTTGAGCCGAGATATGTATGTCTTCTGTTGCAGCTGCTACACAGGGCGGTGAAATACAGAGGGCAGGTCAAATTGGCCCGTCTCCTGTGTGCATCATCTGGACTGAGGAGGTAAAGGAGTTGCTGATACAGACGGTGATGTAGAATTCTTTCTCTGAGACTAGAGAGGCAGACCGGCCCTCCAGGGCTTTCCTTGCTGTGCCTGGGCTTCTTCGAGAAGGATAAAAACAAGCCTTAGTTGTGAAGGCACTACTCTAATTTCAAAATCATAAAAGAGGCTAACAGACAGGTGAACCCCGAGAGCCTCTTACAGGTAAGCCATGTTTGTTTGTTTGTTTGTTTGTTTGTTTGTTTTTTTAAGACAGGGTTTCTCTGTATAGCCCTGGCTGTCCTGGAACTCACTCTGTAGACCAGGCTGGCCTCAAACTCAGAAATCCACCTGCCTCTGCCTCCCAAGTGCTGGGACTAAAGGCGTGTGCAACCACCGCCTGGCTTTAAGGGTTTCATTGCTGTGAAGGGACAACATGACCAAGAACAACATTTAATTGGGGCTGGCGTACAGTCTCAGAGGTTCAGTCCATTATCATCATGGTGGGAAGTATGGCGGTGTGCAGGCAGACATGGTGCTGGAGGACCTAAGAGTTCTACATCTTGATTTGAAGGCAGCCAGGAAGAGACTAGAATTCTACACTGGGCGGAGCTTAAGACTGAGACCCCCAAAACCCATCTCCACAGTGACACACCCGTCCAACAAGGCCACCCCTCCCAGCAGTAGTGCCAATCCCTGTGGGCCAAGCATTCAAACCCATGAATCTATGGGGTCCAAACCTGTTCAAATCCCCACAGAGGCCGAGAAAAGAAAAAATGATTACATCTAGCACATGAAGAAAGAAAGATCACAGACAGAGGTAACCACCTCTATCCTGAAAGGACATGTCATTTTTAGAATTTCCTTGTGTATTTTGGAGTTTTTATGAGAGGCTTTATAGTTTTGATTACATATGTTCCAGGACTTATATGTGTTGGTATTTTAAGCACTGTATAGTATTCCGCTGTCCAGAAGTGCAGAGATCTCAGCACACCCTTGCTGATGAGCTCCGGGGGCACTCCTGTTTACGGCCTCATGCAATGCTGAGGTGAGCATTTTTGTGCATTTCCTTCAGGACCTATGCTGGAATTTTCTAAGGGGGTCTAAGGTGCAGTTTGCCAGGCTGTGCTACCATTTAATATGTTCAAGACCTCTATCTTCAATTCCAAATTTTATCTGTATTGTTTAGCAAATTAAAATGTAGATAGGGTTTTCATGTTCCACAAGGTCAGCTGTGGAAGGCTGGGCCTCCTGCACTATAGGTAGCTGACCTTCATTCGGTGATTCAATTCCCTTGGCTGGTTATTGTTTTTAGGGGGATTGGGTGTAAGGCCAAGTGAGGAGCGGCCTAACAGGAAGAGCTGACCAGCCAGGCCAAAGGCCAAGAGTGCCTTTTACCACAGAAGGCCAGGCAGGGTCACCTCTGGAAGAGCGCCAAGTTCCTAAGGACAAAGGAGTCTTAAGTGTTTACAGAAACAAAGGAAACTGCACACTTTGGGAACTTGTTCCTCACTATCTCCTTACAGATTAAGTGGCTCACCCCTGTAATCTAAGCATGAGGCAGGGAGGGGGAACTGAGGCAGGAGGATTGCTATAAGTTCAAGACCAGCCTGGTCTACAGAGTCACACTCCTCCTACCCAGTGAAACAGAAACAGTTGGAAGAGCCATCCTTCCTTCTCCCTTCAGCGATCTCATTCTTGGCCTGAGGATTGTCATAAACATGCCCGGGTCAACACTGAGCCTTTAACTAGTACGGGTTCTGGCAGGGAGGGTCTGGATTTGGGGGAGAGGAGCCAGGAACCGGTTCTGGTAGGGAGGACTTGGAGAATTAGGATGGGGAGGTCAGGGCATACATAGTACAGGGGACAGGCGGAACCCTGCGACTCTCACATACAATTCCCGTACCTGCTACTGGACCACACTGCCAGCCCGTGCGAGAGAACTTCATAAATTGCCGTGGAATGAGCTCACCTTGGAAGAGGGAGGGACACCCTCTGAAATGGGAAGTGGAACCGAGTGTGTAGTGCTGGACGATGGGGGCGGAGAAGGAGGGAGTTAGAGAGAGAGAGAGAGAGAGAGAGAGAGAGAGAGAGAGAGAGAGGAGGGACTGAGAGGGAAGAGGAGATAGAACCGGAAGGGAGAGAGAGGTGTGAGTTTTCAATGCAGCCCACACTCAACGGGCTCCTCCCATCTGCTGAGTCCCCCCCACACACCCGGACTCTGCTGCTTCACTTGGGTAAGCTCTGGGCAGGGGGCAATGGAGACATGGAATTCCAGAACTGCACCGCCTGCTTCCGCTCAGAGCTTATCAGTTAGCAGTGCGAGCAGCTGTGTTCTGGGGAGGAGGGGCACGGTGTGGGCGCAGCCTGTGCGAGCGTCCCTGCCAAGTGCGGCGCGGTAGATTTGTGAATGCTAATTTACAAGACACCGTGGGTGTGTGCGGGCTCTGCAGAAAGACGGCTGCCTCTCACGCGCCTGGGAGAACGGAGAGATGTACCTTCTACCACCCACGAGGAGCCCCTGGGGATGGATCATTCTCTATTCTTGAAACTTGAAAAGGGCCTTTAAAAATAAACCTATTTCCTATTTTCTTTGTGTGTGTTTTCAGGTTCCTGGGACACCACACACTGGGAAATGCCAGGACACTGACTGGAATGTCAGAAAGAGCTCCTGCAGGGGTGCGCCCTTCTGCTAGCACCCTCTCCTTCCTTCCTCCTTCACCCTCTGTGCTGGCAGTGTCTTGGAAGGAGCCTCTACCTCCTCCTCCTCAGGCTGTACCTGAGGGCCACTGAGTAAGGTGACCTACCAGCCACCTACTGTGGGAAGAGAGTGTATACTTGTTGAATGAGCAGCCACACCAGCGCATGGCCATGTCAAGGACACCAATGCCCCAGATTCATAGGATGACAAGGCCTTTCCCTGGTCCAAGTATGGATGTTGGCAAATGGGTGACCTTTAGCTAGAAACAGTCGTTCACACTGTTCAGAGCTCTTTCACCCCAGATGACTGCACGGTCAGATCCCCTGAGGCCGCTTCTCTATTGGGACCACCTACCAAGACCAGCCTCCTCGTCCATACTGTATATAATAAACACACATTAGCTGGCCAGTCTCTTCGTCCATACTGTATATAATAAACACACATTAGCTGGCCAGTCTCTTCGTCCATATTGTATATAATAAACACACATTAGCTGGCCAGTCTCTTCGTCCATATTGTATATAATAAACACACATTAACTGGCCAGTCTCTTCGTCCATATTGTATATAATAAACACACATTAGCTGACCAGTCTCTTCGTCCATATTGTATATAATAAACACACATTAACTGGCCAGTCTCTTCGTCCATATTGTATATAATAAACACACATTAGCTGACCAGTCTCTTCGTCCATATTGTATATAATAAACACACATTAGCTGACCAGTCTCTTCGTCCATATTGTATATAATAAACACACATTAGCTAACCAGTCTCTTCGTCCATGTTGTATATAATAAACACACATTAGCTGACCAGTCTCTTCGTCCATGTTGTATATAATAAACACACATTAGCTGACCAGTCTCTTCGTCCATATTGTATATAATAAACACACATTTACTGGCCAGTCTTTTCATCCATACTGTATATAATAAACACACATTTACTGACCAGTCTCTTCGTTCATACTGTATATAAGAAGTACACATTAACTGGCCAGCCTCCTTGTTTATTTTGTATATAATAAATACACATTAGCTGACCAGTCTCTTTGTCCATACTGTTTATAATAAACACACATTAACTGACCAGCCTCCTTGTTTATTTCGTATACAATAAACACACTGAGTAGCCAAGCACCTTGTGTGTCTCCATGCAAGGGCATAGTCCACAAGATCCCAGCTTTATAGTTAACTTGTGTCTGACTCTCTTAATCAGGTCTCCGGTTTCATGGGCCATGATACCTGGGTCCAAAAGACCCCTTCTTGCAGCCCAAGGCACTGAGGGTCACCTGATCCTGGGCTAGTTTTTTTGTCACCTTGGACAGAGCAGGTCCAGAAGTGAGCCTGACACTGTAAATGGCTTTTACAGAAGGGGACATCCGCTCAGCCTGCTCAGAGGCCACAGAAACCCAGACCCAGCAGGGCTCACTCAGTGCAGGCATCATGGACCCCCAAGTCCCCTTCCTCAGTAATTCTATAAATCTGTGAACAGAACAAAGCAGGGAGCAAGCGAGCCACATAAAAGCTCTTTCGTGATGCCCCTTGTGGAGACAAAGGATGTCATGGCTCCATGGCCACAGGTACCAGTGCAACATCCTGAATGTGAAAGAATGGGGACATCAGGCAGGGGACATTGAGGCAGGAAATGCGGAGTCACCTCCTAAGAATGGAGCTTGATGCAGTAGAGAGTATATATACATTTCACGCACACACACACACCTGGAAGATAAGAGCAGCATTGGAGCAGCAATCAAACAGAACAGAGACCCACGTCCCTCGACCCTGCCATCTGCCCTTGGGCCTCCGACCAAGCCCACTCACCTTCTGGGACCCTGATGTGGAGCTCTTGATTGAACCACGCTTGAAGGAGCTGCTCATCTTCCTCATGGACCCCATTGGGGCTTCTGCATGCCCTGTGAGGCCCAGCCTGCTTCATGGGAGCCCCTGGTGGGCTGAGGCAAGCGAGTTCTCTTTACCAGGCTGGACAGCAGGGCTCGGAGTTTGGGGTATGGCTCAGTCAGCTCAGGAGGAGCTGGACGGCTTCTCGCCCTCGGGCTAGACTCCCACCCAGTGCTCAGAGACTAGATGGCTTCTGTAACATCTGTAATCAGCCTTAATCCCCGCTCCTCCCCACCCCCAATGGTTTTTAGGAGGCAGATTTAGCAAATGGGAATTGGAAGCAAAATCTACTTTGAGAAAGTGGTGGCTGCAGAGGGATGGGGTGGGGGCACATGATGAGGATTTGGGGATCCAGCAAAGTGAACTGTGAGAACCTTCAGCGCCCAAGAACCTTCAGCTCATGGCCCCCTGTTGGGCTATGTCTTAGTTAATGTTTCTGTGGTGCAGATAAAACACCATGACCAAAAGCAGATTGGAAAAGAAATGGTTTATTTCACCTTACAACTCTCAGGTCATACTCCATCACTGAGGGAAGTCAGGGCAGGTACTCAAGGCAGGAACCTGGAGGCAGGAACTGAAGCAGAAGCCATGGAGGAGCTCTACTTACTGGCTTGCTTGCTCATAGCTTGCTCATCCTGCTTTCTCATACACCCCAGGACCACCTGCCCCCGAGTGTGGCTCCACAGACACTACTGTGGGCTGAGCTTGCCCACATCAATCATTAATCATGAAAACACCCTACAGACTTGCCTACACGCAATTCGAGGGAGGCAAATTCTCAGCTGAGGTTTCTCTTCCCAAATAACACTGTGTCAAGTTGACAAAACTGACTAGCAAAGACTGAGGCCAGGTTCATATATGAGCAGGGTGAGCTTTCCATCTACCTAGACTGGGTCGATGGGAAGCTCCCTCCTAGAAGTCATTGGGTGTGCTTTCTTCCATGAACTGGGTAACAAAGCAGTGTATCTTATTGTGTGTGTGCTGTGCCTATCTCAGGTCCACTGTGGGTTCCATGTGAGGGCTCTGGCCATCCTATTTCAGGGAAAACACAGACTAGGACAGGACAGAGGTCTGCTGTGCTGCTGTGTTGAATAGGGGAAGGGTAGTGGTACACAGCAGATCAATCCATCAGTTCTCCCAGGTCTATTCTAGTGCACCTATGTGTCTCCCTCTCAAGATGACTTCCTTGGGTGTTTGTATCAGCTAATGTGCAGAGGAGAAAAACAAGGCTCACAGAACAAAGACAAGGAACCCCACTGGCCTAGGAAAAAAATCAGCACACAGTACAGACAGACAAGGCTGGAGGTGAGTAAAAGCTACCTTGCCAGCCATGCAGCCCAAGATCCAACTTTCTCCTTCTTGGATGTGGCTTCTTGCCCCAAGAGAACTGTTTGGCTGTGGGGGTTCAGAAGGTAAAGCCACAGCCTTTAGGAGTCTGGCTTAGAAGACTGGGAGGAGATGGTCTACTCAGCACCTGCTTACCAAGCAATGCTGGCTGTGCCCTCCCCAACCCATCCACTCTGCACTCCCTGCAACAGTTCAATCAGTGCAGTTCCAGCTTTTACCACGGCCATTTCAATAGGTGTCACACAATGGTGACAAACAGGTGACCATCCTTTTTCTGCTGGAGCTAGTCCTTTCTAGTAAGGAGATATCTTAGTTAGGGTTTCTATTGCAATGAAACACTATGACTGAAAAGCAATCTGAGGAGGAAAGGTTTGTTTGGATTACTGTTCATCACTGAAGGAAGTCAGAACAGGGACTCAAACAGGGCAGGAACCTGGAGGCAGGTGCTGATGCAGAGGCCATAGAGGGTACTGATTAATGGCTTGCTCAGTCTTCTTTCTTCTAGAACCCACAACCACCAGCCCAGGGATAACACCACCTGCTGGGCTGGGGCCTTCCCCCCCATTAATCACTAATTAAGAAAATGCCTGACAACCAGATCTTATGGAGACATTTTCTGAGGGAGGTTCCCTCCTTTCAGATATCTCTAGCTGTTGGCATAAAACCAGCCAGCACAGGGGGCAAATCAGATATACTACCCTTAAGCAATAAAACACGTCATGGGGGAGGGTGGGGAGGGGGAGGGAAGGAAAGATCAGCAATCAGGCTGAGGCTGCTTAAGTTTAGAGAGGAAAGTCTCAGAAGACCTTCAAAAATCTGGGCCAGGGGGCCTAGGATCACACCTTACAGGAAGCCAGAGTTAGGGAAAGATTTTCAGGCAATCACAGGAAGAGAGCAAAGGCCTTGACTTGAAGGTGTGCCTGGTCCAGAAAGATCTGGAAGAGGAAGTAACTGGAAAGGAATGCTGAAGGAAAGGACAGAAGAATATTACTGTGCCTAAGCACTGAGATTCTGTTAATCGGTTTACAATCTAAACAGTCCATATAGTCCCTGAACTGGACTAGCTGGAACCCAAGATGCAAGTCAGCTTAGTGGAGTAGCAGCCTCTGGGACAGAGTAGTGGCTGCAGCCGTGTAGGGCGGTGGCCTGACTTCAGGGAGAGTTTGTAAGTGAAGCCAAAGGATGTGCTGAAGAGTTGGGTGCCTGGTCAAAGGAGAAGATAAATGACAAGGCGCCATCTGGCCAGAGCTGCTAGAAGGACTGGGTCCCTCCAATAAGGTGCAGACTGGCTGGATACAGCGGTGCTGGCCCAGAGTACCCAGCACAAAAGATGCTGAAGCAGGAGAGTCACCTTGAGCTCAGGAGTTGAAAGCCAGCTCAGATAATAGAGGGACACAGTCTGTCTCAGAAGAAAAAACAAACCAAAAAATCCCAAAGAAGGCTGTGTGGGGAGCAGGTGTAGGGAGTGCTCTGATCTCTGCATTACTAGAACTAATAGTATCTTCAGTCCCAACTTTCTGTGGACTCACAGAAGGATTGAACTGTGCTGATGCCTTGTGAGCATGGGGTTCTAGTGTTCCTCCTGGTCCCTGGCAAACCCTCAACATTCCAAATGGTCCATCTTCTTGCATCTGATCTGTGATTGCTGTCTCTTTTAAGGCTCTCTCTAAGCCTCAGGCTCTCCTCTCTTCTAGCTTCAAGTCTAAAGGACTTTTCTCTGGCCCTCAGCCATTATATAAATTCCCAAGGGCACCTGCAGCCTGGACCACGGCCCTGGGCCTTGCATCTTGCACTGTCTTCAGTGCTAACTCCTCACACGTGCAGGTCAGAACCAGGCCGATTCTCACTGTTGCCTGATCTATTTCCCACAGCTGGTCTGCCTCCAGGCTCCTCCCTACAATAGCTAACACTCTGTGAAGAAGGTGTGAAGCCTGAGGCCTAGAAGTCTTTGAGATAGTCATGTGCCCTAGACCCCCTACCTTTGCACGTCCTAGCCACCTCCAAACTGTGGTCTGTCAGACAGCTAGCTCAAAGATCAGCCTATGTCATTCTTACTATAAAGGAATAACATTTCTCACTTGCAGATGTGGACATATGCTTCCTTTTCAAAGCCCTTCACCCCTTAGACTAACCCTTCCCTCTCCTGCCCCCAGGGTACTGCCCTGCCTCCCTCTTCTTAGGGGCTGTTCTGACCTTTGCTCCTTGACCTTCCTTTGAGCTCCTTGGGCCTCACTGCCTTTCTCAGCAATACATAAACACTTAGACGCTGGTAGTGGCCTGTGGGTGTAAAACTGTGTTCTCTCTCTCTCTCTCTCTCTCTCTCTCTCTCTCTCTCTCTCTCTCTCTCTCTCTCTCTCTCTCTCTCCCTCCCTCCCTCCCTCCCTCCCTCCCTTCCTCCCCCTTCCTTCCTCCCTCTCTCTGTCTCCCTCTCTCTTTCCCTCCTTCCCTCCCCTATCTTTTTCTCTGCAGCAGCTCCCAGAGGCTTTCCCTGGGTCTGTTAGGTTCTCATGGCTTAATCCTACCATTTTTTTAATTTTTAGAACGTGGGAAAGTATGGAAACCTTCCTGGCTTATTTGATGGATGGTGCTGGCATACTCCTAACATAAAATCCTGACCAGGAGAGGGCACCTTTGGCCAATTTGCAGTGAAGCTATAATAGAAGTAAAAACTCATAACAACCATAGGCACAAACTGGGTCTCTAAGAATTCTAAAATACGGACACCCTGTGTTGGGCAGGCTCCACCTCATTCCCAGAATGCAAGAGGTCCTCAGTGCAAAAAAATCCATTCATACAGTTGAGCACATTAACAGATTAACAAAGGTGCTCTATGATTATCTCAGTGCTGCAGAAGCCATATGGCCTATGGGGGGGGGGGGGAGTGCAAAACCAAGAAAAAGAGCAAAAGGTTCCATGTTTGACAACATACAGCCACCAGTCCCTACTAAGACAGAAACAAATAAAAACCCTCAGCAACCTAGGATTATGGGAAATTCTGTAGTTTGTTAAATGGAGAAAAAACTTGAAGCATTCATTCCTGTTAAAATCCGAAAGCAGTTGAGAGGGTCCGATTAGACCACTCCTAGTCAATAGGCAACTGTAACAAGACAGGAGAAAGAAAAATGAAAGGAATACGAACAAGAAAAGAAGAACTCAGAGTATCCCTACTTGCAGATGGAATGATTTTATTCAGTAGAGACCCCAAAGAATTCACCGGGAACCCCCTAAAGCTGATAAACACTTTCAGCAAAGTGGTAGGCTTTAAAATCAGCACAATCTGAGCTTCCCTGAATACCAAAGACAAAAAGACTAAGAAAATAATCAAAGAAACAATAATTCCTAATGATCTCAAAGCAGGAGGCCTATACAATGAAAACTATACAGCACTGAAGAAAGAAATTGAAAAGGACACCAGAAGATAAAGAGCCCTTCCCATACACATGGATGGGTAGAACTAATACTGAGAAAATAGCCAACCTACTGAAGACGGGTTCAAAACAATCTCCATTAAAATTCCAACACAATTCCCTCAAATAAAAAGTTATGTCCGGCCGGGCAGTGGTGGCGTACACCTTTAATCCCTGCACTTGGGAGGCAGAGGCAGATTGATTTCTGAGTTCCAGGGCAGCCTGGTCTACAGAGTGAGTTCCAGGACAGTCAGAACTAAACAGAGAAGCCCTGTCTCAGAAACAAACAAACAAACACCAGAAAAACAAAAATTCTGCTGGAGCTGTTACCACTCCTGACTTTGAGGTGACGCCACACACAGAGCTATAGTAATACAGACAGCATGGTACCGATGCAAACTCCTCAGACACAGTGATCTATGACCAAGAACCAGAGCGGAAGTCCACACACCTGCAGCTACTGGACTTTTGACAGAGATGCTAAAAGCACACACTGGAGAGAAGACCGCATCTTTAACACTGTTCAAAACTGAAAACCTTTATGCAGAAGAATAAAACCCAATCCTTCTCACCCTGCACACAACTCTATTTTAAATGGCAAAGATCTCGATGTTAGATCTGAAGCTCTCAACCTCAAGAAGAAAGAGTAGGAAGTACATGTCAAGATTTAGGCTCAGGTAAGAACTTTCTGAGCAGCATTCTGGTTGTGCAGGGAACAGGACCAAAAGACAACCCGTGAGACTTGATGTGACAGCTGAAAAGAGTTAAATACAGATATTTGCACCCAACCAATAGACAGAAGCTGCTGGCCCCTGCGGTTGAATCAGGGGAAAGCTGCAAGAAGCTGAGGAGGGTGGTGACCCTGTAGGAGGACCAGCAGTCTCAATTAACCTGGACCCCTGAGATCTCTCAGAAACTGAGCCGCCAACCAGGCAGCACACACCAGCTGATATGAGGCCCCCAATACATATACAGCAGAGGCCTGCTGGGCCTGGACTCAGTCAGAGAAGATGCACCTAACTCTCAAGAGACTGGAGGCCCAAGAGAGAGGGGAGGTCTGGTAGGGTGGAGATGGGAGGGTGGGGACATCCTCGTGGAAACAGGAGAAGAAGGTATGTGATGTGGACCAGTCAGAAGGTAGGAAGGGGAATAAAACCTGAACTGTAATAAAAAAAAAAAAGTGTTTGTGCTGCAAAGGAAGCTGTCAGTCAGCTAAAAAAGCCACCTATAGAATGTAGAGTCTCTGATAGAAGATTCATGTCTAGAACATATGAACACCTCTGTTGTGTGTAACTTTTGCTACCCTGCTTGAGCTCCAGGAACTAACTGTGCTACCAGACCCTGGCCAGAAAATACTGGATCCATGGATAAAAATCATACGCACCCACAGTTGTTCAATTTCAAGTTGCCTTATTGACTCGGTTATTGAGCATGATTAATCTCCTCTGGCTAGCTAGCCCTCCCCAATGCTCTAAGCTCAGCACCCTAAATCTGTCCTCAACTTTAGTTCCTCAGTACCTTTAGTTCCAGCTCAACATCCCAACCTCCCCCCACCCCCCACCCCCCCCCACCCGTCTGTGGAAGTGGCCTGTGATTGCTCGGCCCGACATCTCACATGACTGGGTGGCCTTTTTCATCAAGAAAACGAACATTATAAATGGGATTTTTTTTTCCTAATTTATTTTCCATTAGTTCATTGTTAATACATACAAAAGCTACCAGGTTTTGTATATTGTTTTTTCTATCCTGCAACTCTCCTGTAAGTCTTTATTAGATCTAAGAGTTTCCTAGTAGATTTTACAGGGTTGGATAAGTAAGAAATCATGCCATCAACAAATAGGAATAGTTTGACTTCTTCCTTTCTTACTTTTTCCCCTTATATGCCTTTCTCTTATCTAATAGGCGTATCTAAGACTCTAAGCAGTATAACAACAGAGAGGGGAGGGGGCCTGCTGGCCTCCTTCCTGATTTTAGAGGAAATGCTGTGTGTCTCCATTTAGTATCATATTAGTTACAGCCTTAATGACTTTGAGATATACTGCATCTATTCTTAACATCTCCAGGACTTTTTATTGTGAAGTCATATTGAACTTTGTCAAATACCTTTGCATTATCGATCAAGATGATTAAGGATCTGTCCTTAAATTTGCTAATGTAGAATGTTACGCTTATTGAGTTGCATATGTTGAACCAATCTTTTCTCTGTGGGATGAAGTGTGTTTTGGACACAATGTTTGATCTGTTGAGTTGTTTGTCAGAGGTGCCCCCAGAGACACCACCACCACCACCAAAAAAAACGAAACAAAAAAAAAACAAAAACAAAAAACAATACAGGCCATTTTTCTTAACTTGATGGGAAAGCCCTATTGTGTAAGACACACACACTTTCATCATAGTCCACATAGAAATCAGGTTGGTACTGACCAGGGAACCTCCTTTCCACTGGCCAGCTTTTATAGTGCCAGAAATAGTAGGCAGGCTATTGTCAGAGAAAAGTCACAACAATTTGCCCAGCTGTGAATACTGTGAACTATGATAATCACTAGAGTACCATGAAACGCCTGTAGGTACAAGAGCAGCAGAAACGTTTGGGGGTAACTAATCTAGCTGTAATTAAGGTTTGTGGCACAGGAGAAAATGCATGTTTGGTACTGTAAATCTGGCCTTATAAATCCCCTGGTTGGGGACCTCACAGACCTCAGGAGTGAATCTACTATTATTATTTTGCTAAATGGACATAGTACCAAACTGCCCTCTAAATCCCATCTCTCTCCCCATAGATTAATTCTGCTCCCAAACCTCATCAGAGAAATTCCTTTGTGCAGTAAATGATGATTAAGTGGTTGGACTTTTAAGGTAGAAAAACTCACAACTCACCAACGTGCAGAGAATAACTGTTGGCTAAGGGCTCAGCCACAAACAGAATCTCTATGTCACCTACCTTTGAGGCTCGGGGACTATAGCAGAAGACATTAAAAAATTCTAGGAGCCAGAGCTGGGCAGAACTGGAGCAAAACTGACTCTGGACATGACAGGACTGCTGTATTCATGAACTCACAAGGAGTTCATGAGCACCAACCGAGGAGTCATTGCTAGTTGATGGCTTCTGGGGGAGGGAAGGACAGTTCTCTCTAAGGGCGTGGTCCCCAGTGTCAGCCACACTACATCAGATGTCCTCATACTCATGAGTATATGCGTAGAACAAACTGGATTTGATGGGTTATTAAAAAACAAGACAACAAAACAAAAATAACAACAACAAATCCAAGATGTGGTGGCAGTCTTTAATCCCGGCATCAAGAGGCAGAAGCAGGTGGATCTCTGAGTTTGAGGCCAGCCTGGTCTATGAGACAGCTCCAGGACAACCTGTGTAACCAGGGCTACACAGAGAAACACTGTCTTGAAAAACATAAATAAAAAGGACACAAAGTTGAGAAAGGAAGAGTAGTGGATCTGGGAGAGATTTAAGGGGGAAGGTGGGTATATATGATTAAAATACATTGCATGGAAGTCTCAAAGGATTGCCTTGCCAAGTCTGCCACAGGGGAGACCCCATCGCCTGATACTTCCTGGAGAATCAGCTGTTTGCCAGGCATTGGACAGAAAGAGAATCCAAGGAGTACAGAAACACAGGTCTGCAGGATAGAGAAGACAGTGTCAGCAAGACCAGCTAACACCAGAGATAACAAGATGGCCAAAGCCAAGTGCAAGATCATTACCAACAGAAACCAAGGCAACATGGCACCATCAGAACCAAGCTCTCCCACAACAGCAAGTCCTGCATATTCCATCACATCAGAAAAGCAAGAACAAGATTTAAAATCACATCTTATATCGCTGTTGGAGGACTTCAAGGACATAAATAACTCCCTTAAAGAAATATAAGAGAACATGGGTCAACAGGTGAAGCACAAAAATCCCTTAAAGAAAGACAAGAGAATATGGATCAAAAGGTAAAAGCCCTTAAAGAGGAAACACAAAAATCTCTTAAAAAATACGCGAGAATATGGGTCAACAGGTTGAAGCCCTTAAAGAAGCAATACAAAAATCCCATAGGGAATTATGGGAGAACATGGGTCAACATGCAGAAACCCTTAAAGAGAAATCACAAAAATCCCTAAAAGAAACACAGGAGAACATGGATCAACAGGTAGAAGCCCTTAAAGAGTCTCAAGGAATTAATGAAAACATATATTTTTCAAAGTGGGTTGAATATCACTTGGCCTTTAAGGATTTCTGGGATATATTGCCATGTAGGGTGAGGTGCAAACAGAGGCAGAAGGGTTCTGCAATGTGCTTTTATAAAGGTAGGTAGGTCTGCCTACTCCTGTCACCTACCAGTCATCTACCTAGTGACTCTGCTGCCTGCAAGCAGTGCAGATGACAGACGTTAGTCTGCCTCTGTTCTAGTTTTACCATTTAGCAGTTGATGCCAGCACTGAGCATACATGTATGGAAATTGAAGTTCTTGTTCCAAGGAGC
Source organism: Apodemus sylvaticus (assembly GCF_947179515.1). Classification (NCBI taxonomy): domain Eukaryota; kingdom Metazoa; phylum Chordata; class Mammalia; order Rodentia; family Muridae; genus Apodemus; species Apodemus sylvaticus. Next base: position 144,531,110 of record NC_067472.1, read on the forward strand.
ATCATTTCTGACTCTGGTGTCTGTCTCTTTGCTATTTCCTTATGTATTCTACACAACATGCTTTCGATGTTGCTTTTTGATATTGTGATTTTGAACACTGACTTGGGTTAAGAAAGATAAACATACAGATGTTGAACACCAGTACTCACCACCTGCTCCCTATCCATAATTCTGCATCTTTGAATGGGATAGTTCTGCAGAAGAGTTAATTTAATGTATTCATGACTTTTATTACAAAGTTGCTTATGTATAACTCATAATATTTCTATAATTTGCTTTCTGCCTTTTCCGCCTTGAAGCTGAAACTTTCTGTATTTTCTTTTATTATGTTTTTACGTGTTTTAATGTTTAATACCACTAAACTCTACATCTAACCTGCAATGTTACTTTCAATATTTGTAAAGTTGGTAACATGCGCCCTCCATTTTCATAACAGAAACAGGCTTACTCATTATTGTTGTTCTAGTGCTTACTACACAATTGTAGTGCAAGAATTTTCTGACAATCTTTATGGGGTCTCCTTCCACCTGGCTCTGAATCCCATCTGTTCCTATTTCTCAATATGCTTGTTTATTTGAAAATAGCTTTTTTAAAAAATAAAATTTATTTTTTTAATTATGTGTATATATGACTTGCGTAGATATGTGACATGAGTACAAGTGCCCAAGGAGGCCAGAAGTCAGCGTTGGGTCCCTAGAACTGCAGTTGCCAATGTTTGTGGGCTGACATATGGGATCTGGGAAATAACCTGGAGCCTCTGGAAAAGTAGCAGGTACTTGTAACCAATGAGCCATCTCTGATAGCAGCTTTTGGTAAAGGAAATCTGGGGAGTTCATTTTCAAGACACTGAATGTCTGAAAGTATCTCTGTTCAACTTTCTTATCTGGTTATATCTAGTTGGCTAGGTGTAAAATATCGGGCAGAAGTTGGGATCTGGGACATTTCCTCCATTCAATTTTGCTTTACTAGACATTGAGGAGTGCCACCATTCACAAGTTTGGGGGGACAGGGTCTTATTATTCTAGGTTAGAACTCATGATGTTGCTCAAACTGGCTTTGGACTTAGATTCTCTGCTTTAGGCTTCTGCGTGCTGGGATTCCACACATATGACGCCGTGTCCGCTGATTCGTGATCTTTCCATATCATTTTGTCCTCTTTGGTTATAATTCTCTTTCTTTTATGTACCAACATTTGAACAGTATGTAGTTTGTCTTTTTAAAAATCTGTTGTGGACTAGGCATAGTGTCAGATCCCTTTCATCTCGGCACTCAAGAAACAGAGACAGGAGCAGCTGTGTGGGTTCAAGGCCAGCCTGATCTATTCAGCGAGTTCCAAGAGAGCCAGAGCTACATAGTGAGACCCTGTCTCTGAAAAGCAACAATAAAAACTTAATTAATTAATTAAAAAATAAAAACCTGTTGTGCTATGTACTTCATGTGCCTTTCAGTCAGGAAAACCAAGTTACTCGGTTCTAAGAAATAGTATTCCTTCATTTCTCCCTTCCCGTTCTCCAACTTTCTCATTTATCTCAGAAGCCCTTCTTCTTCAGAGGTTGGGCCTCCTAGATTGATGACCTGAGTTTTAAAATTTCCCTGCCCCTTCACAACCTTCACTTTTGTCCTAGAAGACTATCCTCTGGGACACGGTGTGCCTACCGTGTAAACTCAGCATTGAAGGGTTTGGTGTTGGCCAGATAGTTGGGCCCTGCAAGGAGTCTGGACAGCTTGCTGCTATAGTTTGGAACTGGAGTGTGTCCCAAAGGCCACTATTTAAAGGCACAGTCCCACTACTGGGGAACTACTGGGGAAAGATAGAAACATTTTGAAACAGAGCCTGCAGTTGGTAAACATGATGGTCTGAGTATAGCTGCACGCCCTGCACATAAAAGCCAGGTGTTTGTACACACATCTGTAATCTACATCTGGAGGGGGTTTAGAGACCGTTGGAGCCCAGAGTTCACTGTCCAGCCTGTCTAGCCAGTCAGTGAGCTCTGGATACAGCGAGAAAGGGTCTCAAAGATGGAGAACAACAGTGGAAAACACTCAACTTCAACGTCTAGCTTCCACATGCATGCACACATGCATGCACACATGCATGTACACCCACATCCACCCATGCATGCACACATCCACACACCCACAAGCACATGCACCTCTGCTCATGTGCCATCAGCTTCCATTTGAAGGCAGTCGTGTTTCAGTTCTGCCCACTCTGCGGAGCTCCGACCACTGCTCCATCCACCTGCTCTCCAGTTTCCGTAACGCTGTGTGCATCTCTCAGGGCTGCCTAGGATTCCGCTGATCCCTTTGTTCTTTAGGGATAATGCCTCTGTTATCCACTTGCCATCATTTTAGTGGGGTTTTGAGAGGGAGCAGAGGTTAATGCACATTTTCAATCTACTACATTTAACCAGAAGTCCGTAATAGATTTTAAAAGATTAGTGCTTGATGGAGGTGAGGGGTCCGAGAGAGTTGTTCAAAAGAAAAATAAATGCATTTTAAAAAGGCGTTTAAATTTTTATGATGCCGGTGTGATATGGCTCCATTACCATGCATGTGTGTGCCCACATGTGTGTGTGCACTGTGAGATATAGTCAAAAGTAGCCCCCCCCCATTTCTAATGTTAGCTATTTCAAGGTGGCCAGATTTTATATATATCTGTATATGTATGTGTATTTGCATGTGTATGTGCATGTGTATGTGTATGTGCATGTGTATGTGTATGTATATGTATATAGTTTTTCTTTCATTTGTTTGATGTTTTGTGAGGAGGGGTGGCATGATAATCTTCTTTTCTAGGCATCCTTTCTGCCCACCCAGGAGTTTGCCTGCAGACATTTCCAGATGTGCTTGAGCTCTGCCTACTGAGGCAGATCTGACAGTCCCAGCTTTTGTTCAACTTCTTTTGTGGGGAGACACTGCTGAGGAGTCCCTAAAGAACAAAGAAACTGGTCCTCCAAGATGCCTGGCTGCCTTCACCCAGCAGACCGGAGGAGGCCAAGTTCCTGCTCACACAGGAGCTTCCTGTCTCTTTAAAAAGAAAAGGAAAGTTCTCTATAGCCAGACAGCAAGGTACATGGTGCATTTGCTATTTTTATTCTTCCTGAAGCTAGGGGTTCTTCACTGGGAGAAAACCGGAACAGACAGAAAGGCTGGCACAGGTCTTGGCCCCTGAGACTGGCACTCCAGCATGGATGAAGAGGCTCATGCCCGGAGCAGGGCTCTGCCCAGCCTGGTCAGGTGCTTTGTCCACTGCTGTTTCTGCAGAAGGCTCTATAAAGAAGTTTTCAGAGCTCCATGGCTGGGGGCTGGGGTGGAGGGGCAGGATTCTTCACTAGTCTGCGCAAGTCACTTATCTTTTGTTTTCCTCTGCTTTTTGGACCTTGGGCCCATAAAGTGTTTCTTGATGCAGAAATCTAGATCTAACCCACTGTCTCAGTCAGGGTCACGTAGGCATGCAGAATAACAACAGAAAATGACCAACTATCTCTAGCAGAATCAAAGGCGGAGGAACTTGTCCCCAGGGAGTCAGCTGTATGTGTATTTGTATGTGTATGTGCATGAACGAGTCAGATGGGCTTTGTAGAGCCAGGAAGATGAGGAGCTAAGCGGGGGCAGTGGTCAGTGTGTGAAGGTTGCAAGACCCAAGGACAGTCTGAACTGGCTATTTGGACCCCTCTGAGAGGTGGACTAGGATGGACAGACAGGTAGGCAAGCAAGCAGGCAGGCAGGCAGGCAGGCAGGCAGACAGACAGACAGACAGACAGGAAGGACAGGACAGGACACGACAGGACAAAAAAAACGGATGGGCCTTGCTTGGAGCCTGGCAGGCGTCCACGATTGCAGTGTAGTGCTCATCTACCTCACAGGTTTCTGGGGGTTCTCTTGTGTCCAGGTTACAGTTTCCATCCGTAATCTGTGTGTGTGTGCTCTTACCAAAACAGCTATAGGTAAAATTCTATGAGCTATGAGATTTTTCTCAAAGTCATACTGAAGGGAGAAAGTCGTGGGGGACAGAGCTGAACCCAAGACCTCCCAGATGGATACCAGGCTGTGATGCCCAGATGTGTTGAGCAAGATCAAGGGGAATTGCAAAGCTATTTTTCTTAGTTCATCCTATTTGTGATGCTTTAATGAATCTAAAATTCCAGCTGTTGGAAGACTTGGCACGCATACTGATGTAACTCCATTTACTTGAGACTACTTTGAGCCAGCAACTATGAAGTCCCGGTGCTCCTCAGGTCCTGATGGGTCACATCCCAATGGGCCCATTGTATACTGAAAATATCCTAAGTAGGAGATAACATTTTAAGCTACCAGACATCAAGGCTAGCAACAGGGCCCTCTGGAGCTCTGGTTGCTCCTCTCAGTTGCATAGCTGAGTCTGCACCTACCCACAACTGGAGAGAGGTTGTGCTGAGTATCTCCAGGCCTGAGAGAGACCAAAATTCAGAAGCACAATTTCCACCTCCATGAATCACTTCTGTATTACTTTCTCTCTTAAAAACTGAACCATTTTACATGGAGAACGACACCACTGGATCATGGGAGAAGGAGCCTATGGTATATTCAGAAGGCTCTGTTACAACACTCCAAAAGCCCACCAACTGAGTTCTCTGATGAACATACTGTGCCTGTGGTCTCTAGTTTCAGACAAGCCTGGAGGTTTTCTTTCCTTCTCTCATCTGACTCAACTAAGGGCCCCTCACAGCCTCCCCAGAGCCCTGGGACCCCTCCTGCCAGCTCACTGGAGGACTCCTCCCTGGCTGGTTTCTGTAACCTGATGAAAGACCCTGGAGTCTCCTGACAGACTTTTCTCATAAGCTTCAAAAACCTGTGTCTTGGGCTGTAGACCTTGGTGTTGGGGGGTAAGGGGAGGTAGAGAAACTGATTTAGAAAAAACGAACTTTAAGGAGTGATACGTTCATCTTAGAAGCCACTGGTTCCGCTTCATTCTGGAAAATAAGCCCTACCAGTGAGGAGATTCGCTCCCGCTAGAGGGAAGGAGATATTTACCAGGAAAAGTACAATCCCTGTTGTGCCTGAGCTACCTGACCAGTACAGCCATGCCTCGGTGTGTATGGGGCTGGCTCTGGCCTCTTCCTCAAATACCAGAATCTATGGATGTTCAAGTCCTCTATGACAAGGGTTATCAAACCTGTGGGTCCCGGCACTTCTAGGGATCATGTATCAGATATTTGCATTATGATTCATAACAGTAGCAAAATTACAGTTCGAAGTAGCAATGAAATAGTTTTGTGGTTGGGGAGGGGTCGCAGTTTAGGAAAGTTGAGAGCCTGCTCTGTTGGAAATGGTGTGGTCTCTGCATCTTACCGAGGCATGGCCTTTCCTATGCTTTAAATCCTCTCTCAATGACTTAAAATGGCAGACAATGTAAGTGTCCTGTGTGTGCCCACAGTTGTTAGGCTACGTCATTAGGAAATTATGGCAATGAGAGGAAACAGTCCGTGTATTCACTATGGATTTCTTGTTCCTCCAATGTTTTCGCTCTGCAGCAGGTGGATCCACAAGTGCAGTACCAGGGCTTTGGAAGCTTCAGCCCTCTGGCTGTGCATGGCTGTGGCTATGTTGGAAAGATACTGAAGCAACCTAGGTCTCCCAGGTAGAAGCCAGTTAATTCTAGAAGCAAAAATAGATCACGAGAGAGTCACATCATTAAATGTACTACTGTAAAGCTCTGGACCACAGAGTGGGAAGAATTAAGTTCACACTAAGCCCGAACATTACTGCTTTGTCTCCATTCTCCAGGATTAGGATTCCTGTACTTTGTAGGGCACTAAATCAGGATTAAAGGCAAGCCCTGTCTGCAGGTCAAGCTGAGTGAGCCCCCGAGTGAAAGCTGGGACACACCTGTGTTAGTTACCTAGCAACACCAAGGATGGGGAGGACTTCTTATCTCTGAGATGCATCTGGCCATCCACCTGCCCCCGTGTCACAGAACAAGACACAGGTGGCCAAGCTCTGAGAGCCTGCATGCTCTTTGCTAGGTGGGGACTCAGCCAGCACAAGTTCCTCCATGGGGAGCTATGAGCTTCGTTCAGTTTTATTCTCCATAACTGTCAGGGTCCTGTGTCACCACCCTCTGTTTGGGTAAGTGCTCTGAATGTGTACAGAAGTCACTTATAAACCATAGAATAGTCCATGATTTAAGTTTGTCCTAGCTTGATCTTCATTGCTGGACAAATACCATGACCAACTTAGAAAACCATTTATGCGAGCTTAGAGAGTCCATAACTGAGAAAAATCAGGGCAGGAACTTACAGAAGGAGGAGAAAATACAGCTTACTAGTTAGGTTTGTAGGTTCATGCTTAGCTGGGTTTCTTATACAGCCCAAGACTACCTGTCCAACGAATGATACTACCCACAGTGGAATGAGCCCTCCTGGGTCAATTAACTATCATGACAATCCCACACAGACATGGCCATGGGCCAATCTGATCTAGGCAACCACTTAACCTAGGTTTTTCCTCTCAGGAGGCTATAGGTGATGGCAAGTTGACAAAGGCCTATGGAACAGCCACGATGATGAGGGCTTGCAGTTAGCAAACTGTCTGCTTTTGTTGATAATGAGTTTAGGCACAGTAATCCACAGGCCTACGTAGGGTTTTATTGTAACCATTTCACTCATTTCTGGTGTCTGATATTTGCAAGAGATGGGCTCTATTGCTAAGAGTAATAGCGAGCCAACATTGAAAGGCCTAGGAAAACTGCATGAAGCAGTGGGAGTCAGGTCTGTGTGATCCATCTCGATGTATCTGAGAACCCTCTGCATTGGGTTTGAAACCCTGGCTTCACTGGGAATGCTGGGCTTAACCACTTCAGAACATCCTGTTCTAGAAGGCACACAATCATTGCCCGGGGCCTTTTGTTAGCTCTTTACTTTGAGATGTTGCATTCTCTGCACACATTTCTGTTATTTTGAGAATAACAGACCACCCAGGAATCTGTCTTCCCACAACAGAGGTGGTGGGATCTAACATCACATCTGGTAGCTGTTGCTCTAGGTCACTGCTTTATATCCTCTCTACTCCAAAGGCAAGACAGTCCAGGGTCTGGAACGCACTCCTATCAGGCCTCAGTAGCAGTAAATCTCATACACATCACACCACCTTTGTGAGACCAGTTCCCTCATCTGGCTGCTGCACTTTATGTCCAAAGGGCAACTAATGAGAGGGCTCCTTCTAGCATACTTTCCAGGGGATGCTGTGCATGATATCCAAGCTCCACCTGCATCCCGAAACACAGCATGGGGACAAACTGGGAAGATTTATTCCCAAAGTCTTACAAGTTCCCCAGAGGAGTCTTGAGCCCAGGCTGGGGCAGGACAGATTTGAGTGTGAGGTGCTAGGGTGTTAGGGTTAGAGAGACATGTTCTACATGGATTTTATCTTAAATTTTCCACAAGTGACCATGAGCTAAAGGACTGCTCACTAGTCCATTGGCTCTTCAGTGGTGGAGGAACCTTTAGGAGGAAGGCCTTAGGAGGAGTCATGCGAAGGTATGTCTTTAGAGGTAACATTAAAACCCTTCACATTTCACTGCTGTCCCTGTGCTTTCTGAACACCATAATGTGAGTAGATGGCCTTGACCATACACTCCCGCCATGATGCTGCGCCTCACCGCAGTCCACGGACTGAAACATCTGAAACTCAAAGCTAAAAACAATCTTTTCCTTTATTGGCCTGATTTATCTCAAGTGTTTGTCATGGTGACAGAAAGCTGACACACATTCCCACTAGGTGATTGCATTCATGTGCTGAGACAAGCATTAGCAAGTCATTTTCACCAGGAGCTGTACTGGGAAGAGTCAGCAAAGAGTGAGGTGGTCTTGGGTTGTGATGCTCAAAGGCCTGGTTCCAGACGCAGAATGCATGAAGATAACACACAGGGCCAGGAAATCCCTGGATAACTTAGCATGGAGAAAAGCTCATGTCTAGCTATAGATGTGGGTTTCTAGAGAGATAGGAGTGAGCTCATGCACCGATCAGTGTCCCTCTGGAACAACTCTTGTATTAGTCAGATGGGGATGTGCTAACACAGTAGTTCTCAACCTGTGCGCCTCTCTACCCCTTTGGCAAACCTCTACCTCCAAAAAATATTTACATCAATATTCATAACAATAGAAAAATTACATTTATGAAGTAGCAATGAAGCCAGGCAATAGGGGTGTGTGGCTTTAATCCCAGTACTTGGGAGGCAGAGGCAAGCAGATTTCTTGAGTTTGAGGCCAGCCTAGTCTACAGAGTACCAGGATAGCCATGGCTACACAGAAAAACCCTGTCTTGAAAAACAAACAAACAAACAAACAAACAAACAAAAAACCAACAAAACAAAGCAAAACAAAAATGAAATAGCAACAAACATAATTTTCTGATTGGAGGGTCAACACAACATGAGGAACTGTATAGAAGGCATTAGGAAGGCTGAGAACAGCTACCCTAACAATTGTTAGAGACTGTTCCTGCCCTCCCCAGCCAACAAAATGCCCTTGTATTGAGAAGTTAGTCTCCAGATTGTGAGATCTTTTGCAATGTACTGAATAACTTTAAAGGTAGGACAGGCCTGGAGGAAATGGGTCACTACTAGGAAGTGCTTGGGGAGAATTTGAGCCCTGGCCACTTCCTGTCTCACCTTTCTTGTTGAGAGAAAAAGGAGGGAGGTGATTGGAGAATGGGTGGAGAGAAGAGGGCTTATGAGACATATGGGTAGGGGGGAACCGGGAAAGGGGAAAGCATTTGGAATGTAAACAAAGAATTTAGAAAATAAGAAAAGAAAAAAGAAAAAAGAAAGAGAAAAGGCATCGCTGTCATATGCTCCTGCTACCATGACGCTCTCCCTGACAACATGCCCAGGAACTTGGAGAAAAGTAAGCGTGGACTGAAACCAGGAGGCAAAATAGATTATAATCTTTTCACCTTTAAGTTACTCTCCCAAGTGTTTGGGCCACAAATGTGGGAAACCAACCAGCACAGCTATCCCACACACTAGGGCCTAAACAGCAGAATTGACTTGCAGTCCTGGGTACTGGAAGTTCCAAGATCAAAGAATCTGTAGGGCTGGTTTCTCCTGAGGCATCTTTTCTTGACTTGCAGATGGCTGTGTGTTCTCCTAGTGTCTTGACATGGTCTTCCTCTACATGTCTCATTTTAATATGGTCACCTCTTTTAAGGCCAGGTCTCCAATGTAGTCTCTATGAGAGTTAGAGAGTCAACATAGTGATTAGAGGGACTTATACCTCTGGGGGTCCCCAACTCCAGTGTCTACATATAACTTCTGGGGCATGTGTAAGGAACCCCATTCACCCCCAGTTCCTCATGCTGCCCTTTAGCTGTACTGCTCTCTTGAGTGCTTGAAGAGACCTGTGGCAGGGCCATGTTTTGACAGCTCCAGCAGTCTTTGGTCCAGTCCAGGGCATTAGGGTACACAGAACCATTATTGACCCAACAATATCAAGTGAATGAGTTAGTGAATTCATTCAGAACGCTGCTTTCCTAGAAGCCCAAGTTGGCCTGGTAAGGGGGCAGAGTTGGCAGTGGTGGGAGGGGTACACATGTGGCCTGGTTGCTGCCAGGATAAAATTCCCTTGAGTCCTGGCTTTGGCGCTGGTGTCTGTCCTCTTTCTAGTAATGCCCTGTTACTGTTCTCCTCCTCCTCCTCCTCCTCCTCCTCCTCCTCCTCCTCCTCCTCCTCCTCCTCCTCCTCTTCCTCCTCCTCCTCCTCCTCCTTTTCCTTTTTCCTCCTCCTTCTCCTCCCCCTTCCTTCATTCTTAGTTTGTGTGTGTGTGTGTGTGTGTGTGTGTGTGTGTAGATGGTGTTCTGAAGTATCTATGGAAGCCAGAAGAAGACTGTTTGGAACAGGAGTTACAGATGGATATTAGCTTCTATGTGGTATGCTGGAATTAAGCCCATGTCCTCTGCAAAAGCAACAAGTGTTCGTAATGACTGAGCCACCCTTCCCATCCCCAAACACTCTATTTCCGAGGAGATCAGTTTCCCCAATGGGCTTTGAGCAGGGAAGAACTCGAGCCTGGTTTCCTGTGTTCTGGACTGTCCTGTCGCACTTGCCTTTCTCGTGGGTCACTTTCACTGTGTGGAGTCTGTCAGCAGATCACCTTATCCCTTCCCAAAGCTGGGGAAAGGGTTTTCAGTGTCCTCTGGGCCCTAGCAAGGACTTCCACTAATCACACACACTGGAGGCTTGTGGTACACAAAGAAGAAAAAGACCCAGGGTTTGCTAAGCATGAAGCATGACCCATCTGAAAGGCCTTCCAGAAGAGAACAAATGAAATGCCAACTGCTTTAGCTACATGTCGACCACTGTGATAAAACACCAGGAGCAAGGAAATTTATAGAGAAGAAAATGCTTAATTTGGTTTACAGCTTCACAGGGTGTGATGGCTGATCATGGTTGTCGACTTGACTATATCTAGAATCCATTAAATATCAAGCAGTTGAGCACAGCTGTGAGGAATTTTCTTGCATGGGTTGTATGAGGAGGGGAGTCCCACTCTAAGCCTGGGCCACACCCTCTGGTGGTAGCCCACCTAAGAGTGTAGAAGAAGTGTCTTAGTCAGGGTTTTTATTCCTGCACAAACATCATGACCAAGAAGCAAGTTGGGGAGGAAAGGGTTTATTGAGCTTACACTTCCACATTGCAGTTCATCACTAAAGGAAGTCAGGACTGGAACTCAAGCAGGTCAGGAAGCAGGAGCTGATGCAGAGGCCATGGAGGGATGTTTCTTACTGGCTCGCTTCCCCTGGCTTGCTCAGCCTGCTCTCTTATAGAACCCAAGGGCACCAGCCCAAAGGTGGAACCACCCACAAGGGGCCCTCACCACTTGATCACTAATTGAGAAAATGCCCCACAGCTGGATCTCATGGAGGCACTTCCGCAACTGAAGCTCCTTTCTCTGTGATAACTCCAGCCTGTGTCAAGTTGACACACAAAACCAGCCAGTACAAGAAGGAAACTTGCCTTTTCCTGCTTGCCCTCTCTCTCGATGGCAAACCCATCTAACCTGCTGCTGAGATACTTTGTTGGTATTAGAACCTACTTCTTGGGGATTCCAAGGTAGACTAAAGACCAACTGAGACATCCAGCCTCATAGATTGAGCAGTTACTGAATTTTTGGCCATTCCTTTGAGAGAAAGACATTGTTGAACTAGCCAGACCACAGCCCATAAGCTACTCTAACAAATCCCTATTTTTTTTATTTTTTTATTGGATATTTTATTTATTTACATTTCAAATATTATCCCCTTTCCCAGTTTTCCCTCCACAAACCCCTATTCCCTCCCCCTTCCCCCGCATCTATGGCGGAGCTCCCCCACGCACCCATCCACTCCCACCTCACCACCCAACATTCCCCTACACTGGGACATCTATCGAGCCTTCACAGGACCAAGGGCCTTCGCTCCCATTGATGCCAGATAAGGCCATCCTCTACTACATATGCAGCTGGAGACATGGGTCCTCTTTGGTTGGTGGTTTAGTCCCTGGGAGCTCTAGGGGGTCTGGTTGGTCGATACTGTTGTTCTTCTTACGGGATTGTAAAGCCCTTCAGCTCCTTCATCCTTGCCCTAACGCCTCCGTTGCGGTCCCCATGCTCAGTCCAATGGTTGTCTGCAAGCATCCACATCTGTATTGGTCAGATTCTGGCAGAGCCTCTCAGGGGACAACTATATCAGGCTCCTGTCAGTAAATATGTCTTGGCATCAGCAATAGTATCTGGGTTTGGTGTCTGTATTTGGGATGGATTCCCAGGTGGGGCAGTCTCTGGATGGCCTTTCCTCCAGTCTCTGCTCCACATTTTGTCCCTGTATTTCCTTTAGACAGGAGCAATTCTGGATTAAAATTTTGGAGATGAGTGGGTGGCCCCATCCCTCAACCAGGGGCCTTGCCTCATTTCTGGATAAGGTCTCTTCAGGTTTTCCCTCCCCTTTGTTGGGTATTTCAGCTAATGTCATCCCTGTTGGGTCCTGGGAGCCTCTTGCTTTCCTGGCATCTGGGACTTGCTGGTGGCTACCCCCTGCTCCCCATCCCCCAGTGCTACACACCTCTGTACAATTTCCTGACCCTCTGTTTATCATCCCTGTCTCCTCCCATACCTGTTCCTGCCCCCCTTTTCCCTCCCCCTCCTCTCTTCTTCCTAAGTCCCTCCCACCATCTACCTCCTGTATTTTGTTCCTCCTTCTAAAAAGGACTGAAATATCCTAAATTCCTTTTTAATATGCATTCATTCTGTCAGCTCTGTTCCCTTAGAGAACCCTGACTAATATGGAGGGTTAGAGTCTGTGATAGTGCATAACAGTGGAGCAAAGGCCTGGTATGATGGTGTAAAATGTGTTTAGCATAAACAGCAGGTTGCAGATGGTGAGATACAGGTGTTTGTGTGCTCCTGTGTGAACACTGCCTATGGAGGCCAGAACATCTGAAAGTTCACATCTCAAACCCAAAGCAGGAGGTAGAGGAGCACCAGAGATGGAAGAAGGCTTTTGGAACCTCAAAGCCTGCCCTTGTGAGAAATCTCCTCCAAAGCTACACCTTCTCAACCTTCCCAAACAGTTCCACCAGCTGGAGAACAAGTATTGAAATTTACACGTGTTAGGTCTCAAACCCAGAACAAATAGCTAAGCAGATGCTGGCTGACATGGTCTCCCTGCAACTCTGTTCCTTACAAGGCTGGCAACCCCACCCCCTCAAAGCTTCTCCAGTCCAGGGTATGGACTGCCCTTCCCCCAGCTGACCTTCCCTGTATAACACAGCCATTTTGGTTATCTTGTCTTTCTGCCTACCCTTTACCCTCCTGGCCTCTTGGTCTGGCTCTCCCCTCTTCAGTCACCACTGTCTCCACGTGGCCAGGCTCAATCTGCTCATGTTCATTCTGGACCCTCCAAGGTGTCCCTGCCTCTGAATATGCGCTCCCTTTTAGCTACAGCAACTTTCTCCTCCACCATACCCGGAAGCCATCATGTTCCTTTCCTTTTCATTTCCTTTTCTTCTTATTCTTATTCATTATTCAGTGAACCTTTGGGGACATTCTCATTTACATTACTATCCCAACTTACAGATGTCTCCTTATGTTCAAGGCAGAGGATATATATGTGAGAGGTCCTGTCTGAACTTCATTTACCTTTGTGCTCCTAGAGGTCCCTGGCCATGTACATGCTGCATACTTCCCTGAAGGTCACTCTGTTATGCTTTGGTTTTGTGGTTTGGGGCTGTGTGTGTGTGTGTGTGTGTGTGTGTGTGTGTGTGTGTGCGCGCACACATCCATGTAGGCAGGTTATAGGATAAGCTCACATATTATCCTCAGCAACAACACCCATCCCTTTTGAGGCAGGGTCTGTCACTGGCCTACAGCTCTAACTGGGCTGGCTGGCTGACCAGGGAGCCCAAGAGAGAACCCAGTACTGGGATAGAAGAGCAGGCCACCATATATGACTTCAAGAATATACTTTAAAAAGTTTTTCAATTTATTACTTGAGAATTTCACACATATATGTATGTTTTTTAAAGATTTTTTTATTTTATGTATATGAGTACACTGTAGCTGTGTGTGTCTGAAGACATACCAGAAGAGGGCATCGGATTCCATTACAAATGGTTGTGAGCCACCATGTGGTTGCTGGGAATTGAACTCAGGACCTGTGGAAGAGCAATCTGTGCTCTTCACCACTGAGCCACCTCTCCAGCCCACGTGTGCATGTTTTGATCTGGCCCACCACACTCTGTTCTCTCCAATTTCTCCCACATCCTCCCCCTCCCCTGCTTCCCCCTCCCAACTTTATGTAGTCTTGTTTTAAACCCACAGAGTCCAGATTAGTGTAGCTTGTCAACCCTCATGATAGAAACTTCTTTTTGCAGATGACAATAAGTCTAAGATTTTTAGGTGGGTCCTGAAGATTGACTCAGATCTTCATGTTAGAGGAACAAGCACTTTACAGAGTGAGCTATTTCCTAGCCCCTCCCTCCCTCCCTCAGTTTTGTTTCCTGCAAGCAGTAACCAGCCTCAGGCTCATCCCACCACAGAAGCAGTACTGAGTGCCTCTCATTTGCTGACGCACACTGCGTGTTGTGAAGTGGACAGAGGCCCCTGAATGGCCATTTAGACAAGGGGAAGTGCTGGGTCACCCTGATGCATAGTGACATTTGCAGTGACTAAGGGCTACTCCATCATCTCCCTGCGTTGGCTCCTTTGAAAGGTTTGCATGGTGAAAAAGGAAACCACCCTTTTGTGCACAAGATCTACAAACCGCCCACTTTTGACTGAGACAGAATCTAGCAATTGTGCTCTCTGCATTAAGAAGAGAGCAAGCGGAGGAGTTCATCCTGAAGGCATGACGTCATTCAGATGAATTCTTGAAAGTGCTGATTGTTGACACATTAGTTCCCCGCCCTTCATCCGGCATAAAAGTGAGATTCTAGCAGGTTCTGAAAATGAGCATTTCAGAAGACAGACAACTGTCGCAAACTCACTTTACTTAGAGCACCGGAGAGCTCACACTTGGTGTGAAGTCCCAAGGCTCCAAAGCTCAGCTACAGAAATGTCATCGAATGTTTGACACAGAGTGAAAGAGAGAAAGAACCCAAACTGCAGGTGTGCCACAGGCATGGCCATGGCTTGGGATTCACAGGCAGTGATTATATTCTATCTATATCGCTCACAGAAGTCTCCGGGGCCCTGCAGAGAAGCAGCAAGGCAGCCATGAACAGGGACACTCTCCCTCCCTGACCTCTACAGACAGCCATGCTATGGCACCAGGCCTGAAGACACTAGACTGGTGGGCTATCTCATGCAGAGGCTGAGGGAGCTCTTGAAGTACTGTGATCTCCACAGTAGGGACAGATCATTGTCTTTTCCCAGCAGATGTGGATCCACAGCTGGTTCATTCCTTCCTGAGCAAATCCTGGGTCTAGGTCAGCAGGAGTCTCTCCTCTCAGGACATCGAGGCACAGACTGGGAGTGACGATGAGGAGCAAGACAAAAGAATTCTGAATTCTAAAGACTTTACATCCATTAATGAGACCCACAGATCTTAGCATCTGGCATTGGGAGCACATGGAGGAAGACCGCATAGCATTTCAGTCTTTACCATGCTACCTGGGCAACTCAGAGGGATCCAGTGTAGGACACAACACACCTCACTGAGGCAGCAGGTACCCCAGAGGGAGGAGATGAGACCAAGAGGCAGAAGACACTTAAACTGTGATCAGGATTAAATACTCAGCATCATCTGTGTTCTTCAGAACTCTACAGTGACGTGAAGTAAGAGGAGATGCTGTGAAACCCATCCCACGCAGCTCACCAACAGTACCACTGCCTGTCAAGCACCTGTGTCCCACCATCTGCACCCTGACATTTGTGCCAAACACTTGTATTCTGTCAGTTGACTATACTTTCTAAGCCCTATACCCCATTATCTATGCAATAGCTAGCCAAAGGCTGCACCCACATCTATACCTACTTCTTATATCAACACCTCTATTCTGCCTACACCCTACTGTCTATACTCAACCATCTATACTCTGCTACCCACACCAATGGCCTTCTCCATACTATCTACACCCCACTGTCTATACCAACTGCCCTTTACCCCACCATCTAACATTACTACTATCTTTTCTCCTCATATCCTGATGCCCTTACCATGCTGCTTAATTAAGGCTGATTTCAGCAAAGACCAACCATCAGAATCAGTGTGGGCTCCTAAAGAGCAGGACAGCCAACTCCAAGGCTTTTGGTCTTTGATCTTCCAGACTCCATCTTGATATCCTGGATCATTCCTTTCTCTAGAAGAGATGGGCCACCCATCTTGGCTTGTATCCGATCTCCTGAAGATCATGGTAGCACCCCATTTCTTATCAACACTGCTGCCCCAAGACTATGCTTTGCTTTTTTATTTATTTTGTTTTTAAGACAAGGTTTCTTTGTGTAGCCATGGCTGGCCTGACACTCACTATGCAAATTAGGTTGGCCTCAGACTCCTAGAGATCCACCTGCCTTTCCCTTCTGAGTGCCAGGATTAAAGGTGTGGGGCAACACGCCCAGCCTGGACCATGCTTTACTAGCAGAAGCCTGAGCAACTGTGCCTTGGAAGCCTGTCATTGACTGAGTCACTGTGTGCCAGAGGCTGCTGGCAAGGTCAGCTGCAGGAGCTCCCCACACCCCTTTTCACCTGTCTCCTGCCTTAACCCCTGAAGTTTTCCTTCCAGGAAGCAATTCCCTTTACCTATGCATTGCACCCTGGGAGACTGTATCTTTCCTGGCCAATGAGAAATAAAAATTTGCCAGGCTGGGAACCTTGTGGGGAAGGGGGATCTCCGGGGGGGGGGGGGGGGGGGGATGATTCTTCAGGGAAGGTACTCTTCTTCCTCTCTGCTGTTTCTTTCCTTCCTCATCCCCTTGCCGTGTCACCTACCTGAGATCTGCAGGTGAGAATGCTGCTTTTCAAATGTGAGGATAAAAATCCTTCACTAGACACAGAGCCTTGGGAGTCTATGTCCTCGAGAATGTCTCGGACCTCTGTTTTGTCCTGAACCACTTACTACCAGCTTTCTAGGGAGAGAGAGAGAGAAAGAAAGCAAGCTTCACTTGTGACTTTACTGTTTTATAGTTTTCTTCACACTCAGAGGAGATTCTAACCAAGAATCCCCACTTGGGAGTTTCTAGGCCCATTAAAAGGGAAACTTCCCAGAAGAGGCCACTCTAATAGGATCCGATGTGCACTAGAAGCATGCACCATTGAGTGCCAATGAGCCTGAGCCTTCACACTCACTGATGTTGATCTAACTTCATTTGGGACTTAATGAAAACAGGGATTACTTGAGAGGAACAAAATGTACTCCATGGATTACAAGTGAGAAACTTAAACAGCGCATTTGGCAAAAAAGAAGGCCAGGTTCCACTGGGTCTGGTCCTCTCATGTGGGACTCAAAGAACAAGTTGCTGCAGAACAGGGGAGCTGCAGATAGGGCCAGTCTACCAGGAAAACAAAGGTGTGTCCTCTTGGGGCTCCTGGGTGCCCTAACCCTCCCACAACTCCAGGAAGAACATAAGCATCATGGTGGAATTGTCTTGTTTTCTATGTTCATAAGAAAGAGTTATTCTACTGACTTTTTGAGACAGGGTTTTTCCATGTAACAGCCCTGGCTGTCCTGGGACCTGCTTGGTAGACCATGCTGGCCTTGAACTCACAGAGATCTGCTTGCCTCTGCCTCCAGAGTTCCAGGATTAAAAGTGTGCACCACCATGCCTGGCCCTCTACTGATTCTTAATAATAACTAGACCTGACTTCCTATTTACATTAGGTGCTTTGGACTTGTCCTTTCCTACTTCTCCTTGAAAAGTCCAATTAGAAATCCTGGAAATAACAAAGGCAACCCAAAAAGAACGCAGAGAGCTATAAGATGAAAGTAAACTAGTTAGGACCTGGCATCAAAAGATGACCTAGGCCCCAAGCCTCCTGAGATCAACGTAAGGTAGTCAAAGCAAGCTCCTCCCTGCTCCAACTGGAGCCTGAGTGCCACCCCAACAATGGTTGGAGCTCCACAATGCCTCCCACAGAGACTTATGGCTTGAGCATGTGTTACTGAACTACTGGTGCCATTTTGGGAGTCTGTGGAAATGTCATTTCCACAGCTGGTAGAACTAGGTTACCAGGTGCGGGCCTTTGAAGGTTGTATCTAACTCTCCTGTGTCCTTCCTGGATTTCTGCCTCTTAGGCTGTTGTGATGAGAGCAGACTCCATCACAGAGTCCTTCCACTGTGAACTGAGCTGCATCATCTTCCCTTCCTGTAAGATGGACTGAATTGCTTCAGAACTGTGAGCCAAAACAGAGCTATCCTCCTTAAGAGTTCCTCTCCAGTGTTGTCATGGCAACAGCTTCCACTTTTTAAATGGAAATGTCCCCCACTGAGCACTCCCCCAATGTTGTGAATGCTTAGCCCCAAATGGTTGGCACTATTATGAAGGCTGTGGGGCCTTCAGGAGGCAGGGATGGGGCTGGCCTGGTAGAAGTCATTCTCTAGGGGGTGGGTCTTTGAAGGTCATACCTGCTTCTGGCTCTGAACTGCTCTCCCTGTTGCCATTTGAAGATGAACATGTCAGCCATTTGGACAAATTACCCTCCTTATCTTCCCCATTATGCCAAACTGAAACACCTCCGAGACCATGCACCAAAATAAATGTCTCTTCCTTAAGCTATATTCCTATGAGCTATTTTGTCACAGTGGTAAAATAGTAATACAGAAAATTGGTCCACAGTGAAGTGGGGCCATTGCTATGATAAACTTGATGCTCAGTTATAAGCTTTTAGAGACAGTTTGTGGATGGAATGCAAAAATTTTGCAGCTGTGGGCTAGGAAGGTCTAGAATAGGGGTTCTCAGCCTGTGGGTGGTGACCCCTTTGGGGGTTGAACGACCCTTTTATAAGGATCACTTAAGACCCTCAGAAAGCACAGATATTTACATTATAATTCATAATTAGCAAAATTACAGTTACAAAGTAGCCATGAAATAGTTTTGTGGTTGGGGATCACACAACATGAGGAACTGTATAAAAGGGTCACAGCGTTGGGAAGGGCGAGAACCACTGGATAATGGAAAAAGCAAGTGAGGAGACCAGAGGACCCGAATGCCACCAGAGGTGCAGGCAATAGAGATGCTCCCGGGGCTTTGAACGGGAGCAAGCATCCTGTCATTAAACAGACGAGGGGACATTTACATTATACTCTGTAGATGAAAACTTCCCCTTTGGCCCGGAAAGTCAGAGTGAAGCTAAGTTCAAAGCAATGTATCAATTTTTTTGGCAAAAGAACTTTCAAGATGTTGTATCAGGGCTGTGGCGTTCTTATGGCTTATTGCTTTCATGAGATTTATAGTGAAAATCTGGCAGGAATGGCTGAGGAACATAACAGAATAATACAAAGGACAACCTGTGAGGTCGAGAATATTTACAACTGGGACAGGGTAAGTGGACAAACGCTCTGCATTTTTCTCTTTTTTTCTCTTTCTTTTTCTTTTATCTCTCCTCTCTCTCCTCTCTCTCTCTCTCTCTCTCTCCTCTCTCTCTCTCTCTGAGATGGTGTATCTCTCTGTAGCCCAGGCTGTTCTGGAATTTACCCAGATCTGCTTGTCTCTGCCTCCTGAGTGCTGGGATTAAAGGTGTGCACCACCACACCTGGCTCAACCATCTGCAACTGTTAACAAGATTAAAGCATTAACATACTTTATACTGGAACACAAGGCTAGGTGCCTCAAGGACACATGGTGTAGAAATGTAAACTCATTCAAAAATATTTCAGGAGGGAGGGGACAATGCTTAAATAGAGACTCTCCAGGATGTCCTGCTGTAAGAGGCCATGCAGGGAAGCATTTCTCCAGGTTCGCCATGCAGGCACTTACAGACCAGTGTCGCTGTGGTCAAAGGGGGAGGTGGCTACTTCTGCAGAATCTGCTATCAGCCATGCAAAGGTTATGGGTTCATGGGGGGCTTGTACCAAGAAGGGGATAGGTAATACATAGAATGATCAGATCCCTTTCATTTCCCTGAGCTCTTGAGTAAGGGATACGGAAGGCTGTGAGGGTTTCATTTAAGCATCTAGGATGTTGGATGTGTTAGCAAACTGGGGTGTCTGCTGAGGGATGGCTTAGGCACTCGGTGTGGCTGACTTGAGAGAGGCCACGTATCTTATAAACGTATGGCAGTAGAATGTCCAACACTGTTGGAGCCCTGGTGGTCACACTGTGCCCTGAATCCCCAGACACAAGGCTATAGGATTTGATCTTCTGGAGTTTTGGTCTTATGCTGGTTCATTCTCTCTTGTTATCTTCCTCTCCTCTGGAATGGGAACTCTGTTCTGTGCCTGTACCAGAGTGTGCATGTGAAGTCAGAGGACAACTTACTGGAGTCAATTCTCTCCCTCTGCCACATGAGTTCTGAACATCAAGTTTGGTTTGGGAGCTTGGCAGCCAAGGTCATTACTCATGGCACGATCTTACAGGCCTGTATTTGGCTTACGGTTTTGAAGGGATACAATCCACCATGGTAAAGGCGTGGCAACGGTAGGGTTAGGTACCTAGACACCTTGCACCTGCATCAGGAAGCAGAGAGAGGACAGGAAGTGTGACCAGGCTATAAAAACCTCAAGATTCACTGTAACCACTTCTGGCAGTGAAACTCTACCTTCTATACAAGACAACCTTCCAACACAGCTCCACCATCTGGATCAAGTATTCATGACTCTGTGAGGAATGTTCCATATTTAAATCACCACAGGGACCAGTACAACAACCCCAAAGTAACCAATATAATCAGCAGCACCAACTGCAACTAAAATCAGTGACCCTACTGGTGAGCAGCACCCTGTGCAAGGGCTTCCCTTCCACCAGCAAGGCTGAGAACATGGCCCCAACTCTCATTTCACAGCATGGGAGATGCGCTGAAGGAACAGAGGTAACCTGCATTGGCAAAGAGGATTCCACCATCCCAGGAAACATCGTTGTCCCTCCAGGACCATGACACCAGAGAGTGAATAGCACAGTCAAAGACGAATGCACCCACAAAACAAGTGCCCATTCCCTGCAGAAGTGAGGAGCCCAGCAAGAACACTTGGCTCTTAGGACTGGAGAGCTTCTTCCTTCTAGACACAACAGCACGGCTGAAAAGGGTCTGACTCCTCAAGCAGCACCCAAAGGAACCCACAGGAGAGCTAACCACACGAGAAAAAACAAAAAACAAAACCAGGCAAACAGACACAGCCCTGCAAAGGTTCTGAAAAGCAGATGTCAGGCAACCGCAGGCCACAAAGCAGGTCACACCTGCACTGCTGAACCTAAACACAGTGTGCCTAGAAACAGAGAAAGGTTAGGTGTGGCCTGGGCTCCCCTTGTAGAAGAGTCAGCCTTTCATACTACAGTAGAAAAACAGCCAGTGTACCAAGAACAAGGAAATTTGGGAAAAAGAGAAATCGGTTATAGCATTGACGTGAATCAGTTCTTGGAATTATTTAATAGAAACATTTTCAGCAGTCATGATCAAAATTATTTAGTAATTGCAAACCTCCTTAAAACAAATGGTAGAAAAGAAAAACATCAACACAGAAACAGGAGCTATAAAAATAACCAAATGCTAATTACAAAACAAGGGATAAAAATCCACTCAAAGATCTCAAGTGAAAACTTGGGCTAATGAAACTTACTCAGTTTTAGCAATGAGGGAAAAAAATAGCCTGGGAAGATAAACCGAATCTTTGGAACCTCGGTGGGTAAAACAAAAGACACAGAGTTGTGAATCTTAGGAGATTCCATTAGCTAAGATGGGAGTCCCAGCTCCAGGACTGACATTTAAAAAGTCAGGAGTGAAAATGAGTGTTTGAAATCCCAGCTCCAGAGAGGCAGAAAGAGGAGCATCTCTGGGGCTCACTATGTAGCCAATCTAGCCTATTGGCAAGTTCTGGACCAGTGTGAGAAAACACAGGGGACAGTATCTAAGGAGTGACAGCTGAGGCCTTCATACATGTGCGTGCGCGCGCACACACACACACACACACATGCATCAGAAGGTGGTATTGGCACAATGGAGCCCTCATACATAATAAAACACAGCACTGTGAAGACCACGAGTCGTGTGATGTTATATTATGATGACAGATGGAGCGTTGTGATGGCCAAATGGAATGCTGTGATATTACAAATCAGCACACGATTACACTGTAGAGCATTATGATGTCACAATGTTGGTTGTGCGATGACACAATGAAATATCATTATGACACAATGAGGCATCATGATGTCACCACTGAGCCTGGTGATAGCACAATCCTGCACTGTGGTGGCACAGTGGAGCACCGTGTTAAAACAATGGAGCTTTGTGATGTCCCCGTTGTCCTACCATGATAACAAATGGAGTTATGCACAAAATTGTGATGGCACATGGGAGGGTAGTGATGGCACAAGGGAGCATTTGTGCAGTACAGTGGGTCACTGTGATGTCACAATATACTATTGTGATGAAACAATAAGACATTGTAATGAAATGGCACAGCATTATGATGGCAGTTTGCAGCATTTTGAGTCAAGATGGAATGTTGAGATGTCACAATGAAGCGCTTCGATGACAGGATGGTTCATTGTGATTTATGACATAGTAGCACAATGGCAAGCATTGTGGTGGCTCAATACTGGAGTATGGTGATGACACAAATAAGTATTATGGTGGTATTTGACTTGAGGTGCCATGAATGGGCTCTGTGATGCAAGAGTAAACTGTGACGGCAGAGTGGGTCCGTTTTGAAAGAGACTGGAGTCTTATCACCAGCCCTGTAGCAGACAGCATGCAGAGATCTGTCCTTCTTCTCTGTTTCCACTCCCTAGGAACTCTGACAAAGCTCTCAGCAGAACCAGCTTTCCTCCTTCCCGTGGACCCTCTTAGTTTACCACCTTTTAGCCTAACCCATTCTTTATTATTGCTATTTTTATTGCTGTTATTGTTATTATAATTATTACTATTTTATTTACATCCCAAATGTTGCCCCCCCCCATCCTCCTTTGAAGAGTTCTTCCCTTTCCACCTCTCCTTTGCCTCTGAGAGGTGCCCTCCCTGGGCCTCTCCCACTGAGGTCAAACAAGGTAGTCCTCTACTCCATATTCACTTGTGGGTTGGTGGTCTCAGAGCAGCCATGTTGATTGATGGCTAAGTCTCTGGGAGCTCTCAGGGGCCCAGGTTACTGAAGGGGATGGCAACTCCACAAGAAGACCAACTACAGTGTCTAACCCCCATTCTTTCATGTCACCTCCCAACACCTAGAAACACATTCTAACTTAGAGCCCCCCCCCCATAGTCACACCTGGCAGGAACTCAGAAGCACTCTTTGCCAAGTATCCCACAGTCCCCTTACTTCCAGAGAAGGTAGAAACCAAAATGTGTAGCACCTTCCCAACAAAGACAAGATCAGATATCATCACCTAGAATTATAATTATCCTCAACACAGATTCCTAGATACCAGTGAAAACACAACCATAACATCCAAGACAATGTGTTTCCATCAGAGCCCGGTAATATACTACAGTAGGCCCTCAAGAAATACAATATAGCAGAAGTACAAGATAATGACTTCAAAATTGCTATAATGAATATGTTCAAGAACCTTAAAGAGGATTTGAATAAATCCTTAAGTGAAGTCTATGATAACAAAATAAACAGAGGAATGAAATGATTAAAACAGTCCAAGACAGGAAAGTAGAAATGAAATCACTAAAGAAAATGCAAACTGAGGTAAAATTGAAATAAATTATGAAATCAAACAAAAACCTCAGTAGTAAATCTTGCCCACAGGAATAGAAGAATCTTTCATCAACAAGAGATAGAAGAGAGAATCTCTGGCATTGAAGATAAGATAATAGACATGCATTCCTCAAAAACAATGTTAACTCTTAAAACAAAACAAAAAACAACTAAAAAAACCCAAAAAACAAACAAAAAAAAAAAAGCTTCAGATACAAAACATGTTGGAAATCTGAACACTATGAAAAGGCCAACTCTATGAAAACTAGGAATAGAGGAAAAAATACAGATCAAAGGCACAGAAAATACTTTTTTTGGTTTTTTGGATTTGGTTTTTTCAAGACAGGGTTTGTTTGTGTAGCCCTGGCTGTCCTGGAACTCACTCTATAGACCAGGCTGGCCTCGAACTCAGAAATCCGCCTGCCTCTGCCTCCCAAAGTACTGGGATTACAGGCATGTGCCACCACCGCCTGGCCCACAGAAAATATTTTTAACAAAATAATAGAAGAAAAGTTTTCTAACCTGAAGGAGGTGCCTATCAAGGTATAAGAACTATATAGAACATCAAGTAGACTGAACCAGGAAACAATAACAGCAACCCTTCCCTCAGCACATAGTAATCAAAACACTAAACATATAGAACAAAGAAAAATATTAAGAACTACAAGGAAAAAGACCACATAACATACAAAGGAAGACCTGAATCCTCTATAGAGACTCTAAAAGACAGAAGGGTTTTAGATGTGCTGCAAACTCTAAGAGACCACAGATGCCAGCCATATACTATACCCAGCAAAACTTTCAAGCATCATACAATATGAAGAAAACAAGATATTCCATGATAAAGTCAAACTGAAACAATATCTATCTACAAATCCATCTCTACAAGAAGGCACTAGAAAGAAAACTTCAACCTGAAGAGGCTACTAGACTTAGGAACACACAGGAATAAGTAATCCCCGACCAGCAAATCAAAAGAGGGGGGTCACCCACACCATAACAACAAGATAACAGAAATCAATAAACACTTTCTCCAATAGAAAGACAAAGTGACAGATTTGACTTGAAAATAAGATTCATCTTCTGTTGTATCCAAGAAACACACCTTAACACCAAGGATTGAAATCACTTCAGAGTTAAAAAAAAAAAAATGGAAAAGATATTCCAAACAAATGGACTCAAGACAAAAGCTTATGTAGCCATTTTAACATCTGATCAAAATATACTCCAAACCAAAAGTAATCAGAAGAGATATGGAAGGATACTACACACACATCAAAGGAAAAATCCACCAAGAGGATATTACAATTCTCAACAACTATACATTAAATTCAAGGGCACTCGACATCATAAAAAGAAACACTACTACAGCTAAAATCACATATTGATCCTCACACAGTGATAGTGCAAGGCTTCAATACCCAATTCTCACCAATACTGGATGTCTCATCATTCAGACAAAAACTAAACAGAAGAATGCTAAGGATAACTGAAGTTATGAACTAAATGGACCTTACATATATACAGAATATTTCACCCAAACACACAAAAAAATATACCTTCTTCTCGGCACCTCATGAAACTTTCTCCAAAAGTGACCACATACTAGGACTCAGAACAAATCTTACCAGATACACCAAAATTAAAATAACACCCTGTATCCCACCTGACTGCCATGGATTAAAGCTGGATATCAGAAACAACAGAAAGCTTGCAAACTCATGGAAACTGAACTCACTACAGAATGAAAAATGAGCCAAGGAAAAAATTAAAATCTTAGAACTGGATGAAATAAAAACACAACATAACCAAAATAATAGAACATAATGAAGGCAGTTCTACAGTTTAAAAAGGAGAGAGAGAAAACTTATATTACCAAGTTACCAGCACACTCAAAAGGCCCACAACAAGAAGAATGGCCACCAAGAAATAATCAGACTCAAGGCTAAAGTGAATAAAATATAAACAAACAAAAGCAATACAAAGAATTCAATGAAATGAAGAGTTGGTTCTTTAAGAAAATCAGTTAGATTGGTAAGCCCTTACCCAAATTAACAAAAGGACAGAAAGAGAATATGCAAATTGATAAAATTAGAGATGAAAGGGGACAAAACAAAAGACCAAGGAAATCCAGAGACTCATAAGGACATATTTTAAAAACCTGCACACTACCAAATTGGAAAATCTAAAAGAAGTGGATACATTTCTTGATATGTACCACATAATGAAGTTAAAATAAAACCAGATAAGCGTCTTAAGCAGGCCCATAACCCCTAGTAAAAAAGAGTTAGCAATTAAGTCTCCCAAGGAAAAAATCCAAGACCAGTGAAGAATTCTACCAGACATTCAAAGAAAAATTAGCATCAATACTATTCCACAAAATAGAAAAAGAAGGAATATTGCTTGGTTCTTTTTATGAGGCCACAGTTATCCTGATACTTAAACCACACAAAGACCCAACAAAGAAAGAAAATTATAGACCAATTTCCCTTATGAATATAAAGGCAAATTTTCTCAATAAAATGCTTGCGAACTGAGAATAAGAACACATCAAAAAATCATCCACCATGATTAGGTAAGCTTGATCCCAGAGATGCAGGAATCATCCCACATGCATAAATCAATAAATATGATCTACTATATAAGCAGTTTGAAAGACAAGAACCACATGATCATCTTCATCAGATGCAGAAAAAGCCTTTGACAAAAATCCAACACTCCTTCATGGTAAAAGGATACTAGGGATGCAAGGGACATATCTCAATATAATAAAGATGATTTACAGAAATTCCACAGCTAACATCAACCTAAATGTAAAGAAATTCAAAGCAATTCCACTAAATCAAACACAAGGTAAGATTGTCCACTCTCTCCATAACTATTCAATAAAGTACTTGAAGTCCTAGCTAAAGCAATAAAACAACTGAAGGAGATCAAGGTGATATCTTTATTTGAAGATAATATAATTGTATATATAAATGACCCTAAAAACTACACCAGGAAATTTAACAGTGGATAAAACACTTTCAGCAAAGTAGCAGGATATAAAATTAACACACAAAAACTGGTATCCTTCCTATGTACAAGTGGCAAATAGACTGAGAAGGAGGTTGGGAAAACAATACCTTTCACAATAGCCTGAAAAAATAAAATCTTGGTGTAACTTATAGAATAAAAGCTTTAAGGTATTGAAGAAAACAAGACAGCCAGGAGTATACAGAGAAACCATGTCTCAAAAAACCAAAAAATAAAGAATTAAAAAAGATATTGAAGATAATATCAAAAGATGATGGAAAGATCTCCCATCATTGATCCTTAGGATTAATGTTGTAAAAATGACCATCCCTCCAAAAATAATCTACAATGCAATTTCTATTAAAATTCCAACACAGTTCTTCACAGAAACTAAAAGGACAATTTTCAACTTCATATAAGAACACACACAAAAAAAAACTAAGATACCCTTTTAAAATCTGAATAATAAATGAACTGCTAGATACGGTATCACCATCCCAACCTCTCAAATTGTGCTACAGAGCTGTCGTAATAAAAGCAGTATGGCTTGACATAAAAAGAGACACGTTGATTAATGGAATAAAATTGAAGAGCTAGACATAAATCCACACACCTATGGGCACCTGATTGTTTTGTATAAAGAAGCCAGAAATATGCCTGGAAAAAAGACAGCATCTTCAACAAATGGTACTGGTCAAACTGGATAACTACATGTAGAAAAAATGTAAGTAGATCCATACTTCTCACCCTGCATAAAACTCAACTCCAAGTGGTCCATGAACCTCAACACAAGGGCAAATATGCTGAATGTGATAGAAGAGAAACTGCAGAGTAGTCCTGAACTTACTGGCACAGGAAAGACATCTGAACAAAACATCATAGCATAGACAATAAACAGGACCTCATGAAACTGAAAATCTTTGTATGGCAAAGGAACATTTGAACAAGGCAGCAGGCTACATAATGGGAGACAATTCTTCCCAACTACACATCCAGTAGAGGACAAAAATCTAAAATATATGAAGAACCTCTAAATCATCAAAAAAAAAAATCCCTCAAATAATCCAATTTTTAAAACGAGGTGCTTACCTAACAGTGTTACCAAAAGATGAAACAAAAATTACTAAGAAGTACTTAAAAAAATATTCAATGTCCTTAGTCATCAGGAAGGTGTGAGATAAAACCATGTTGAGATTTCCTCTTACACCAGTCAGAACGGCCAAGATCAATAAAGCAAATGACAGCTCATGCTGGTGAGGATACAGGATAAGGAGAACGCTCATCCATCACTAGTAAATG
Source organism: Apodemus sylvaticus (assembly GCF_947179515.1). NCBI lineage: Eukaryota > Metazoa > Chordata > Mammalia > Rodentia > Muridae > Apodemus > Apodemus sylvaticus. The sequence goes on from NC_067472.1 coordinate 144,558,733, forward strand.
TGTACGACCGCCAAAGAAATCAATATGGAAGTTCCTCAGGATGCTGCGGGTGGATCTACCTCCAATCCAGCTATGCTGCTTCCGGCACATATCCAAAGGACACTTGCTCAACCATGTTTGTTACTGCTCTATTCATAATAGCCAGAAACTGGAAAGAGCTGAGAGGTCTGTTGGTGGAGGAATGGGTAAAGGAAATATGGTACATTTACACAATGAAATATTATCCAGCTGTTAAAAAATATGAAATCACACAATTTGTAGGATAAAATTTTACACAAAATTTGTAAATAGATGGAATTAGAAAAAAAATAGTCATCCCGAGAGAGGTAACCCAGACCCAAACAGACAAATATGGTATATATTCATATATATGTGGTTGCTAGTTATTAACGTCTTCAATAAACAGGCTGCAATCTACATAACCACGGAGTTTAGGTATAAAGTAAGGGACTAAGGAGCAGAAATGGCTCTCTGGAAGGGAGAAATAGAATACATATTTACAGATGGGTGAGGACGGCAAGAATGGGAAGGTCAACAAAGAAGGAAGGAGGTTAGGGAGGGATGACAGGGAGTGACAAACTAAAACTAAAGGCCATTTGAGGGCTTGATTATAAACTATATGTTTCTTAAAATATATACATATATACATATTGGAAATAAATCTAAATCGAATCACTAAAAAATGGGGGAAGATACTGCTCCAACTAGACATCTTTCATTACCAAGTTCAGGACCAGGAATGGGTTACATCTAATTGAATTGTTCACCAAGGGAGCCCTATGGGAACCCATAAACAACCCAAGCTATAACAAAGGCTGCCAATTGCTCTCCACAAACTGATAATAAGGCCCAATTGATGAAGACAGTACCTACATATCGCACTGACCATGGAAAAGTTGAACTGGCGCCCACGTGTTAACGGTACTGGAAGGTACCTCCCATGCTGCCAGAGGAGAAAGGTAAACACTAACCCAGCTACCAACCCTTCAGTCTACAATGGTAACCTTCTGGTGTGCTATCCTGGTATAACAGTAGCACAAAAAGTTATAACCAGTTATTGGATTGAAATTGAGTTTTTGCCACGAGATGAAATTCATGCCTGACACTGCTCAGTAGCCAAAATCCTGAGGCTCGATAGTCCATGGACTTAGGGAAACACAAACTCTACTGTCCTGCTAGCCATAAATCGATTCCTAACAATATTCTTCTATACATATAAATCTATGTCTTGCTCAGCCACCATCAGAGAAGCTTCCTCCTGCCATAGGTGGGAACAAAGACAGAAACCCACAGCTGGATTATGAGCAGAGAGAGAAAGAGACCTTGGTATACTCAGTCCTAAGTGGGATGCCTTCATCAAATTCCTCCTCTCAGGGGACACTGCGGAAGGGGAGGTGGAAAGATTACAAGAGCCAGTGGAGATGGAAGATACCAGAGAAACAAGGACTTCTAGAAACAACAGACCTGACGAACATATGACCTCATAGATACTATGGCAGCATTCATGGGTCTACACAGTACAGGTGAGATGGGGTCCCAGTGCTGACAGGGGACGTGGAAACAAGCCCCCAACCCTAAGCCAAAGGCTATCTCCAGCTGGCAACTGCTCACAAAACAAGTTACTTCTCTCCAAAGCAGTCTCACTGTGTATACAAACCACATTTAAGTTCATGTCCCATGCCCAGGAGATGGCCAACACAAAAGAACTCAGTGGTGTTTTTAGAGGGGGTTTTGTTAGCATTTTTGTTTGTCTGGTTTGTTTGGTTGGGTTTGGGTTTGGGTTTGTTTCATAATGCTTTGTCTTGCCTTTTGTTTACATATTATAGTTTCAAATTTTGTGTTTTTATGGAATTTCTGTGTATTCATATGTGTGTGTCTGTGTGTGTGTCTGTGTGTGTGTGTCTATGTGTGTGTGTATGTATGTATATGTGTTTCTTGTGCTATATATTTGGCTCTTTTTTTATGCTACTTTGTTTTAGCCTATGTTACTTTGTTTTGTCCTAGTCAAAAAGCACTAGGAAAGGAATGGAAAAAAGAAAAAAGTGGAAATTATCCAAGTCCCACTTAATCTTTTTCTAGAAGTCTGTTTGTGTACGTATAGGTAGACAGAGAAAGGATTTTCCATTACTGAGATCAAATTTTGTAGGCTACTTTATCATCTATTTTGATCATTTAATAAAACTGTTTTATGATTTTACATTAAATGTTTTTTATTGTTTAAAGAATCTTTTACAAGTTTCTGTAATCAAACCCATGTAGATAAGACCTTACATATTTAATACAGTATGTTAGTCCTTTACAAATAAAAAAATTAAGGTTAACATTTCTTGATAAATATGGCTATTAATTTCTGTAAAATGCCAACTCAACAGAGTAAACTGGGATACTGTTTCCAAAGTTGTCAGCATAGCTAAAGTTTTCAAAAATTCAGAGTATTCATATATATATATATATATATATATATATAAAACATATGCTATATATAGATATATCTGATATATATTTTATATATGTATTATATATCAATAATAGCACTTTATTATGCAGCAGTATCAGCAATAGCTTTTCCAGGTTCTACAGTAATTTAAATAAAATTGTAGAAATGTCTAGCATGCTCCACTTAAAAAAAGAAAAAGCAAAATCCCAGATAAAAAATCAAATTTTTGTTGTTTTTGTGGTAACCAGCACCACTTTCCAAATCAGCCTCTCAATGAGAATATGGATTCTCACAATTAAAAAATTTAAATCCAGGTCCATAATAGTATCTCAGTAATCTACCCATGGTGCTATTCATTTACCAAATCTACATTGTTGTTGTTATTGTTGTTTCTGCCATATGGTCAAAACTATCCTGAATTCTGGGAAATCAGCAACAGGTTTCTTCTATATCCACGAATGTTTAGGTTATTCCTGCTGTATGTATTTGATAAGCAGCATGCATTTCTCCTTAGAGTTAGTTCTTAGAACTGGCTGGTCAATGAGTCTTTGTCTGTTGAATCAATATATACTACCTAATTATTTTATTAAATGAATAAAGTGGTTAAAAAAAGAAAGAAAGAAAAAAAAGGAAAGGAAATGGTGAGCCTTGTGATGTCACAATGAAGTATTATGGTGGGACAATTCTGCAATGTGACATCAAAATTCAGCATTTGTGCTGTCACAAATCTATATCATAACCTAGGGAGCCATTCTGATGAGCAGTGGGCCACTGTAAAGTTACAAAGCAGCACTGTGACATCATAACATAGAATTTGATAACACACCGGCACGTGCTGATAGCATAGCGTGCTATTGCGACGGCACTCTGAAAAAAATGTGTCACTGTGATGATACAATGTAGGACAGTCATAGAAGAATGGTGCATTTTGGTGGAACTATGGTGTTGACATTCTGAGTTATGCAGGTCGATCAAAGAAAGAGGTTCACTCCAGGATATAAATCAGGCTCTGAGGAAGCAGGAAGGAAGGAAGGGTCTCAATGAACTGAACCTTGAACTCCCAGTAACCGCATTTATTTATTGTTACACACACACACACACAAAAAATGATTATTGGATAAAACAAGTTCCTCATCCCAAAGCCCCTAATTTAATCTATATGTTTCGTGAAGGAAAACACCACATCCCTGCAACTTTAGTCCTTACTGTGCACTGTTTGCAGCCCCCAGTGATGCAAGACATTCCAGGTGTGCCAGGACCCTCTGTGGTAAAGTCATTCAAAGGCTGGAAAGCTCCTTTGGAAAACCAACTCTACAGCTAACAGAAAACAGTCACTGTATTCTACAATGAGCTCTTCAAAGTCAGAGTGCTTCTAGAAAAGAATTGTTTATTTTGTTGTCTACTCTAGATACAATTGTTTCATTCCAATGTTTACTCTAGATACAATGATTGCACTGGAATTCCACTACAATATGAAGCATTGTGATTTGACAATTCAACAATATGGTAGTGCAAGGGAGTATTATGGTGTTGCATTGTATGATTGTGATGGCACAAGGGAAGGGTGTGGTGACACAGTTTACCATAGTGTGAGCATGATGAACGTCTGTGATATCACAGTGTGCTATTGTGATGTGAAAATGCACCACTGTGATGGTACTGTGGAGAATGTGACGGAGACGTATAATGTCACAGTGCATTACTGTGGTAACTCAATGGAGACTTGTGATGAAAAGGTGGAGCCCTGTGATGTCACAACACAATGCGGCATCATGATGCTACATTGTGACATCACAGATTTGCATAAAATGACACAATGGGGGAACTGTAATGGAACATTGAAGTTTTGTGACATGGAACCGTAGCTTGTTATAGTAAAATAGAGCAATGTGATGGCACAGTGCAAAAATTATTTTGGCACAATGAAGCATTGTGATGTCACAGTTCAACATTTTGGGCACAATAGAGCACTGTGATATTATATGTTGTGGTGCATCATGGTGACACGAGCACTGTGACAGCACAGTGGAGCACTGTGATAGCATGGTAGAGCATGTGACAGCACAGTGGAGCACTGTCATGGCACAGCAGAGCCCTGTGACAGCACGGTAGAGCACTGTCATAGCAAAGTGGAGCACTGTGATAGCAAAGTGGAGCACTGTAATGAAACAATGGAGCATTATGGTGTCACAATATACTACTGTGATGTCAAAATGGAGCATTTTTGTGACAGGACACAGGGTTGGGATGTCACAGTTCAGCATTGTGGTGGTACAATACATGTTGTTGTGGTAAAATAGAGCATTGTGATACCACAGTAAACAATTATTGTTGCACAATGAGTCATTCTGATATGGCTCAGCACTTGATTACATGATACACTATTGTAATCACACAATGAAGCACTGTAATGAAAGACTAGTTGGACAACACACAAGCCTTAAATCCCAGCAAGCAGGAGGCAAAAGCAGGAGGATCTCTGAGTTCCAGGTCAGAGATATTAACCCATGGTGTCAGGAATCAGTTGGGCAGTGTTCCTTCCCTTTACAGTTTGTGAAACAATATGAAAAGTGTTGGTATTAGAACTTCAAGTATTCAGTATTAACTCCATCTGTCCCAGGACGTTACTTTGTGGATAGAGTTTTAGTTGCTGCTTCAGGATCATTCCTGGTATTGGTCCATTTAAGGTGTTCTGCCTTTTGACTTTAACTTTATTAGCTGACATGTCCTTAGAAGTTTGTCTTCTAGATTTTTCCAGTTTGTTGTAACGTAAGTACTTATAGCATTCCCTGGTCTTCTAGATTTCTTTGGAATCTATTGTAACAACTCCTTTTTAGCCTCTAATTTTATTATTTATCAGTCTAGCAGTTAGTTTGGCTTGGTTTGGCCAACCTTGACAATCCTTCCGAATGCCCAGCTTTTTGCCTGATTCTCTGTGTTGCGCGCTGTTTGGTTCATTTTTGCTCTGATCATTGTTCCCAGCCATCTGCTGCTGCTCTTGAGTTTGCCTCTTCTAGCTTCTAGAACTTTGAGTGAATCACTGAGTTATTGGAGACTCTGACTTTTTAATATTTCTCTTAAGTCTGCCTTGCTGTGTCTCAGAGGCTCTGGGAGGTTTGGGTCTCATTTTTCATTGACTTCTAGAGTTTCTAATTTTTTCTACCCGATTTCTTTAACAACTCAACAGTCAATTGTTCAGTCTCAAGGTATCAAGGTATCTGCATATTTTTCTGGGGTGAGCTTTCAATTTGTAGTTTTATTCTACTGTGGTCTGATGCAATTCAAAAGGTTATTTTCATTTTTGCATTTTTTAAGTCTTGCCTTGTGGTCTATATTCCAATCAGTTTTAGAGAAGGTTTTCTGCACTTCTGAGAATAGAGGAATTTTTTTTAACTTTAGACTATCTTATGTAATCACCATAGTAACAGTAAAGAAAAAAGGCTGTAGCATAAATCCAGCCAAAAAATGAGAAATGAATAAAAATGTAGTGCCATGAAAATCAGTTAAACACAAAGAAAAATCAGGATGACCCAAGAAACCATAAAAAGCTTTGATATTCATAAAATAATTTTTAAAACACAATAGTATGATCTTTTCCAGAAAGAAATTTAGAGATTTAAAGATATATGGATTAAACTCCACAATTGAAAGTCATCAATTGGCAGAATGTATTAAAAGAAAAAAAAAGAAGGAAGGAAGGAAGGGTTGAATGCATGGCCCGTGAGTGGCTTGTTTATTTAGATCTAAGGAAATAACAGATTGAAAAGGAGGGCTATGTAGTAGTGGTCAGTTAGAAAGAGATTCCCAACCAGACAGTGTGCTGAGAATCAGTGTCTATTGAATTCTCAGCCCTGAATGAAGCATCATTATTAATGTTAGCCCCACAGTGGTCAGGGGATGTAGAGGAGAGGGGGTGGAGAGGGTGGAAGAGCCAGCAGATGAGGAAGGAGGCTGTGAAACGCCGTCGTCTCGACACCACAGAGCCATTGCACTAACAATGCATTGCAGCTATCGTTACATGAACAAGATGAGGCCAACAAGCTTTCAACCGTTGGCACTAACTGGACTCACTGGGTCAGCAAAAAAGGAGAGGAAAGAGGAGGAGGAGGAGGAGAGGAGGAGGAGAAGTAGTAGTAGTAGTAGTAGTAGTAGTAGTGAGGGGTTAGTTACACATGAGGTTGGGAGAGGAACATGCTGGGAGCGTCCGAGGGGAGTGGGAAGGAGAAATCAGTAGTGATCAATCAAAGTACATGGTTTACATGTATGATATTGCTAAAGAGTGATAAAAGATATTCTACTTTTTAAAGGAGGGGTGGAGAAAGGTAATCCATTGGAACAGTAATTAAAAAGGATCTGGGGTAACTATACTAATACTAGACAAAATAGTCTTTTATCAAACACACACACACACAAACATAGAAGGAAAATATACATAAATAAAAAGACTGGGGACTAGGGAGGGAGATGGCTCAGATGGTCAAAGTGTCTTCCCTGCAAGCAGGAGAACTTGAATTTGGTTTTAAAAAACAAAGTGGGCATGGCAGCACGTATCTGTAAGGGGCCATGGAGTCAGGAAGACCTCTGAAGTAAATTGTCCAATCAGCCTGCCAAATTGATGAGCTTCAAGTTTAGTAAAGATCCTACCTCAAAAATAGCATCAACGTCAGTATCAGCACCAGCATCATCACCAGCACCAGCACCAGCACCAGCACCAGTACCAACATCAGCACCAGCACCAGCACCAGCACCAACACCAGCACCAGAACCAACATCAGCACCAGCATCAGCACCAGCACCAACATCAGCACCAGCACCAGCACCAGCATCAGCACCAACCATCACCAGCACCAGCACTAGCACCAGCACCAACATCAGCACCAGCACAATCACCGGCACCAGCACCAGCACCAGCATCATCACCATCACTAGCACCAGCACCAGCACCAGCACCAACATTAGCACCAGCATCATCACCAGCACCATCACCAGCACCAGCACCAACATCAGTACCTGCACCAGCACCAGCACCAGCACCAGCACCAACATCAGCACCAGCACAATCACCAGCACCAGCACCAGCACCAACATCAGCACCAGCACCAGCATCAGCACCAGCACCAGCACCAGCACCAGCATCAGCACCAGCACCAGCACCAGCATCAGCACCAGCATCAGCACCAGCACCAGCACCAGCACCAGCACCATCACCAGCACCAGCACCAGCATCAGCACTAGCACCAGCACCAACATCAGCACCAGCACAATCACCAGCACCAGCACCAGCATCAGCACCAGCATCATCACCATCACTAGCACCAGCACCAGCACCAACATCAGCACCAGCACCAACATCAGCACCAGCACCAGCACCAGCACCAACATCAGCACCAGCACAAGCACCAGCACCAGCACCAGCATCAGCACCAGCACCAGCTCCAGCACCAGCACCAGCACCAGCACCAGCATCAGCACTAGCACCAGCACCAGCACCAGCACCAACATCAGCACCAGCACAATCACCAGCACCAGCACCAGCACCAGCATCATCACCATCACTAGCACCAGCACCAGCACCAACATCAGCACCAGCACCAGCACCAACATCAGCACCAGCACCAGCACCAGCACCAACATCAGCACCAGCACCAGCACCAACATCAGCACCAGCACCAGCACCAGCACCAACACCAGCACCAGCACCAACATCAGCACCAGCACCAGCACCAGCACCAACATCAGCACCAGCACAAGCACCAGCACCAGCACCAGCACCAGCACCAGCACCAGCACCAGCATCAGCACTAGCACCAGCACCAGCACCAACATCAGCACCAGCACAATCACCAGCACCAGCACCAGCATCAGCACCAGCATCATCACCATCACTAGCACCAGCATCAGCACCAGCATCATCACCATCACTAGCACCAGCACCAGCACCAACATCAGCACCAGCACCAGCACCAACATCAGCACCAGTACCAGCACCATACCAGCACCAGCACCAGCACCAACATCAGCACCAGCACCAGCACCAGCACCAGCACCATCACCAGCACCAGCACCAGCATCAGCACTAGCACCAGCACCAACATCTGCACCAGCACCAGCACCAGCACCATCACCAGCACCAGCACCAGCATCAGCACTAGCACCAGCACCAACATCTGCACCAGCACAATCACCAGCACCAGCACCAGCATCAGCACCAGCATCATTACCATCACTAGCACCAGCACCAGCACCAACATCAGCACCAGCACCAGCACCAGCACCAACATCAGCACCAGCACCAGCACCAACACCAGCACCAACACCAGCATAGCACCAACATCAGCACCAGCACCAGCACCAACATCAGCACCAGCACCAGCTCCAGCACCAGCACCAGCACCAGCATCAGCACCATCACTAGCACCAGCACCAGCACCAGCATCAGCACTAGCACCAGCACCAACATCAGCACCAGCACAATCACCAGCACCAGCACCAGCATCAGCACCAGCATCATCACCATCACTAGCACCAGCACCAGCACCAACATCAGCACCAGTACCAGCACCAACACCAGCACCAGCACCAACATCAGCACCAGCACCAGCACCAGCACCAACATCAGCACCAGCACAAGCACCAGCACCAGCACCAACATCAGCACCAGCACCAGCACCAGCACCAACATCAGCACCAGCACAAGCACCAGCACCATCACCAGCACCAGCATCAGCACCAGCACCAGCATCAGCACCAGCATCAGCACCATCACCAGCACCATCATGATGACACACACAACACACAATTTCCCAAGAAGGTGTTAAAAAAAATCATTATTAATATATAGGCCCCAAGTGACAGAGCTCCTAAATACATAAAGAAAATATTGGTAGGATCAAAGAGAGCAATAGACAACCCTACAGCACATGGTAGGGGATTTAAATATCTACCTTCAGGAACAGAACTAAGTGAAAATCAATTAAAAAGTGAGATATCCTTGTTTATAACAGTGGTGAGGTGAATAAGATAATAAATTTAATCAAAGAAGGAAAACTACAAAATGCTGGTCAAAGAAGTTAAAGATCTCTCTCTCACACACTCTCTCACTCTCTCTCACTCTGTCTCTCTCTGTGTCTGTCTGTCTGTCTCTGTCTCTCTGTCTCTCTCTGTCTCTCTCTCTCTCTCTCTCTCACACACACACACACACACACACACACACACACACACAAGGATTGAAGGAAAGTATTTGTTAAAATGTCAAGATCGTAACTGGCGTGTTAAGGCAGAAGGCCAGGCTCAGCCGCCGGCCTCATCCATCCGTTAAGGAGAGGTGTAATGGCAAAAAGAGAAAAGGGAGATTTAGTGAGTTGGGAAGAAAGGAACAAATAAGAAGATCCAGGGATCCCAGGTTTGCACCATGGAGAGCTTCAGGTTTAAGCAGAGAAGGCTTTGGTCCAGGTATACAGGTAAGGGGTATACACATAAACACACCTGCTCAAAGTGTGACCATCTTGATCCTTCTCTCAGTTCCTGTCCTATAAAATGGCCTGACACACTCCTAATCTGCCAGTTGCAGTGACCACCCAAGGGGACCGATCTGTTCCAGCTAACGTCTCATACAAGGTAGCTTGCCTCTCTATCAGAGAGAACAACTGTTTCCATCCTGGAGGCCACTCTGTCCTGCCTTTGAGGCCTTGCTGTCGCGGGGACTCTGGGTGCCTGCTGGGTTAGGACAATGACTCTTCCAGCCTTCCACCTTAAAGGGGGAAGAGGTGATCGGTGCTTGCATGCGGAGGTGAGTGGGAGACTAAAAGTAAAGGCAACCGAACAGAGTGGAGGCGAAGACGTCCGGCTTTCATCCTGATGGCTCGGGTACCTTGTAGGCGCAAGGAGTAGCCCACCATCTTGGAAGAAACTACTCCCAAGAGCCTGTTATAATACACGAAGTAGCCTAATAATCCTGATTATTGTTTCTTCAGAAATAGAAACGCCCATCCTAAGATTTATGTGGAGTCTCAAAAGGCCCCAAAATAGCCAAAAAGAGCAAAGCCAGAGGCCTCGTGCTTCCTGTTCAGAAAGCTTATGACAAAGCTCTGGCATTCAAATGGTATGGACTGGTGGAAAGGCAAACACATGAGCCCCTGGACTAAAACAGAGAGCCCAGGAGCTAACCTCTCATATTTAACTTTCTTTTTAGAGTTGGCTTTAGTTTCCATTCTACAATGAGGTGACATTTCATTCCAGAAAGTAGAGTAAATGCGGAATGGAGTCAAGACTCTTCAAAAGGACATAGACAGGCCTCTAACAATAACGGCCAGAGAGCTGGTGGGGGGTGAAGAAGAAGAGGAGGAAGGGGAAGAAGAAGGGATGGAGGGAGGGAGGAAGAGAGGAAGAAAGGAAGGAAGGAAAGAAGGAAGAAAGAAGGAAGGAAAGAAGGAAGGAAGGAAGGAAAGGAAGAAGAGAAAGAAAAGAAGTTGGACCCTTTCCTTATAAAATGCAGGATGAGTTTGAATGTGTCAGAGGGAGGCCTAACTGTAAGGGCTAATAACATAATCTCTTAAACAGGGGAGAGTGTTCTGCAACCTTGGGGCTGATAACTTTGTGTGCATGACATTAAAGGCAAAGGCAACCCATTAAAACTAAGGAAGTCGGGCCATACTGGATCTCAGAGCTCATGTATCACAGGATCCAACCACTGCAATGAAGAGGAGACCTGTGGAATGGCGGTGGGGAACAGGGTGTTTGCAAGTCATATAGTTAATAAAGGGTTATTATGAAGATTACAGAGAGAACCACCACAACACAGCAGCCGCCAAAAACAACTGAAAAACAGGAAGAAGATTCACCAAACACAGACAGCCTCGAGCACAGGGGAAAGCGTGGCATCACTAAGCATCAGGGAACACAGTAATTCAGCAGCAAACTAGGGGGAACGAAACAATTCAATTCCTCCAAAATCACAAAACCTGCTCAGAACTGGGGAGATGGCTCTGTAGGTAAAACATTTGCTCTGCAAGCATACACAGACTTGTGCATAATGCGTGCACATATATGTGCACACAAAAGAAGTTGAAAGGCTTGTAATAACCAGCAATTCTACCTCTGGACGTGGTACTGAGAGACTGAAAGCCGGGACTTGAAGCATTTTTATACCTGTGCTCGCTGCGTTATCTACAGTAGCCCAAATGAGGAAAACACACAAGTGCCCGTTGGTGGATGGGCCATAAAAACATGGTATATCCATACAGTGGAATGTTATTTGACCCTAAAAAAGGAAAGAAATTCTGACACGTGCTACCATAGGGATAAACGTCAAAGACACTGTACTAAGTTCAAACAGCAAGTCCTAGAAGGACAGGTATTGTATGACACTCATTTGAGGGCTCAAGCTGCTAACAATGGGAAGTAGGTGGAGGTTGGCCAGACTGTGGGGGAAGGGAGGAAGAACAGTTTGTGCTCGATAAGAACAGTTCGAGCATATGGGGAGGGGGAACTGGGAAAGGGGAAAACTTTTGGAATGTAAACAAAGAATATAGAAAAAAAAAAAAAAGAAGAACAGTTTGAGACTGGCAAGATGGAAAGATTTCTGGAGTCCGGCCACCCGGCCACCCTGAACACGCTGGGCTCTCTACTCAGAACTAAAATGGTGAATTTTAGGTCACACATATTTCGCCACAATTGAAAATAATAAACGCTGGCAAAGAGAACTAGAGAGGGATGACTCGTGCAGAACAGAGGAAATATGACACGGCAGAGCCACGCCGGGGAAACAGTTTGGCATCGTAGACTATGGAGTGGGTGACTACCACAGGACCCAGACGTTGCACTGTGGCACTCATCCCAGGAAAATGACAGTGCATGTTGTTCACATGAAAGCTTGCACACGAGAGCCGGGAACAGCTTGGATTGTAAGAGATTCACCGCGGAAGCAACCCAGATACTCAACAAAAAAGGCTTAAGGAGAAGCTGCAAAAAGAACAAGTGAATACGCATGCGCTTGGGAAGAACCTGGGGGGGAGGGGGCGATAGGGGAAAGGGGTAGTGGGGGGGGGCGGTGGGGGGAGGGGCGGTGGGGGAGGGGCAGTTGGGGGGGGAGGGGAGGGGGGAGGGGGCGGTGGGGGGGGGCGGGAGCCACTCTGAGTAAAAGAAGCCAACTCAAACAGCAACAGCAAAACACTGAGACTCCATCCCGGCACCACTTTTGAAATGAAAATTTCCAAAACCATAGGTAGTATGGTGGTCTTCAGGAGTTAGGAACTGTGTGAGGAGTACAGGGACCAGCTTCAAATAAAAGGGCACCGGGAAGAGGCTGTTGGGCTGGAGTTCTGTGGGTGTGGCTGCTTCTTGGGTGTACTGTCTGGATTTTTTTTTTCTTTTCTTTTCTTTTTTTTTTTTCAGGATGTTACCCTTGGCAGAACTGGTGGAGGATATGGGAGAATCTCTCCAGAACTGTTAACTTCTGCTATAACTACCTCAAAAAAAAAAAAGAAAAGAAAAGAAAAAGGCTAATTTTAAAAGGGCATACTAATCAGTTATTATCCGCTGTGGTTTCTGTGGGCTTCTTCAGCTCTGTCTGGGACCAGCGGAAGGTTCTTCCCTGACGTATGTGGCAGTCAAACGCTGCTGGTGGTGGGGACTTGTGCTGGGCTGTCGGCCAGAACCCTGACTCATGGCTTCCCTATGTTGCCTGGACTTCCTCACACCCTGGTGTCTGGGATCAGGGAGGGAAATGTCCCAAGAAAAACAGATGGAAGGTGTCTAAGCCTCAGACGTTACCCAGCGAAGCCACCCACCATGACCAGGTCCTAAAATCTCACCATGTGAGGGACTGGGTGTCCAAGTTGTGGGCAGTTCTGAATGTAGCACCGTCCACAGACGTCTCCCAAGGCGCAGAGGTTCCAGGACCTCAGCACCGCCATGAAGAGACTCGGGAACTGTAATGGAAACCTGGGTCACATGACCTAGGAGAACACAAAGGAGAGTGGAGTATGAAGGAGACAGAAGCATGAAGAAATCCTCAGAGGACATTCCCATAGAGCCGAGGAGGGGGCAGTGGCTATAGGCAGCCCATAGCTCTGATGTCCCTTTCTTTGCACAGTGCAGTGTGCCGAGCATAGTCCCATGTGGCCAGTAACAGCGCACAGGTGGGAGGGGACTCAGAAGCTGGGTGTCGTCGACCAGTGCTTCAGCAGTGATGGCTGACCTTGGCAATCACCCCCAGACTGTGACCAGGAAACCCAAGGAGGGACACCACCAGAGTTGCTCAGAGGCAGGAAGGAGTAAGACCTGCCTGAGGTCTTGTTGGAGGAAGAGGACCCCCAAAGACACCCATCTTTGACCCACTTTTCTCTCAGAGAAATGGTCCTGGAAACATCCAGGAATGACACATGGCTCCTCCCCTCTATTCCCCTGTCCCATCCTCTGGGACCAGCTGTCCATCAACTCTTCAGTTGCTGACTCACTGCGGCACAGGTGGAGGGACTGGAAGTCACTTCTTAGGGGAAAATAGGAGAGACCTAGGAATGAATACTGTCATGGCAGCTTTGCAGAATACCATCGCTGACAAAGTTCTCCCAGGGTAGTGCAGCAGCTTGAGGAAGGAGCTTAGGAGACACCCCAGTGCCAGCAAGGGGCAGGTAGGATCTTGAGAGAAGGGCCAGTAGAAACTCCCCTTACCAGTGCAGACACCTCCAAGAAAGGAGGATGTTTGGGGGAGGAGAAGAAATGACAACAAAAAAGTGTGATTTGAGCCACATGTGGTTTTTCTACCCTAGTAAGCAAAGTATCCTAATCTGATAACTCTTTGGGTGTGTTTTGAGGCCCTCGGCTCTGCCAGCCCTTGTGTGGAGGCCCCTTGTCCTCTTCCAAATGGATCCAGGTTGCTGGAAAATTCCATTTCCAGGCTAAGTGACTCCCTTCGGTCTTGTAATGAAAAGATTGAGAATTCCCACTTCCTTAAATTACTCATTTAATAAAAGAGGTTGGGAGACTCAAAAGTGAGGCTCTCATTTTGGCTGGATTCTGAGGAGGACCATGTGGAGGATGATATCCTGATGGTAGGAACACGTTTAAAGCGGGATTCAGGGAGATGGCAGGCTTGCAGTAACGTTTTCCTGGTAACTTAGCCAGTCCCATAAGGCCTGATCCACTCCTGTGGTGTAGCAATGATCATTCATGAGGGTAGAACCCAGGACATGCTCCCCTCCAATTAAGCCGCATCTCTTTAAGATTCCAACATCTCAACATGGACCACATGGAAAACTCCCTCAAATGAGCCTTCAGAGGGCAAACCACATCAAATACAGAGCTCTGACTTTAGAACTCACAGCTCTTTTACCTCAGAGATTGGTGGGTCAGGAGTCCACACACGGACAAGTAGATCCTTTGCTTGGGGATTTGCCACGCCCTGCTCTGTCGTCCCTTGTATGGCGCTCACCACCTGACTCCCCTCGCTCTTGTAGTACAAGACCAGAATCCACCACTTCCTTGGTGATTTAGGTCACCTAATGACTTACCTATCATGTGAGGCTGCCCCTCTGCCCCCCTGGCCCCATAGGCAGTTAGCAACACAGCAGTTTTGTACCTTCCAAGTCAGGTCTCTCTGACCTTCTGACCTTCTGTTTTAGGGTTTTTTGGTTTTTTGGTTGGTTGGTTGGTTGTTTTTTTCTTTTCTTTTTTTGTTTGTTTGTTTGTTTGTTTTTTGCTTTTTCAAGACAGGGTTTCTCTGTGTAGCCCTAGTTGTCCTGGAACTCACTCTGTAGACCAGGCTGGCCTCAAACTCAGAAATCCGCCTGCCTCTGCCTCCCAAGTGCTGAGATTAAAGGAGTGTGCCACCACCGCCCGGCTTTCTGACCTTCTTTACAGGATCCTTTGACTAGGTCAGGAATGCCCAGGATGCCATGAATAGTCTACCTCTTAGTGCTCTCAAAGCTGACATCCAGATGCCTCACTTGTGGAAGTGATGCCTGTGATACACCATTCTACACACTCGGAAGAAGGCGATATGCAAAGGTTCTGCTCTAGGATGCTGTTATGGTTTACATATGCCCCATACAGGGAGTGGCACGATTAGAAGGTGTGGCCTATTGAAATAGGTGTGTCACTATGTGTGGACTTTAAGACCCTCATCCTAGGGGCTGGAGATGACTCAGCAGTTAAGAGCACTGACTGCTTGTACTGGCTGGTTTTGTGTGTCAACTTGACACAGGCTGGAGCTATCACAAAGAAAGGAGCTTCAGTTGGGGAAGTGCCTCCATGAGATCCAGCTGTGGGGCATTTTCTCAATTAGTGATCAAGTGGGGAGGGCCCCTTGTGGGTGGTACCATCTCTGGGCTGTATTCTTGGGTTCTATAAGAGAGCAGGCTGAGCAAGCCAGGGGAAGCAAGCCAGTAAAGAACATCTCTCCATGGCCTCTGCATCAGCTCCTGCTTCCAACCCTGCTTGAGTTCTAGTCCTGACTTCCTTTTGTGATGAACAGCAATGCAGAAGTGTAAGCTGCATAAACCCTTTCCTCCCCAACTTGCTTCTTGGTCATGATGTTTGTGCAGGAATAGAAACCCTGACTAAGACAAATTGGTTCCAGCATAGTGGGGTATTCCTGTGACAACTTGACCATGTTTTGAGGAGGACTGTGGAAGGACTTTGGAACTTTGAGCTAGAAAAGCCATTAGAATATTAAGAGCTCGGTGGAAAGTTCTGTAGGAGCTTGGAAGACAATGTTAAGAACAGTGCAAAAGATGGAGGCCTGGCTTGTGACATTTCAGAGGGAAGATTAAAGACTCTTACAGTGGCCATGTTTTGATTGTGAAGATTCTGTGGTTTTGGTTAGCTGGGGCTGAAAAATCAGCTGTGAGTAACAAGATACCAGAACCACTAAAGCAAACCTTTGTGTTACTGAGACTATTGATGCTGGTTAGCTGGAGCTAAGAAATTAGCGGTGATTAAGAAGAGACCAGCATCACTGAGATGAAATCTTCTTGGAAGTGTTTTCTGAGAGCACAGAGAGTGTGTTCCAGAGACAGCCACAGTTGTATTTTGTGCTGTGGCTAGACTTGGTACTATATAAGAGTCACCCAGATGGTACTGGTTTTAAAGGCATGAAGGGGTCATGAAGAGCAGCTGAGGCTCTTGGCACAGTGAGAGGCCACGGAAGGCCATTGGTGAAGGTGCAGCCTCAGTTGCAATTGATGGCCCAGGACTTGAAGGGGTCATGCATAGGAGCAGAGGCTTGTCACCATGAAGAGAGCCTATGAGAGGCTATTGGTAAAGCCTAATTTCAGTGGAAAATAGCAGCATTTTGGAGATGCCAGTACCATGCGATGACCACCAAGAACAGCAGCAGTAGTGGAGTACAGGCAGCTGGAGCCTAGAAGACAAGCTGTGTGCTACAAAGGGCACAGCTGGAGAAGTGACCCAAGCCCTTGGAGGAGCCCAGCAGATCGTGAGTTGGATCCCAGACATTGAACCATTGGAGTTTGAGTTTTGCTTTTGGTTGACTGTGCCCTGATGTTTCCCTCTTGAAGGAAGAAAGTATTTTAGTGGAGCCCACAGTTAAAAGACTTTGAATTTTTAAAAGACTTTGAATTTTAAAGATACTGGCCATTTTAAAGTGATTGAACTTTTAATATGTAAAGATTGTGGGACTTTTAAAGTAATTTAGATCTTGGGGATGAATAAGAAAGTAAGGGTTGAGGCTTAATAGTGATGTTTGTGTGTCAAGTTGACAAGGGGTCAATTGTACTGACTGGTTTTGTGTGTCAACTTGACACAGGCTAGAGCTATCACAAAGAAAGGAACTTCAGTTGGGGAAATGCCTCCATGAGATCCAACTGTGGGGCATTTTCTCAATTAGTGATCAAGTGGGGAGGGCCCCTTGTGGGTGGTACCATCCCTGGGCTGGTAATCTTGGGTTCTATAAGAGAGCAGGCTGAGCAAGCCAGGGGAAGCAAGCCAGTAAGGAACATCCCTCCATGGCCTCTGCATCAGCTCCTGCTCCCAACCCTGCTTGAGTTCTAGTCCTGACTTCCTTTTGTGATGAACAGCAATGCAGAAGTGTAAGCTGAATAAACTCTTTCCTCCCCAACTTGGTCATGATGTTTGTGCAGGAATAGAAACCCTGACTAAGACACTGCTCTTCCAGAGGTCCTGAGTTCAATTCCCAGCAACCTCATGGTGGCTCACAACCATCTCTAATGGGATCTGATGCCCTCCTCTGGTGTGTCTGAAGACAGCTACAGTGTACTCATACAAAAAATAAGTAAATAAATCTTTTTTAAAAAACCCTCATCCTAGCTGCCTGGAAGTGAGTATTCTGCTAGCAGCCTTCAGATGAAGATGTAGAACTCTCAGCTGCATCATGCCTGCCTGGATGCTGCCAGGCTCCCACCTTAATGATAATGGACCAAACTTCTGAACCTGTAAGCCAGCCCCAATTAAATGTTTTCCTTGAGTTTCCAAGAGTTGCCTTGGTCATGGTGTCTGTTCACAGCAGTAAAACCCTAACTAAGATAGATGGGAATCCTAAGACATCTTAGAATTCTGCCCGTCATATCTGGGTCTGGAGCCTGAATTTACACCTCTCCTTTTTGCTATGGAAATGTCTAAGGATGTCACACTTGTTCCTGAGCCACCGGGGTCCTTGCTGTACATGAGAAAGGCAAATAAAAACTTGTGCATAAGCCGGGCATAGTAGCCCACAACCTTAAGTCTAGCACTCTGAAGGCAGACACTGGTGGACCTCTGTGAGTTTGAGGCCAGCCTGGTCTATAAATCCCAGGCCAGTCAGAGCTAGCTACATCATGAGACCCTATCTCAAAAATAAATAAATAAATAAATAAATAAATAAATAAACAAACAGTAAATTTAAAAAGGAAAAATTCTTGCAGGAAGGAAATTATCACAGAAGCCTTCACATTTTAAAATTCCCACCAAGGATGCAGGAATAGTATTCACTACAAAAGAAAATCAGAAGGCAACACACATAGGGTTAGCGTCCCAACACATGGCTGACACAGGACAAACCCAAGTTTCTTCAAGGGTGTCTTAGTTGGGGTTTCTATTACTTTGACCAAACATCATGACCAAAAGTACCATGAGGAGGAAAGAACTCATTTGTCTTACATTTCCACATCATAATCTAACACATGAAGAAGTCAGGACAGGACTTCGGGGAAGGATCGAAGAGGCAGGAACTGAAGCAGAGACTGTGGAGCAGTGCTTGCTCCTCCTGGACTGTGCAGTTTGCTTTTGTATATAGCTCGGGACCACCTGTCCAGGGTGGCACTGGCCATAGTGGGCTGGGCCTTTCCACATCTACCATCAGCCAAGAAAACGCACCACAGGCCTGCCCCCAGGACAATCTGATGGGGTCATTATCTCAGCTGAGGTGCCCTCTCAAAGATGTGTCAAGTTGACAAAAAACAAACCAATATTCTGAGTACATACAGTCATCCTCCTTGTTCATCCACACTAGAAGTATCCCAAGGCATCCAGCTGATGCCTGGACCCATGGCCCATGGGTAACACTGACACCTGCACACAGTTGGTTTTTCCCATATATGGTGTGGGGGGGGGGGGTGGGGGGGGTGTATGTGAGAGAGGGAGAGAGAGAGAGAGAGAGAGAGAGAGAGAGAGAGAGAGAGAAAGGGTGATTCATAAATTAACTGCAGTTAAATTGATAGTAACTAATGACAAAATACAATTTAACCACTGACTGTAACAGAGGTTATTTAAGATTTTTTTTAAAACTCTTTCCGGGTTTTCCATTTGACAGTTTTGAATCATAGTCAGCTGAGGGCATGAGAACAGGAAGTCTGTGCCCCGTGGAAGACTGACTGCTCCAATGACTCCAGTGACTTAGTGTGTGCTAAGCTATTGAATCCACAAATGATCTTAGAACAATTAAGAATAACTGAAAACCACAACGACCTTAATGAGGTTTTTTGATAAGGAATTAAAGCATTAAAATACTTCGTAATATCTTCTGCCGTGACGAAAACCCACTTACTTTGAGGCTGACTCTAGCGTTCAATCATGATACATTTGATTTATGGTTAATTTCCAAAACTAACATTGTGTCAAGAACTTTAGGCAATTCAGAGACTACTGCCTAAGCAAAAGGAAGTGCTCCAAACCAAGTTTAAGATATAAAAATGATTTGGGCTCAAGACAGGTTGTCTGTCTTGTCTCTGCTACAGGACGGATCAATCTGTGAAGATCTATGTTAGAATTAGTGACTCACTGAATAAATTCAGGAAAAGTAAATTTTATGGGCACAGTAGCAAGCCTATGAATTATGACCTTATTAATCATGCAGACAACAGCATCAGCAGCACACCCAGGCACACACAGTCATTAAACCCATCCAGCGATATTATGGATATTATGCCATGTTTGGGCCACATAAAAACTATAGTTTGGCACACCTCATTTGCTGTTTGATCTTTGAATACTTAGATTTGCAGTCCAGAGGGCCAGGGTGCTGACGCTTTGGGAAGGCTCTGGGCAGCTGGCTCAGTGATAGAAGCTTGCGTGCTATGTGCTAGGCTCAATCCTAGCTCAAAACTAGGGGGGGGGGGGAGAAGAAGGAGGAGGAGGAGGAGGAGAGAGAGAGAGGGAGAGAGAGAGAGAGAGAGAGAGAGAGAAAGAGAAAGACAGACAGAAAGAGAGAGAGAGAGAGAGAGAGAGAGAGAAAGAAAGAAAGAAAGAAAGAAAGAAAGAAAGAAAGAAAGAAAGAAAGAAAGAAAGAAAGAAAGAAAGAAAGAAAGAAAGAAAGAAAGAATCAAAGAAATGCTCACCCACATTGAAGACCAGCAATCCACAAATCACTGGATTCTGTTGGCCTGGCCCTCCATGGCGCCACCATGTGGCTTCTTAGTACAATGACTGGAAGGTACTCTCCCTTCAACAAGGACATTTTGACACTTTGATCTCTGGGATGTCTTGAGAATTCAGAGAAAGCACGACTGGATAAACATACAATCATTATTTTTAGAGCATGTAAATCCATGAGTGACGGGTTTTAGTGTATAGTTTACAGTCTGGGTTTGTAGAACCATTTGTACTGGCTAAAAACATACAAAGAAAAGCTGTGTGTGTGTGTGTGTGTGTATGTGTGTGTGTGTGTGTGTGTGTCTGTATGTCTGTGTATGTGTGTGTGTCTGTATGTCTGTGTATGTGTGTCTGTATGTCTGTGTGTCTGTATATCTGTGTGTGTGTCTGTCTCTCTCTGTGTGTATATATGTGTGTGTGTGTGTTTGTATGTGTGTGTGTCTGTATATCTGTGTGTGTGTCTGTTTGTCTATTTGTGGGTGTGCAGCAGGGAACAGGCAGGAGAGACTGAACCCTAGAGTCTGGACCAGACCTGGGCTGGAGTGCTGCTTTAGGCTGTGAGATTTTGCACATGGTTCTGGGTACCTCCAAGCCTGTTTTCTCATGGGAAATGCAGGCAACTTGGATGTCACAGGGACTCTGATCCAATCTCAGCCTGGACCCTGCCCCTTAGTAAGGGCTAGACAGTATAGCATGTCTCCCTCTCTCTTCTTCCCCACTCCTTCCTCACCCCCCCCCTCCTCTCCTGCCAAGCAACTGCTGAGCACTGGTGGGACTAAGTAGAGAATCAGGTGCCAGCCCCCAGAAGCCCGGGACCCTCTTCCCTCTGAGATCCTACAGTGCTCCCGTCCTGGGCTTCCCCTCCTTTGCCAGGTGCTCCTGGCTCCATTTTTGTCTTTGAGAATCTGGCACCTGATGTCCCTGGACCTTGGCTCGACAGGAACAAGGAAGACCACGGAAGGATACCTGTCCTTCCTGAGGGGCCCTCAGCTGCTTCTGTCTCAGAAGGCCAGCCCTCGGGGTCTCACCCTGTCCCTGTGCCTAGCTGCCCACAAGAACACCATTCCTTTTGTTGTTCCCCAACCCACAATTTGACTGCTGTGTCCAGGCAGCTGTCCCGACCTGTGAGCGGATGGGCTCAGGCTGCAGCTTCGGGAGAGGCAGACAATAGCCACAGGTGTTCTTTCAAGTCTAGACAAACGTGTTGTTATTCAAGAAATCTCTAAAAATCATACTGATGAACAGCTTTGGAGTTGGAAATGAAAATGAGAGGGGTTCTCAGCCCCACCCTGGAGCTTGTCCTCAGCAATCTCCCGGGTCTTTGCCCTTTCCACCCCCCCCCTTCCTGCCCCATCCTTCCTGGTCCCTCCCCCTGTCTCTTCTCTGCATTCCTCCACCAACACCCAGCCTTTACCTCTTGTACCTCTTTTGCCTGACTTCCCACAGCCCCCTGACCCCCTCCCACACCCCTACACCTCCTTCCTCTCAACCCTGCTTTCTTCAGTCTTCTGGAGTGGGTGCCTGAATTCACCACTCTCCAGAAGCTGCCCTTTGGCAGCCTCATAAGACCAAACTTAGAGTCTAACCCTGAAAATGGAGAGTGGAAGAAGGAGCAGGGAAGGGGAGAGGCAGAAAGGGAGGGGAAGGAGAGAAACAGGAAGAGGGGGAGGAGCACGCTACCAGTGGACAAGCGCCACTGGTAGCCTCTCAGTGTCTGTCAGCACCGAGCCCTCTCCCAGACCAACTGCACTGTTATCTCAGAGATCCTGAGGTGCTGTAGCAGCAGAGCCATCCCCCTGTCTCCACCAGCCCTCGCCCTTGTGTGGGCTTCTGCGGTTAAGATGGAATAGATTGTGTAGCTTTTCCTTGTCTATGTGTCTGTGTGTCTGTGTGTAATCGTGAACACAAAGGAAGTTAAGGAAGAGCTGCAAATGATCTCTGTGTAACTCGGAAGAGGGGCAACAAGGGGGCTGGGCGGGCCCCGCCTTCCTGTACTGCAGCATGTGGGCCATCCTGACTAGATGTCACCAGCAGGTGGGGACTTCACTTTCTGTCAAATATTAGCAAGCTGGGAGTTTCTTGCCTAGAGAAGGCAACATTTTTCCCAGAAAAACTTCTGCCCAGGGCCTGTCGAGAGTGAAGCTAAGAGAGCCCCTGCACACAGGAGTGCCCCAGCCCTGGCCCAGCCTGCAGCTCCGCTCCACTGGGAGCTTCTGCCTGGCCTCTGCTTCTAGAAGGCAGCCTGCACCTTTTTGACTTCCGGCCTTGTGCTAGGTCTTATCACCAGGAGCAGAAGGTTCCAGAGTCCAGCTGGAGGCCTGCTCCGAGGCCTGGCTGCCCTTCCTATCATCCTGCACTGCTGGGTCCAGGAAGCACTCAGCCCAGCCCTCACTGCTCCGGCTTCCTGAAGCTTCTTCTACAGAGATGGGGCTGCTTGTCTCTAGGCCGGCCTGTAGGTGGTGCGGTGAGGAGGGTCTGCCTGATCTGATGTGGGGCTCAGATTCAAAGTGGCTGGAGGGAGTGCATCTCCTCACACTTCATTTCCCTCACACTGACACACACACACACACACACACACACACACACACGTGTTGGCCTTACCCCCTCTCCTATTCATGATTGTCTTCCCTCTCTTCTCCTGCCCTTACCTCCAGAGCCTCCTTTACCTACATAGGTTTGACGTTCGGTGCTGTCTGAACCATTCCCTCTGAGCTCCTCGGATCCTCCAGCACCTAGCCTGTTCTATCTGCCAATCTTAGGGTACATGAGCCATCAGGCCGAGACCAAGCAGCAGTGAGCATTCCAAGTGACGGACTAGAATGAGTAGACTAGAAGTAACAGTGACTGGGGCTATATGTGACCTCACAGATGCTCCTTGCTGAGCTAAGATGGAACATTCTAGAAGAGTGGCTAGGAGATATACTTCCCACCCTGGCTGCATTCTGAGATTTGGATATTAGCCTTGTCTTGAAGCAGGAATGTTCTCCTACCTACTGATCTGTCCAAGTCATCCCAGGCTAACAGTCATGGCTAGTGTGGCAAAGGCCACTCTGCCTGACAGATGTGAGACTAGCCGGGAATCGCTCATCTATTTTTTTTAATTGAGTATCTTCTTCATTTACATTGCCAATGGTAAAACCTTTCCCAATTTCCCCCTCCCAAAAGCCCCCCTCTCCAATGATTCCCTACCCCTCCTCCCTCCCCCTGCCTCCATGTATATGCCCCTCTACCCAACACAGTCCCACTTCCCCCCCTCAACTTCCCCCCCAACCTGTTTCCCTTTGTTGTGGCCTCTATCAAGCCTTTACCTGACCAAAGACCACTCCTCCCACTGATGCCCAAAAAGGCCTTCCTCTGCCACATTTTTGGCTGGAACCATGTGTACCCCTTAGTTGATGATTCAGTCCCTGGGAGTCTTGGGGTGTCTGGGTGTCCGAAGTCATTGTTTTTCCCATGGGGCTATATACCCCTTCAGCTCCTCCGGACAATCATCCAGATCCTCCAAATCGCTCCTCTCTTAACACTGGCTCTAACACTTCTTCCTGTGTTCAGCGCCCACTTGTATCTTAGACTGAGACTATGCACTGGCTCCTATGTCTAAACACAAGGTGAGTCCCACCTTCCTCCAAAATACACGATGGGAAATGAGCCCAATTCTGCCAGTTTAAATGTCAACTTGCTACAGCCTAAGATTTGGAAAGAATTTAGGAATTGAGGAATTGCCTAGATCACGTTAGATTGTGAGCTTGTCTGGGGCTGGGGTGGGGTCTTCATTGTTAATTGATACGCCCAGTCCATTATGGGCGGCACCATTCCCTGGGCAGGTGGCCCTAAAGTATAGAAGTGAAAAGTTAGCTGCTGTGGCAGTTTTAAGTTATTAGTTTTCAAAATCAGTGCTTTTTAATGGAAACAACTTGACCCAAAAAAAAAAATCTGTCACAGAATTTTGAGACCCATTAAAACAAGTTTAATGAGAAAAAGAAAAAGAAAAAGAAAAAGAGTTAGTTGAGCACAGGCAACCTAGCAAGCAGCAGAGATGCATGCATTTCTCTACTCTTGACTGACCAGCTGCTCTGAGTTCCAACCTTGACTTCTCCTCAATTGAAAGACTGTAACCTGAGACTGTAAGCTCTTTTTTCCTCTAGGTTGCTTTGGTCAGGGTATTTTATCATAAAACTAGGACACATACCTTCCTCCAAAATACCTGTTAGGCTCAGGTCCTAGAAAGAACAGTCTTGCCTCTCGCCATCCATCAAAAGTCAGAGCATCAAGAGACTCAGTGGTGACAATGAATTTCCCAAGCGCCTCTGCTAGAAGCCAGAAATGCCCTGCAAGGTTGCAGGAAACTCAGATCCAGGAAACAGCAGACACAGAGGCCACATGGGACAGGGGCTTTTTTGCCTCCTTCTCTATCCACCAAGAACAAAGCTAGCCCAAGGTGGGGTGGACGTATCCTGACACTTTCTAGATGCTTGCTCATAGGCTTCTGTGTTACTTACTAAGAAGGCCTCCTTAGCACAGATCAGAACTGACCAAGGGGCAGGAGCGGCCATACTAACCGTTGTGGATCAGCATATGGAAGTTTGCTGCTATGGCCTCTCTTTCCTGCCTGCCCTCTGAGGGAAGAAGCAGAACTCTGGGACCAACCAATCGCTGTGGCAGAAGACACCTGGCCAGCCAGTCAGGGGCAGACGGGTGTGTGTGTGTGTGTGTGTGTGTGTGTGTGTGTGTGTCCCAGGCTGATGCATGTCCAAGGCTGAAGTTGTGAAGTCTACGCAGGAGCTGTGTGCTTCCTGCCCAAGTCCTCAGCCAGAGAGAACGATCACAGTGAGCAGAGGCCGAGGCGGCTCAGCTCCCCTGTCCTCCCAGACACCTTCCCAATAAGCCTGCGATTGCACAAAACGAGTCTCATCAGAACCTATGTTCATGAGCAGACACTCGTAGCACCGCCACAGACGTTAGGAATGGCGTAACCTGTGCACAGCTGCGTCACATCTGAGGACATTTTACTGTCAGATAGTCACACCTGGCAGGATCTAATGACTGCAGCTGAAGCAGCACAGAGGTGACGGCGGAATGGTGATGTTTAGAGACGGGAAAGTTGATGGTTAAAAATACAAGACGCTGAGCAAGAAAAACTTGGAAAACCCCCAAAACATTATAGTTCATACTGGAGAGGAACCTACTAAAGGGTCCCAAGTTGGGGTTTTAGAAATGTGTGTGCTGCTGCTAACAATGAGTTGTCAAGTCGAGAGCTTTCTAAACTCCATGAAAATCTGGTGCCGTATCTCCCAGTAAACTCTGGCCTACAGGCAGACCCTTGTTTTCTTGAGTAGCTTTACTGGAAGCTCCCACTCACCTCTGTCTGCCTCTGTCCACAGCAGCCTTCCCTCCAGTGGCAGATGAAGGATGACAGAGACCAAGATGTTGGTTATGTGGCCCTTTTCAGACATACCCAAATAAAATTTGAATTATCCTTTAAATACCTATACAGAAAATGGGACTGATGGGCTTGGAGCTGTCTTGGTTGGTAAAGTACTCACAGAGCAAACATGAGGACCAGAGTTAGAATCCCCAGCACCTATGTAAAAGCTGGGCGAATTGATACTCACTGCCCTGGGGAAACAGACAGGCGGGTCTTGGAGTTTCCTAGCCAGCTAACCTAGCCAGTGAGTCAGTTCCAAGTTCAATGAGAAACCCTCCAAAGAGGAAAGCAACTGAGGAAGGTACCTGAGCCAGCCTCCCCCTCCCCACCCCCACCCCCATCCCCGACCCCCAACCCCCAACCCCCGCAACTTTGAAGCAGAAGCAGGCAGGAGAAAGCTCTATGTGCATTGAGTTGATCATCATTGGTCTGTGAGTTCATCGATCATGCCTTGGCAGTAAAGCCTCTGTGAAGACAGGGGACATGGTTCACAGAGCATCCTGAGGACAGAGCATATGGAAGGTCTGGATGGCGTGGGCGGGGAGAGGGTCCAGCCCCCCTTTTTCACACCTCACCATAGCCCCATCTTCATCTATATCTTCTGATAGTGAGCTTGAGAAAGTGTTTTTCCCAAGCTCTGTGAATATTTCTTGCAAATGACTGAAGCCTGAGGGGTTTGTGGAGCCCCCACAGAGATAGGCTGCACTGATATAACAGCCTGGGGCTTTCAATGGGCGTCTTAAGTGGAAGGCTGCATAGTTTTACATAGTCTGCATAGTCTGCTCAGGCACAGCTGAAGTCAGCTGAGAGCAGGGGACCTCAGTTAAGAAAATACCTCCATGAGATCAGGCTGCAGACAAGCCTGAAGGATGTAAGACCCAAAAAACCCCAGGGCACCCCAGCACCCCACGCCTCGGAAGGCAAAATCCAAATCACTTGTGAGAAACGGTCTCTATGTGATAGCATGAGGATTTCTTTATTCCAGAATTCTGGGTTCCACAGTCATACACCATGCAGGGTTAGAGGACTGTGGACCCCGAGTGCAGAATTGGGACAGCTTTTATAAGTTTACAACGAAGCCTGTGAATCACCAACCAATCATTCCTTAGCATCACCGCATCTAGAGCCCGCGAAATGTGAGCCAATCGATTTGTACCGCTCCATAGTATTTAGGCCAATCAGTTTAAATTATCGGATCCCGAGTTCAGTGGACCAATTAGTTTCCTATTTTCTTGGAGTCTATAGTTGTGTGAACTCCTGGACAGGTAATGGCGTAAGCAGTTTACAGAAGCAAGATAAGCTGAGCTCATTTCCAGTAACCTTGTGGGGCCAGGATCACCTATTCAAGGCCTTTTTGTCTAGTTCTTAAAGGGCGGGCTCTGGACTGTGACCTTTTACCTAGTTTCTAACAAAAAGCACAAAGAGCGAGCTCTGGAATATGAAGTGTTTGGGGCTCCTTAGAAGGCTGGAGTTAGGCTATATTATTTTTTATCCTTTCAAAGGACATTTTCTTAGTTGGAGATTGATGTGGGAGAGCCCAGCCTATTGTGGGCCTGAGTTGGTGGTCCTAGGTTCAATAGGAAAACAGGCTGAGGAAGCCATGGAGAGCATTAGGAACACCCCTCCATGCCCTCTGCATCAGCTGCACCAGCTCCTGCCTCTAGGTTCCTGTCACCTTTTGAGTTCCTGTCCTGACTTCCTTCAGTGATGGACTATAATGTGGAAATGTAAGCCAAAGAAACCCTTTCCTCCTCAACTTGCTGGTTTTTCGCAGCAGCAACAACAACCCCAGCACAAGGGGTGATAGGAAGACAGTTGGAGATAGTCTTCAACCTATGGGATGTGATCTAGGTAGTATCACAGAACAGTTAGGTTACAGGATACCTCGTTGGTGTCTGCCACAGTAATGGCTGCTTGTTGCTCCAGAGAAAGTAGCAGGTAGTTGGTGTTGGGGGTGATCTGCGTTGTGGGGGTGTACAGCAAAAGCCTAGTTCAAGTTCTGCCTTTCCACTGCAAGCCCATGGTGTTACTGAGACTTGTGGGATCTATGCAAATGCAATGGGCGTTCATTTAGCCGCCTTTGGCCTAAAGTGGCTATGTGAGTTACTAGACTCAGCATTACCACTGTAGGCGTTATGACAACCGAACAGAGCGCCATGGTGGTTAGAGTGTGTGGAGGGAGAAACTGGTTAGTCCCCTCATGAGTACAAGAAGCAGAGAAGGGAAAGGGGCAAGAGGCCAGGTGTAACCTTCAAAGGCACACTCTTCTGTCCCAGAGTTTCCAGAGCTTCCCAAAATAATGCCACTGGCTAGGAGCAAGTGGTCGAGACCACAGCACCAATCATTTAAAAAACAATCTGTGTGACAATTAGAAACCCCTAAGTACTAAGTGGATGTCGATTGTAAAGATTTGTAGTTAATCATGCAGGCTGTGATAATGGGCCTGGGTTATGTGAAAAAGGAGGAGAGTCATTAGCCTTTAGAAATCCGTTCTTGCCATACAATTGTGGTAGTAATGGCCTCCAAGGCGTTACTCCCTGTTTCAAGGTTATTTGCATATCCCCTCCTACACGAATTCTGGGTTTTGGCTGCAAGACTTGTTTTGGCTAATGAAACGTTAGCCAATATGATGCAAGCAGGGCCTTGTAAAGTCCTTGCATACTGGGGCTTGCCTTCTCTTGCCGCTGGCAACTCTTGGAATGCAGCCACTGTTGGAGCAAGCCCAAGCTAGCCTGCTGCAGAGGCCATGTGGAGAACTGAGCCACCCTGCCTGATTGCCAGACCAGTGTGGGAAGCCTTCTGAAAGGCTCTTCGATGCCAGTCAAGTCGTGAGCTGGCTGCTTCTACACGATACCTAGACAAGATGGACAGAAGAACTAACCCTCTGATAGTTCATCAGTTCACCGTCGGGATCCCATAGTTCTACCGTTGCCATCCATTGATAAGCCCACAGATGTCTGGGGACTCGCTTCTGAAGGCAGGTGAATGCAAGTGCAGACGAGACAAGACTTGTCCTACGCTGACCGTGACGCTCATGAGGGGGCTTCATCCTGTCCCACCCCTGGTCATATTTGAATTAGCAATCTCCAGAATAAAAGAGGAAGGAGCTTGGGGAGATGGCCCAGGGGGTAAGGTGCTCGCTGGGCAAAGGTGAAGATCTGAGGGCAGATGCCCAGAACCAAGGTAAACCTGGGTGGTGGGCACACACATCTGTAACTCCAGCAGACCACAGAGAGATGGGGGACACCAACAGGAGAACCCCCAAAACTCATCTGACAGCAGGCCAAGTGGAAGACGAGTACCAGCACCTGAGCTGACCCTCTGACCGCCACACAAATGCACACGTGTGGGGTTTCACACAAACATGCTTCGATTCTCAGATTCGTGCGCATGCGCACACACACATACAAATATACACAAATTCACACACATACATGCACACACATGATACATATAATAAAAGAGTGGAGGGGAAGGAATGGAGAGTGAGCTTTCAGTCCAGTGACAGATGAAACAAGACACAGAAAAGCAAAGTAAGGTTTCCAGAGGAGCTCAGCTGAGTCCAAGCGGACCTTGCTGCTAACGCTCTATTACCATCACACGGAAGAGGAACAGAGAGAGAGAATCGCTGCTTGCATGAGAAAAAAACCTGTGGCTGGTCTAAGGCAACAGGGAATGGCAAGACTGCCGATGACAGATGATTTTCACCTATTATTTGGGGGAAAACATGTTCCGCCATGTGCGTGCACCATATTTCTTAAGATAGGCAGCGATGCCTCCCTTCCACGCCCTGTTCTGCCGCTGTTTTGGCACCAGCAGTTTGTTCTGTTTTCAAACGTGTGTAATAACTAAGACAGAGATAACCAGGGCCACAGTGCCTCGTGCCAGGACAGCAGTACTAAATATTCATCTGCAGGTCCAAATATATTGAAGTTGTCTCTTTCCCACACATTCAAAATGAGCAAGGCTTTCATTATGCATCAAATGGGGAAATTAAGCAGGGCAATTATCTGTCTATTGCCCCGGGATAGCTTGGGCACTGTTTAATCAGACGTTGCTATGGAAGGCTGCAGACTGCTCCTGACCATAAACAGACATTAAAGAGAGTTGCTTCATAAAATATATATATATATATATATATATATAAATAAATAAAAATAAAATAAAAAGTCTTCCAAGTCTTTATACCCAGCGTTGGTTTCCCTGAGAACTTCTGAACCTTAGAACTCTGCTGGAGTTTAGGGAGAGGAAGGAAGATTCTAAAAGGTGATAAGTAGACTAAAAAGCCAAATACAACAAAGTTAAACTAAATTGCTATCTTTCTCATAACTGAATTGGCAGGGCCCCTGCCTTGCTTTTCTTGGGAGTGGTGTTCAAGAGGCCCACAGGGCTCTGTATTTATGTTTGATGACTAGTCTGAAATCCTAGAGCCTTGGAGCCAGCTGGCAGCGCCTGGTGCGGCCCGTGTGTTGTCGCCAAGGGCAGAATCAGCAGTACTGGCCACAGCTCAACCCAGGGGTGAAAGAGTCCTGGGTGGGCGGAGGCAGGGCCCAAGTTCTCCCTCCTCAAAGGCCTGCTGAACCAGAAACGGAGAGTTCTGATTTTTCTATGGGTCACACTCAAAAGTCATATAATTTTGTCCCATTGACCATTTTCTTGAGGAGAAAAATTTCATGATCATGGGGGTCAGTGGGTGAATGTAATAGAGACTGAGAGTTCTAGACAGTGGGGGGTTGGGGGGGTCAAGATTTCTTCCATTCTGTAGCTAGCACCCAGGCTTAGCTGACCTAGGTTCTCCTGAGAGCGGCAAGCAGGGACCCTTCCTCTCTCCCTCAATAGGGAGAGACATGAAGAGAGACCGGATAGCTCCCTCAGCAGCAGTTCTGTCTGGCAGGGGGCAGCTGCTCAGCAGAGCTGAGCCTGCTACTTCCCCAGAGCCTCTTCAGCCCCAGACACTGAAAACGGCCACACCGCCTCTCTCTACCCTCTTCCTGTCCCACTTCCCTGTCCTACCCCCTTGGGGTATCTCACTGCCTGAACACACAGGAGGACAGCTCACAAACTAACGTCAGTCCTGGGAGACTACTAAAGCTTGCCAAACAATGGGGCCACACTGGCAACCAACCTAGATACAGACGAACACGAAGGGGGGGGGGGGATGGGAATGGACAGAGGACAGTTGCCTGTGTCACAGCGCTAACTGTGGCTGGAGCTGAATCCACAAAAGGGTGATGTGGACCACAGTGCAGTAAACATAGACTTCGTCCTTGGCTGGGAAATAACATCTCAAACCTGGCAGTCCTGGAGGGAGACTGGGCCAAGCCCAGGCCCCTCAAGTCCTCCCTTTCCAGAGACACTTAGTCCAAGCAAAGCCTTGACTAAGGCCAGCGCCCCCACTATCAGGAAGAAGGGCTGGGGCAAGCTAGTTACCAAGGGCTTCAGACAGTGTGAGGGAAGCAGCCTGTGAGAGCCTTTCTTATCTCTTTCTACAGAGATGGGGGCGGGGTGGAGGGAGGGGGTGAGAGTGGGGGGTGGGGGTGGCAAGGGGGAGTTTAGAGTGCCTGGCGCACTGTCGGACATCATGTGGTACTAAGGACAAGTTGAGTAGTGCAAGAGCTAGTCCAGACCCCTGGTCCCTAGGTTTGGTGGCCAGTTTTTGCTCTAAGCTATTCTACAGAGGCAGGCTAGGCGCTCAGGCCTGCTAGGGCAAAATGCAGCCACGGGTGCAAGGAGGAATAGCCGCAGGAGCGGGTAAGAGCCATCTAGACAATTTAGACATCGGTCCCTGAGGATGGGCGATAGGGCTCCCTGTAACCCACCCCGCCCCGCCCCAGGAAGCCAGCTTAGGGTGCTGAACCGTATGGCTGACACCAGGGGGCAGGGAGGAAGATGGCACCCAGAATGAGAGCTGTCCAGAGGAAGCCAGAAGAACGGGCAGGCAGGAGAGAAGGATCATGGGGACATCACTAGGGCATCTTACACACCCATCTCTGCGACAGTTCCCAGAAGCGTGCAGCCAGACATGCGACACCTCCAAGATTAATCTGCGGGCCTTTGGCCTGGCTCAGGGACAGTAGGCAGCGGCCACCGGTGTCCTGAAGTCTCGCCCTGCTGCTCAAGCCCCCATTCCTGCTGTGGGCGGCCCCGCCCACATGGGAGGCATCAGCGGACAGAAGCCCTGTCCTCCCAGACTCAGCCATGTTGCTGCCAGTGCTGACCCATTTTTCTCTCCCACCTCCCCGGTCACAGCCCAGAATAAATGCAGCCTCCAGCAGAGTGGGTGCCACATGCTTTCCCTGCCCCCACACCCCTCGCACGAGAGGTTTGGGGAAGTGGGTGAATGGATGCTCAGGGAAGGAGGTGGGGTGGGGTGGGAGGGGTGAAGGGAAGACAGAAGGAAAGAGAGGAGGAGGAGGGAGGAGGGAGGAGGGAGGAGGGAGGAGGGAGGAGGGAGGAGGGAGGAGAGTGAAGGCCACGCCAGTGCCTGCTGCCAGCTAAGGAGAAAACCTTGAAACCCTGAAGCGCACATCAGCTCTAGGCTAAGGCTTCCAGAACTCCAGCCCTAAGCTCCAGACTCAGTCTCCCTTTCTGTACACTCATCCTGAGAGCTAGCCTTCCCCAGGCTTGGATAGCTTTGTGCAAGACCACTTATTCGTTACCTATGAACTTGGGGGAACTGAAGGCCCATGGAAGGAAGGAAGGAAGGAAGGAAGGAAGGAAGGAAGGAAGGAAGGAAGGAAGGAAGGAAGGAAGGAAGGAGGTGGCTGAGATGATTTCAGCCTGGCACTGGGGAACACGGGTCCTGCGGCCTCCTTCTCTGTCCTCAGAGGACACTTAAAGGCCAGTTGAGGTAGCCTAGCTGCCTAACATCACACCTGAGAATGTCTTCTTGGCGCAGGTGCTCCGTGTGTGTTAATGCTTGCCAAAGAACGTGCACAAACTGTCCCTCACAAAAAAAGACCTTCCCCATGTACAGGGATGCACGTTAACACACCCTTCACAGAAACTGGAGCAGAATGTTCTAGAGCTGAGGGCAATTAAGTATTTACCAAATGCCAAGCCATGGTCTGGGTCTGGGCACACTTCGGTTTAACCTCGTTTCTCTCATAAGGGTTCATTACTGTCCTCCAAATTTTTCAAAGGAAGGGCCTGAGCCACTGCGAGTGTGGACCGCACGCCTGGCTCACAAAAGCAAGACAGCCAGGACTGGAGTCTGTCCGGCTCCAGACAGTAGGATAAAGACTAGGCCTTTCTGTGAGTATGTTACACGAATTGTTTTCTCACTGAGAGTGCTGTTTTTTGCCATCTTTCTAAGATACCTACAGAGGAAGTGGCAGCCCAGCACACCTGAAGCTTTTGCAGAACAGTGTGTGTGTGTGTGGGGGGGGGGGGGGTCCTGCCCCAGCCTGCTCCTCACTTGACCCTGTCCAACAAGCCAGGGCCCGAGGTCCCGCTCAGGTCAGGGATAGAAAAGAGCCAAGGGCAGAGACCCACACTGACCTTGGGAAACAGCTAGGTGACCTTTGGGCTGAGACGTGCCCATCCCCCCACCCCTACCCTACCCCACCCCTGTAAGTCCTGGATGTCACAATTGGAAGCAGAACAAAGTGTGGCCTGAGGGTGACTTTGTCCAGCTGTGGTATCATGTCTGGTGTCGACAGGGACCTAGAGTGGGTGTGTGGTGGCTCTGTACTGCCTAGGACCCTACAGGAGGGCTGAAGATTCAAGATTTCTTTATTATCCTCGAAGATTCCATCTCAGTCTGTGGTTTGGCCCAGTAGCTCAAGCACTTGCTAAGCAAGCCTGATGACTGGAGTTCAGTTCCTGAAAGTCACAGTAGAAATAATGAGAGATCCAACTCCAAAACACACACACACACACACACACACACAAAGTCAGTAAAATGTGTAAAAACAAATGAGAAAGAGAATTCTTTATCTTTTAAAGAAGATGCTTCTTGCATAACAGTAAAGTCAGACCTCAATAAAACCACTGTAAATTGAAAACAGTTTTAAAATAAAGTGACCTTGACTCAACTACCCAGTGTGATGTTTTAATTGTCAACCTAAGGGATCTAGCATCACTTAGGAGAAAAACCTCTGGCCTTATAAATGAGGGAGTTTCTAGATTGTGTTTAAAGAGGAGGGAAGACCCACCGTAACTGTGGGCCTCATGTTCCGGGCTGGGGTCCTGACAGAATCCTGCTGAAATGTCAATGTATGTCTTAGACTGAATGTGTGTTGCTTTGGCACCATGAAAAAGTTGGAAAACTAAGTCCAACTACCATTAAGTTGGGACTTAATGGTAGTTGGACTACCATTAAGTGTGAGTGTGAGTGTGTGTGTGTGTGTGTGTGTGTGTGTGTGTATGTGTGTATTGGTTCTGCTTCAAAGAACCTGAGAAAAACCTTGTTGGTTCTAACCTCTCTGCTACCAGGTTTCTTTGATACAAGAACAGGATCTCACCATGACAAAACTGGAGACTGGTAATTGTCCATGTGAGCAGCCACTTCTGACTTTGGCATATGTGACACTGCTGTGTGTGTGAAGACTCCTCATCTAATTCACACGACCTTCCAGGATTTTTTTCTTTATGCAAAGGGTGTTAACTTCTGAATACACTATGCGCTATAAGTACATTCTATTTCTTTGTTTTGTTTGGAGGCAGCTCCTGTCCTATAATACATATTAGTTACACTCTTTGAAAACCTTGTCTTTTGTGTTTTCTTGTGGACTTCAGCTATATATGGGGGGGAGTGCTGAAGCACTCGTGTAGGTCAGAGGACAGCTCGAGGGAGTTAATTCTCTCCTTCTACCATGTAAGTACCAGCGTTGAGTCTGAGCTTGGCAGCGAGCACCTTCCCCCCCCCCCCCCAGCAGAGGGCCATATACCAAGAAACTCATGTAACTATAGACATACTCAGATATTATTAGGAAGCAATACATCTTTCAGTTTATATCTTTAAATAAAATTAATTTTCCTTCCTTGGCTTTCTGATTTTTGTTGGTGTTGCGACTGTTACTTCCTTCTTGGTACACAGGGAAAGTATTGATTTTTATTTGTTGTGTCTGATTGCCACTGAGGCTTCGAGCCCGTGGGCCTCTTGTGGATTACTTACACTAGTGCTGACATCGTCTTCTAGCCCTTCCATTACCCCGTGCTCCCCTGGATTCTGTTTCTGCTGTCCTCTGCTGCTCCTTCCGTGTGTGGAGTCTTGATTTTCTCGTCCCATTTGTGAGCACCTGAACAGTGGCGCCCAAGGTCCACCCCATGGATTCCTGAGTTTCTTTCAAGGGCATCTAAAAAGTTGAAATGATTCAGTGGAAATGAAAGACTTTTTTTTTCCCATGGGTGTTGAGAGGAGCTTTCCCAAGCCTGCACGATGTGTAATATCACAACAGCTTGATGGCAAATTCAGATATGGAAATCCAGCTGTCTCCTAAGCCAGACATTGGAGAGCTCCTCAAAAATATAAAACATTGTCACTCTCTTTATTACAAATGGCTATTTTCATAAATAATATTTTAATTAATGTCATTGTTACTATTTAAAAACATGAATATTGTGGTGTTTTCTTGGGTTTTTTTTTTTTTATTCATTTGAGCATCTACCATAGTAAATGTTAAAAGGTTTAAACAAAATACTCTGGGATCATCCATCATTTCTAAGAAAATGGACTGTTGGGGCTTTCTCAGTTTTCTGTGTCGGTCAGTTTCCATAACTATATCAAATGTCTAAGACACCAACTTATAGGAAGAAAGGGTTGGGCTCGGGAGATGGCTCAGTTGGTAAGATGCTTATAAAATTTGAATTTGGATTCCCAGCACCCTTGGGTAGGTATAGCAGTGAGTACCTATGAGCCTCCCCTGTGGCCCGTGCTGTCTGAGAGCCTCTGCATGGGGTCATGGGACAAGGAAGATGTGTGAGGGTGAAGAGTAGCGTCGTCACCAGAGCCTCTGATCTTCAGGAGCTTGCCTCTCATTGTGGCTGATGTCGAGCTGACAATGACTTGGCTGGGACTAGTGGTCTCTAGCCTTGGGTGTCTCTGGAGGTCTCTGTCAGTGTGGCTATTGACCCTACACTAAGAGCAAATAGGACGCCCTCTGAGCCACTTGGAAGGTCCTGTCTATATTCCATGACCAATTCCCTCTCCTCGGACTCCGGAGCTCTAAGAGGCCAGCCTTGGGCTCTAGGCTCTGCTGCCCCACCGGCCCGGCTCCTTCATGACATCGTCCTGTTGTTTTAAGGGTCAAGTTTCCTAAGTCTCAAAGGTGCCTAAGGATTTTTAATTTAATCATCTACTGACTAGAAAGGGGACAGAGGGGTTGGTTGGGTAGGAAATGTACCTGAGTTTGAGGTCAGACCTGTCTCAAATGCGGAAAGGCCAGGCAGACAGCCAAATGATTCAGCGGATAATGGTGCTTGCCACTATGTGTGGAGACCTGAGTTTAGTCCTCAGGATCCACATGATGGAGGGACAGGATCAACTCCTGCAAGCTGTCCTTCGACTTCCACACATATGCCATAGCATGTTCATGTCTCACTCTGTCCCCTACTTTTGTCTCACACATACACACACACACACACACACACACACACACACACGTAGATAAGTATAACACACTGAAAGAAGTCCTATCTGTGTGCGATCATCCTAAGTCTGTGTGAAGAAGATCACAGTAGTTACAGCAGAGGAACTGGGTATACACAAAAAGAGGGCATCATGCAGAAGGTGCACCCGCTGTTGTTCTCGCTGGGCTCCATCTCACCGAGGAAAGTTAAGGCAGGGGGACATAAGTCTAGAAGGAAAGAGCATAGACCCAATCCTGCACACCGGGCCTGACTCAGAGGGTACGGCTCATGCTTCTCGGAACCAGGCCAACCGTCTTCACGAAGTCACCAGGAAGCATCAGGGGAGAAGGAATCAGGGCTGTACAGACCACACGAGTTTCTTTCCTCGAGATCAGATACCTGACAAAAAGCTGCTTAAGAGAAGATCCATTCTGGCTTCAAGTTGGAGGGGCACAGCCATCAGGAAGGTGTGGCAACCAGAGTGCCAGGTGACTGGTCACATTGTTTTTCCGCAGACAAGGATCAGGGCCGGGCTGTGAAACCTAAATGCCTGTCCCTAAAGGTTCCACCACGTCCTAAGAGAGTGCCCACAGCTGGGGACCAGTTGTTCACACGCGAGCCTCAGCCTGCATTCACACAACAGCGGAGCCCATGTGGAGGATGCTGTGGGGCTCTTTCTGCTTGAGAAACACTGCTCCCCCTCCGTGACTTGATATCATCACATTGGATGCAGTTGTTTTCTCATGGAAAGCAGACGAGACTCAAAAGATGCTATCCCAGTGCAGAGAGGCCCTGGGTGACTCTGGAGCAGATGGGGTAAGGAGACACAGATCGCCTCGCATTTTACTTACAAACCCTTTCCCCCAGGACCGGCAGGCAGCTGAACTACTTGTCCTGGCTCAAGTATAAAGAGCAAACCCACTTCTCTGGAAAGCGTGGCCACACCCTCCGGACACGGGACATGGGAAAGCCTTTCTTCTCCATTTCAAATGACCCTGTTTCTCCTTTTTTAGATGCAAATGTTTATTTGGTCTGACTTTGAAATACCTCAGTGCAGCTGAAATAATTTAAGACAGCCCTGCAAGAGACAACCACTTCCTGACCTCCTAACATGAGAGCCCAGGCTGGGGCCACAGAAGGGAATGCTCAGACACCTGAGGCGCAGCCTGGGCCCCGCCCTCCAGGGCCCTCCTTCGCCCTGTGGACAGGATGGGCACTGTTCTGGAAACCTGCTGTGGTGTCACAGACGGGCAGGGCTTAGGGAGAGTCAGTGTTGGTAGGGAACCTTCTGTCCTATCCGCTGACCACCCACGTGGGGCTCACCTTTCAGGGCTTAGCTGTGCCCTTTACCCCACATCCTAGAGGCACAGGATGTGCTCAGATCTGGGGCAGGAAATGACATAAAAAGCACTGTGAGGACTAAATTCATGAACTAGCAACAGGGGCGGTATCCAGGACCTGAACCTGCAGAGGATTGCTTTTCTTCTGGAAAACAGCATCGTATTTCTTTTCTTTTTTCTTTTTTTTCTTTTTTTTAAAGATTTATTTATTTGTTTTATGTATGTGAGTACACTGTCACTGTCTTCAGATACACTAGAAGAGGACATCGGATTCCATTACAGATGTTTGTGAGCCACCATGTGGTTGCTGGGACTTGAATTCAGGACCTCTGGAAGTGCAGTCGGTGCTCTTCACGGCTGAGCCATCTCTCCAGCCCCCAGCACTGAATTTTCACAGAACCCAGATGCATTCTATAGCACACTTTAAGTGATCTCTAAATGACATGATACCTGCATGTAGACAGCTCTAGCACACTGGAGGGCTGTTCCGTGCAAGTGTAGCTCTCCCTCTGGATCTGGATTGGGGAAATGGAGGCTGGCTATACCTAGAAAATAGGAGATGGGTGTGAACAGGTGTGGCTGGCCGTAAATGGTGCCCTCTGATTTGAATACTGGTGTGGGTCTCAAGGACTCTACTAATGTAAATGGCTAACATTGTAATGCCCTATTTGTAGGTGAAAAAAGAAAGAAAGAAAGAAAGAAAGAAAGAAAGAAAGAAAGAAAGAAAGAAAGAAAGAAAGAAAGAAAGAAAGAAATGAAGTGTTCTGCCCAGAGCTGGGAAAGGCTGCTGGGGCTAGGCAGGGTGCCCCTCGTCGGCCCCTCCAGCAGATGGTCAGATAGGCACTCACAACAGACGCTGTGGGATATGCAAGATGAGAATAGGGTTCGTCCCACACAGAAAGGCAACACAGTGCTGAACAACTGGCCCGTCGTTGGAGAAAATACTAATGAGCCTCTCATGAGCCAAAATAAATCCCAAAGAGACCCTAGCAGATCAAAGACTCAAATGGAAAAAGACACAGACCGTAAAGTAATGGAAGCAAATTTTTTAAATGTATAATGTTGGAGCTTTTTATTATGTTATCTCAAAGCCATAAATAGCATCATTGATTTCTTCTATCAGGCAAAAGCCAGCTATTACTGCATGATAGAAAGTGTCTTGATTAAAATCAAAAGGCAAGTTGTAAAAAGGGAAAACAAAAAAACAACAACAACAACAAAAAAACCAATATACTACCTTCTGAGGATGGAGTCACCCTACAGGATTGGAAATAGCAAGATACATGCGTGTCTGTGACAGACAACCGTGTCCTCTGCATAAAAATGCTTGTAGCTGATGTCATCGCTACAAATCGATAAGTCAGAAATCCAACCGGGGAGTTAGAAAATGGACAGTAGCTAGAAATCCTTGCCAAAAAGGAAAATTCCTCTGCACTTTTGAAAATATGCTTACTCTAATCACAATAAGAAAAAAGTACAAAATGAGATATCAGTGAGATCCTGTTCCACCCAGCAAGTTGTATAGCTGCTGCGGAAGGGTAGTATGTGGCCCCGAACCTTGAGCATGTGGGTAGGTGGTGACACCTTTAGGAAATATGGCCTGGTGGGGGAGTGGCAGATCCTTGGGGACATGCCTTTGAATGGTATATAGGGACCTCAGATCCTTTTTCTTTTGCTTTCTGGCTGCCCTGAAGCAAGTGGTTTCTTCTATCATCATGGAAGCAGAATCGTGTGATAAAGGCCCCTCTCATCTTAGCTCATCAGGAAGCAAAGAGCTCCAGATCAGAACCAGAAACAAAGGCTCCAAGGACCCTCCAGCATTCCATTTCTGCTAGGGGAGACACTGTGTCTCAGACATCCACAACCTTCTAGAACAGCGCCACCAGGTGGAGACCAAGTGTTCAAACACACAAGCCTCTGAAGGACATTTTACACCCAACCCAAAACATGGCTGAGCCTGGAGAAGTGCCCATTGTTTACAAATCCTCCCAGAAGGAGGCTCCAGGAGAAGGGGTGGGGTGAGGCCCTGGCGTGGGTGGGGACCTGGCGTGGGTGGTAACAGGGCACCAATTGCCTCGGCCTTCGTTCTGTTGCAATGATTCAGTCCAAGCACGAGGTGTGCTTCCCCGTCTTTCAACAGTCAGCTTTGTGCCTTTGAGAAGCCACCCCATCCCACTTTTGGGCTCTGTTGACAGGGATTAGCGCTCAGCCACCTCCTCCTCCTCCTCCTCCTCCTCCTCCTCCTCCTCCTCCTCCCCCTCCTCCTTGGATCTGGGAGGCTGGCTCTGGGGAGCCAATCACAGTACACCCGGTGTCCC
Source organism: Apodemus sylvaticus (assembly GCF_947179515.1). Lineage (NCBI taxonomy): Eukaryota > Metazoa > Chordata > Mammalia > Rodentia > Muridae > Apodemus > Apodemus sylvaticus. Next base: position 144,598,648 of record NC_067472.1, read on the forward strand.
ACCACACAGAAGCCATCCTGAGCTGAGGTCTGTAAGACACCAAGGCCGTGCAGCCAGAATTCCGAATGCTCTTGCGATGGACTGCTTTTTTTTTTTTTCACGTTCCCTGATAGTGCACACTTACCCAGGCATTGCTGATGACCCCGATGGTGGTAATCCCCAGGGGCAGTGACTTGTAGGGCATTCTGTGCTGGGGGCTGGGGATGTACACAGCAGCTGTCAGTTCAAACTGTTCAGAGGAGTCTTCTGAATGTGACTGGAGCTCATGTGTCACCAATTGTCTGTATGTCCCTTCATCCTTGGCAGGGTCTCAGTAGTGTTTGGTTCTCTAGGCTCTTCAGCGCCCACACCTCTCCTCTTTCCCTTGGAAAACAAAGGAGCTGATGTCTTTGACGCTGTAGGAGTAAGAAGAACTTGTAATGTGAGTAGCATGCCTTTTCCACCTTCAGACTTAGAGCTAAATGTCTACAGTTTCTAAGTGTCTCAGTCAGGGTTTCTATTCCTGCACAAACATCATGACCAAGAAGCAAGTTGGGGAGGAAAGGGTTTATTCAGTTTACACATTCACATTGCTGTTCATCACCAAAGGAAGTCAGGACTGGAACTCAAGCAGGTCAGGAAGCAGGAGCTGGATGTTCCTTACTGGCTTGCTTCCCCTGCCTTGCTCAGCTTGCTCTCTTATAGAACCCAAGACTACCAACCCAGGGATGGCACCACCCACAATGGACTCTCCTCGCTTGATCACTAATTGAGAAAATGCTCCACAGCTGGATCTCTTGGAGGCGGTTCCTCAACTGAAGCTCCTTTCTCTGTGATAACTCCAGCTTGTGTCAAGTTGACACACAAAGCCAGCCAGTACACTAAGTATGCACTGGATAATGTCCTGATTAGCAAGAAAGATGGCTTCCCTGATATCCAGCTGTGTGACCACGATACCTCTCTATATAATCTACAAGGAGCACAGCCGTGAGAAATGGCTGTGTCTAACATCCGATTATATTGTCTGGGATTGACCTGGTCTCCAGGCATCTGAGGCTTCAGCGCAAGACGTCATGTCAGAGAGCCCTCTGCGGAAGCAGAAGGCAGCTGAACCTGGATCACAGAAGCAGGCTTGGTCTCCACGGTGATACCTGTGCTGCCTTACTAGGAACCTAAAGCAACAGAGGAGAGACTCTTCTCCCAAGGTCAACCCTAGTAGCCTAGGCCTCGCAACTACCCATATCAGTGCACACCCATATCAGTATCACACCAGTACTTGCTTCTGCCAGAGACAGACATTGTTTCAGAGGTAGATAAAAGGAACTGCCTTGTCGGCTAGACAGCAAGCGGCAGAGAGCCTTTCAGCTACTGAGCCGTTCTCCACTGCTGTCTCATGCCATCATGATTGCTGCTTTGAATCGGGGGAGGGCCTCGCTCATGGAAGGACAGCGGAGCAAAGCTTGGGGAGACCACATCCATTCCCTAGCACCAACGCTTGGCTGGGTCACATGTGATTGGCAGGGGCTTAAGAGTGTGGGGATTTCTATGGCTATGTACACACACAGCCTTGGGCTGGCACACCATCACCAGGCACTGCCCCTCTTCCTCGGCCTATGCTGGCAAAGTGGAGCCTGAACCAAGGACCGGAGTTAGTCAGATGTTTGCCTCAATGAGTCCGCTGTGAGAATATGGCTCTGTAAAGAACTCACTAGTTCTCTCGACAGTCCTGGGCATGGGGACTCTGACTGAGGTGGTAGAGGGTGAAGCTGAGAGCAGGCAGAGACTGAGGGTCCATTCCCTCATGTGACTCTACAAATAGTTGTGGCAGCTGGCCTTATAGAAGGATGGCAGGGCAGGGGAGGGGAGGGGAGCAGCAGGGCTGGCCCACACTATGTGAAGAAACCATATTCCCAGGTCTCTCCATTGCCTCCAGAGAAGCCTGTAGAGGAGCTGCACCCAAGGGCCTCAGGAACAGCAGGAGACAATGTTGGGAGTAGTCTGAGTAGCAAAGGAGGAGATTGAGACCTAAGGGGAAAGGCCTCACACACACCAGGAAGAGCCCCCAAAGCCCTTCCCTCACTGAGCCTCCAGAAACTCAACAGCCCTGGGTCCCCATGGCCCCAGGTGAAAGACTTGAAAACATTGACATATAAAGATCACCCTACAGATAACTCTGCTTCGGACAGTGATCTAAAGCCACTGCTCTGCCAACAAACGTCCAGGGGATCCTGGAGCGCCACGTCCTGGGATGTTGGGACAGTCAAGAGAGTTGTCAGCAAGGAGCAAAACCAGACTGCTGTCAAAACAGCAAAGGCTCGTAAGTTAGAAGGCAGCCAGAGCTGACTGAGAGCGAAGCTGTGATCACACGCACACCCCAGAGGCAAGAGGAAAGGGAGAGGAAGGCGTGAGAAAGCAGGGCAAGGGGACAGCCAGACAGAGGCAGGAGCATGGACATGCTTAGGGAAAAGACAAAGAGATGGGCAGTAAGAGATAAAAGACAGAAGCAGAGTCCATGGGTTGTGTGAAGTTTACTAACTAGGGTCATGAAAGGGAAGAACAGCGAAAACAAGGGGGAGACAGACTTCGTTCACAGAGAAAAAATACAAGGAAGTTAGCAAATGAGTGCTGGGAAAGGTTTAGGAATCAGTACCACAGCAGGCCCATCAGGAGGAAATCGCACACGCTGACAGAAGGGACTGCGGACAGCACGGGGATGGGCTGAGCATCAAGACTGGCATTAGACTTCACAAGGACAGCAGCAGAGGCAGAAGCAGTGGCCTGAGGCCTTTGGAGGATCAGTGAGAAATATTCTTCAACTTACATTTGTATGACCAGACTGATTACTTTCCAAGTATAAAAAGGAATGAATTGTTTCATTTTACTATCACGGAAGGCCATTTTCATAAAGATATATATATGATATGTGATATGTGATATGTGACATGTGATATATAATATATGACATGATATATTATGTGGTATGTGATATATGACATGTGATATACGACATGTGATATACGACATGTGATATATGATATGTGATATGTGATATATGATTGATGTATGATGTATGATATATGATATATGGTATATGGTATATGATATATGATATATGATATATGATATGATGTGATATATAATATATAAATGCTATATAGTATATGATATATACATATATATAATGCTCATTAGCATACCCATTGCCCCACTTCCCTTCCTTTCTCATTCCCCACCCCTCCTTTCAACCCCCTAGACAGTTTCACTTCTGCCTTCCTTTCATCTGTACACACAGGAGTTTGTGAATCTTCAGTCTAGAATCCACCAACAAGAGAAAATGCAATATTTGTCTTTTAGGCTGACAGTTTACTTTACTATAATTACCTTCCACTATTTCAAGGTGACTTTGAAATCTCTCTGGAGAGCCTGGAAGACTTGCCCATGAAAACAGCAAACCCATAAAAAGGGGAGCCTGGGGTGCAGGCAGCAGGACACACAGAGGACAGAGAGGATGGAGAAGCCCCAACAGAACAGGAAGTGAGAGGCCAGGAGGGAAGCCTACAGGGGTCAGTCTGAACAACAGTCTGAACAACCGACAGGTGTTTGACAGGAAGTTAGCACTGAGACAGTGGAGCTAAGCAAATGGCACTGTGGAGAGAGGTAGCGGCTGTGGGAAAGAGGCATGCAGCACTAGCGGTGTGCCGAGCATGCCACTGCCTCTTGGGCGCGTGTCACTGACTGGGATAGAAAACAGAAAGGAGGCAGGACCGTGACTTCAAATAGCTGCTAAGAATAATTATTAAAAGTGTGTGTGTGTGTGTGTGTGTGAGAGAGAGAGAGAGAGAGAGAGAGAGAGAGAGAGAGAGAGAGATGCCACCTCCAGGGTAGCTTCAGGAATGGGCCAGGCAGAGAGACAGGTACATGGACAGAAAGCTGGGATCTGGTGGGCTGGGATCTCTGCTGGAGAAACTGCAGCAATTATAGAGTTGAACGGAGAGGTGGAGTTAAGTTAGTACCTACAGCTAGCAAGGAGGCGGGGTTTATGGTGTACAGCTGGAGCAGGGAAACAGAATCAGCTAATCGCAATCTGTCTTGAGGCCATAAAGATCCCCGTGGGGAGAAAGTGGTGCTGGACATTTTCTGCACATACTGACCACATTCACTGTGGGAACTATAAGGTTGGCTTTGCTAATTCCCTCTGAGGCTCACTCTAGGGAGAAGGCGTTACCATTCCTTGTGGGTCTGAGGCTATGGGGTCCTTGAGATGGTCATGCCAGTGTCAGCAGTACACACTCATTCAGAGCTTCTTCCACTCCCTACAGCGGGCTATGTACACATTTGAGCAAGGCTATGCATGCACATGAAGGCTCAACGTCAGTGTCACATGACATCTGTCACTCTCCATTTCCTTTTCATTTCTGTGTCTGTGTGTGTGTGTCTGTGTGTGTGTGCGTTGTACTTGTATGTCTCAATGTGTAGGCACATATGGGTGTGCCTGTGTGTGTAGGTATGTTGAGGCCAAAAGTCAATATCAGATGAGTTCCTCAAGAACTGCCTTAGTTTTTTCTTTTTACTTTTTTGTATGGAGATGACATGTATGTTCCTATGTGTGGACACACATATGTGTGCAAGTGTATGTCAAAGCCAGACGTCCTTCCTGGGATTACAGACATTGCCATATGCTCACCCAACATTCGTGTTGGTGTTGGAAACTATAGGTCTCATATAGTATGGCAAATGCTTTGCCTGCTAAGGCATCTCCTTGGCCCAAGAAGTTAGGAGTTATTTTATTTGTTTTGCAGTGCTGGAGATTACACAGTAGACAGACATTCTGGGTCAGTGTTCCACAGTGAGCCGGATTCTCAGCGTCTCTCACTGATCTGAGAGCACATTCATCAACTAGGCTAGCTTGTCAGTGAGCTGCCTGACTTCACCTCTTCAGCACTGGGCTTACACACCTACACTTCTGTGCCCAGCTTTTAAGCGGGTACTGGGAATCTGAACTTGGCTCCTCGTGCTGTGTGACAGGCACTGTACCAACCAAGCCATCTCCACTGGCCAGCGTTTTTATTCCCCACTCTGTGAGTGACCAGACAGAGGTAGAAGCTGACAACAGTATAGACACAGAATACAAAATCCCTTGCAATCCCTCCTGGTTAGTTTTTGGGGGGCTTCCCATGGAGAAGAGAGCTTTATGGAATGAGAGGCAAGCAAAGAAACAGCTATGTCACACTGAGTCTAAATGACTAGGGTTGTATACTCTGTGCCTGGTACACTTTTCTAAAGGGCAGAAGGAAAGAAAGCTTTCCCCACTTGCTCCAGTGTGGAAAAATGGGGTGTGCCACAGGAGTGGGTAATGCCTACCTGCTGGGGGATACAGGAGGCCTGAGGAACTGGTGTATAGCCAATGGAAGCATTGTACCCCCATGGGCTCCCTGGAGGCAGAAGCCTGAACTCATGTAGCTTTGACAGCTGCATTGACTGATGGGAAAAAAAACCTTCAAGAACACCAGTCCCCACGTGCTGGGGTACCAAGGGGGAAATGGGCCTTAGTGGTTTGGAGACGTAGGTTAGGGCTTTGTGAGAGGATGTAGAGGGTCCTGCCTCTTGTAGAAACCAGGCATAGCCACTGTGGCATATATCAACAAGGCCATGCTTCTATCTTAAGCAGGGGACAGAGCCAGAGACCCCCTGGCTTCTGTGATTCCCTGTGGCTTTGGTTACTCCTCGTCTTGGGGGATACTGACCACATGGAGGTCTCTGTGGGTAAGGGCTGAAAACTAGCCTGCAAAGAAAGGAACAAATGGTACCAGAGAGATGAGAGGCACAGGAACAACAGATTACTGGGAGGGTGACTGAGCCCCCAGCCCTGACTCAGGTAATGGCGGAATCCAGATTGTGTAGTGTGTCTGTTATCTGTCAACTGAAAGTTTGACAACTTAGAAAGTTCACTCAGCCTCAGCGGTGGGGGGAGGGGACTGGGAACAGCTCAGCTAGCAGTTCTGACTGACTGGCCGTCAGACTGTCCTGGTGATCGTCAGACTGGTGGTGACAGGGACAGTGGCCCATGGAAACTGCTGTGTGTGAGGTCTTGCCTTCAAGCCATACGCATGGCTATAGGAGGGAGGCAGCTCCTCACCCATGGGCATCCAAATGACTGCTTCTCTCAGAGTGAGTGACCAGGCAGAGGTAGAAGCTGACAGCAGTATAGACATAGGATACAGCGGCACTCTTACAATCCCTCCTGGTTAGTTTTTTTTTGGGGGGGGGGTGTGCGCGCGCGCGCGCTTTGTTTTTGATTTATTTTTGTCTTTTTTGTTGTTGGTTGGTTTGATGGGTTTCATTTTTTTGTTTTGTTTTGGTTTGGTTTGGTTTTGGGGGTTTTTTTTATTTATTTATTTTTGTCAACTTTATGCAGGCTGTAGCCATTTGGGAAGAGGAACCTCAATGAGAAAATGCATCCATCAGATTGGCCTGTAGGCAAGCCTGTGGGGCATTTTCTGGGTTAATGATTGACAGAGAAGGGCCTTGCCCACTGGGAGGGTGCCACCCCTGGGAAGGTGGTCTTAAATTCTGTAAGAACACAAACGTAAGCAAGCCACAGAAAGCAAGCCAGTAGGCAGAGTTCCTCCACCGTCTCTGCTTCAGTTCCTGCCTCCAGGTTCCTGCACTGGCCTCCCCTGGAGCCTGAATTGTAAGACTTAGGCTGAAACAGGCCTTTTCCTCCCCAAGCTGCTTCTGGTCACAGTGTTCTATCACAGCAGGAGAAAACAAACTAAGACACAAACCAAACTTGGAAGTGCCACACCCTCATTTCTTAACAGTGTTGAGACCTTATGCATCCCCTGAAGATCTAGAAGGTAAGTGCTTTGCCCCGTTGGTGCTGTGGGAGGTTATGGAGTATTTATGAGGTGAGGCCAAGCGAAGCCTTCGGAGTCATTGGAATAGTGGGGACTGTTGGGCCTTCACTCTCTTTCACTCCCCCGTGAGGTGAAGTGTTTCCTCTACCACACACCTCTCGGTGACACACCGCCACAGGACCAAATCCACAAGCTAAGAAGCCTATGCTCTTGATAAGTTTGTCACCTTGGACATGTGTGCTGGTGACAAGAAACAGGTCAGCGTATCTCTGCCTTATATGACTAGTCCCTGAAGGCAGGTGGGTCAGCTTGTGGCAGGAAGGGGACACTCCTGCCTGGGACTGTCTCTGTAGCCCCATCCCACGCGTAGGAGTAGAGCGGCCGGCTCCGTCTTCTGCTTCATCGGACCCGTCTTCTCTCGAATCTCGTCTGCATCTCCCCCGTCTCATCTACTGTGCAGAGAGCATGCTTCACTAATTCTCTCGTTGGGTGAGGACATGAACTCTGATTCAGAGACACTGGTCCTATTTCAGGGAGCCCATGGGTCAGGGAACAAGAGGGAGAGCTGGTGACTAAAGGCTTATGTCCCCGTTTTAAGCACCAGAACAAGTAGGACTAAAAAAGCCACAGCCCTTCCCTGTGAAGCGGGAAGAGCAAGAGAGGGGACAGGCCCAGTGTCTCACATGTAAACACCGAAGCACAAATGAAAGCCCTGTTGGAAAAGGAAGGGCAGAGCAGGTGAGCACAGAGAGCCTAGCTTGGTGGCAGGTCCCGGAAGCACCTCTGAGGAGGAGGGTGGCTGGCAGCTTGTCACCAAGTCAGAAAACAAAGGGGCTGACCTCTGACCTCTCCCGGCTGAGATTAGCTAGAGAAACCCGTGAATCGCTTACTTTTTTTTTTTTTAGTGCTTGAGAGTAAAGAATTAAAAAAAAAATGAGCCCCAAATTAAACCACGAAGGCTCCCTCCCGCCATGCGCTCTGCACCCCGCAAGGTGTCTTCTTACAGAACTGTAGAGTCGCCCAGAAACAAGCGTCTAATTATAGCCCAGCCATCTGCGGAGCTAAAACAAGGGGCTCATCAACACTATCTTTCAGGTTTTTCACTAAGTCAGAACAATCTGCTAAAAATATCCTGTACTGTATCCGCGACGCCCCCAAACAATGTGTTTTCCCGGCACCGCAGCCTGCCAGCTCCCCATAGCCCTGGAAGCCCAGGGAGGGCAAGAAGGCCAGCTGGCAGCCGCCATGTCCTTTCCGGGCCTGGTTTTCATCCTGGGTGTCGTCACTGGACAGCAGAGGACAGAGCAGAGGGAAGTTAGGACTGGATCCCAGCCTGCCACAGAACTCCAGGCAGATGTCCACTGGGTGAGTTTCCTGGGAGCCTCTCAGGGGCACTGGGCAATGGCTGGGTCCTCAGATCCAGGAATCTTGCTGGGTGGGTCTACCGGCACTGTCATATCCCCACCCCACCCCACCCCCACCAAGGGCCCCAGACACTACTGTGTTACCCACATGATATCCGTTAGAAAAGCCAGACTTAACTTCACAAGCCACTTGTACCCTGGACGGGAGACTTAGCAACACCTAACTTACACGACTATCCATGGCATCCTATGGAATATGTTCATTAGAAAAGACTGGGATGTTTGGGCCTCCAAACCACTGCTGGTCTTAAGGGACAGCCTAGGCTCCCGGACCACCCAGAAGGGAGTCAGGGTGGAGGTCCTGTGCTCATGAAGGCTGGAACCCTCAGGGTGCAACTGAGCAGGAGGGTGACTGAGAAGCCATGTTGGACATCAGCCAAAGATACCAAACCAGGTATTCAAGGCATGGAGATAAATACAGGGGGCGTGGTATGCAGTGTCAGGGCCTGAAAGTAAGCACCACTGTATACCTACAGAGAAAAGAGCTTCTGAGGAGATGAGATAGAGCACAGAGTTCATGGGCAGCTTTTCTTCCTGACAGGAAAAGCGGTCTTAAAGGCAGGCCTGAAGTGGAACGGTTGAAGGCCTAAGAGGCGCTGTGAGGATAAATAAAAAGATGTGGGTTGAAACTTGGTGATAATAGCATGTAGTACGGCTGAGACAGCCACAGCTTTGCTAGAGCAGTCCTGAGGAAAACAGCTCACCAAGTGCAGGGCCAGAGCTCCAAAGGCTGAAGGTCCTCACTCACTTTGGGGAAGGCAAAATGTTGAGTCTGTGGTTTATAAATACAATTCTTAATTTTACATATCGGAAGAATTCTAAGAGCTGGGCAGTGGTGGCGCACGCCTTTAATACCAGTACTCTGGGAGGCAGAGGCAGGTAGATTTCTGAGTTCGAGGCCAGCTTGGTCTACAAAAGTGAGTTCCAGGACAGCCAGGACTATACAGAGAAACCCTGTCTCAAAAATAATAATAATTAAAATAAAATAAAATAAATAAAAGAATTCCAAGATATTCTCTGAAAGGTGGAAGGAAGCTCTGAAGAGGAATATATATCGATCTTCCATACCAGAAGAGGGCATCAGATCCAATTACAGATGGTTGTGTACTACCATGTGAGTGCTGGGAATTGATCTCAGAACCTCTGGAAGAGCAGCTAGTGCTCTTAACCGCTGAACCATCTCTCCAGCCCCTACATACAATCTCAATAGAGTCAAAGAATAAATTTCAAGGCCAGATTTTAGCCCAACTATATCAATAATTAAATTTATACAATTAGTTAATTCTACATATAAAGTATTCCAACTAAAAGACAAAGATATAACTGAAACTGGAATTTTTAAAGTATGGCTGTGTGGTTTTTGAAAGACTTCCGAAACACAGGGTGAGGGAAGAGTTGAAAATGAAAGGTTAGGAAGAGACCCGCAAAGCGGAGGAGACGGCTCAATGGATAAAATGCCTGCGGCACAGCACGAGGGCCTGACTTCAGATCTGCAGCACCCGCCGAGTGAACGCCAGGCATAGCAGTGTGTGCCGGCAATTTCTGTGCTAGGGGATAAAAACGTGCGGATCTCAGAGGCTCACCAGTCGGCCAGTTTAAACAAATGCCAGGCTTCCAATTTAGTAAGAGACCCAGCCTTAAAAAACTAAGGTAGAGAAGTATAGAAGAAGACATTCCAACTTCAACCTTGGTCTTCCACTCATGCCTGCCAGCACAGTTGAGCATGCCCATATATGCCCACATATTGCACTCTTGTGAGTGAGTGCACACACACACACACACACACACACACCAACACACCTATAAAATCATAAATGAGAAAACAAAGATATGCAGGTCCACTTTCCTTTATTATAATGGTATAACTAAGGCTGGCTAATGTATGAAGAGGAGAGGTTTATTTAGCTCTGAGTTCTAGGTGTTTAGGGCCTGGTGCTGGCATCAGCTCAGCTGTGGGAAAGGTCTTGTGGTGGAAGGTATCAAGAGTCTCAGAGCAGAGGCCGGAGAAGTTACAGGGTGAGGCAGGTGAACTTCCCCAGACTGGTCTCTGGACATACAGACATGACTGCTGCAGAGTGCTATGTTAGTAATGAGGCCTGCCATGGTCCCTGGTAGCCACTGTGTGGGGCTGAGGTACAGTGCCATCCATCTTTGTGTGGTTTGATGCCAAGCTGCCTCAGGAAGCATCTTTACCTCCTCTGGCCACAGATCCTGAGATGTAAGGTGAGGACAGAGGTATAGCAGGGATGGCTGGGAAGATGTGGTTCCTAGCTCCAGACTTAGCAGGCCTTGCAGAGCCAGACACTCTGTGTCCTGGACATCACTGGGTCCCCACAGTTAGTAGCTCCTGAGACCACTGAATGCAGCCTTCCGTTCCTGAGCATTGCAACGCCGTGCCTCTGGCGGTGTGCTTTCTAATGACAACACAATTCCGTAGCTTGAGAAAGTTTAGTTAGCTCTGAGGTTCCACGGGGGATGCTGGTCTGGCCTGTCAGCAGAAGCACCACAATGGCCCTAGACCATGTGCAGAAAGAAGAGAGCTGCTCAAGAACTGAGTGTGTTTGAGGAGTCCCAAGAGTGATGTCTTGTCATCCCTTCTGAGGACAGTACCCAGAGGGATAAGTAAGGGCTTACCACTAGACTGCCTCCTCGGGGTCCCACTGTCTCTACACCTTATACACCAAGGAGCCAGCCCCCGACACTGGGAGCCCAGAGGGATACTCACTCTTCTACAAACGGTTGCACCTCCAAACTCAAAAGACACACTAAGCCTATGCTTCTGCCCTGATGTTACAACTCACCATTACTGACCTGTCTCTTCCCGGGCTATTGAATAGCATTATATCCACCCGCTGCTGTTCAGGTCTGGTTACCATGGTATCATGTCCCACGTGGAGATCAGAGGTCATAGGGTCCCATACCTTCCAGCAGCTCCAGTATAACATAAGCAGAGAATCTCTGGTATCTGGAGAAACTCAGGAAAACTGTCTTAGCTCCCAGCAAGCTACCTGGGATCCTCCTTCCAGGGTAGGAAACAGTGTTCGTCAGATCAACTGTCACAAGGCCTGCTCTGGTGTAGAAACCCCATGTGGCTCATCAGCTGTGACTGGGCAGTAGCCAAGTTAACTTTTTCAGTTTTTGCACCATCACTGTATACTATAAGGTCTTTGAAGGTAGACACTGATGGTTTAAGTTACAGTGAGTTAAGCTAAGTACTAGTGAACTAAATAGGGGCTACAGCATTCTCATAGCAATGAGACTTAAAGTCATGGCCTTAAGGTCATGAGGACAGACGGTGGCACCCCACTGATGGTCCCCTGTACTGATTCCAGCAGACTAAAGATGTCCATTAGGTATCAGCCCTCTCTACAGGCCAAGGAATGAAGCTGTAGGTTCTGTCAGTGGCCAGATAAGCCTGGTTAAGTTAACTCAAGAACCCAGGCCACAGGCTGGAGAGATGGTTCAATGGGCTAAGTCTATGCCATGCAATCACAGGGACCTGCATTGGAGCGTCCACACACATATAAAATTCCTGGCATGAGGGATCGTACCTGTAATTCCAACGTTGGGGGAGAGAGGTGCCTCAGAGAGCACTCACTGGCTTGCTAACTTAGCTAAACTTATGAGTTCCAGATTCAGTGAGAGAAATTTCTAAAAATACAATGTGGGGAGTAAGTGAGAGAAACACCTGACATTGACCTGTGGCTTCTAAATGCAAATGTGAATGCACACCTGTACACATGCATGTACACATGAATGTGCACACACACATGACATGTATACATGTGCAATGTGAATACACACATACACAGAGGGGGGAGAGAGAGAGGGGGGAAGAGGAAGAGAGAGGGGGGGAGAGGGAGGAGGAGGAAGGAGGAAAGGAAGAGAGAGAATCCAGCCCATGTGTCCACTAGTGCACATGCTGAGATGTGAATCTGCACCAGGAAGCCATGTCTCCTGATTCCCACACGCCCCTATGCTAACACAGGACATAAAGCACTTTGAATTCCAATGTCAATTTAGGCTGCATCTAGTCTCCCTGAAAAGCCTGGCTAGCTGCCTTTTCCATAACAAGGTCACCCAAGTGACATGTCACAGTCCTCTGGGAAGAGCGGAATGAGTCATAACTGTGTGCACTCACCAAGAGATGTGGGGCTGTCCTCAGAGATCATCCTCAGAGGCCCAGCAAGGCTGAACTGACCAATCCTCCAGCCTTGACTTGAGTTGTGATCCTTTCCTAATGGACACTGGCTTAGGACTGGAAAGGAAACTGACAGCCATGGCCTAGCATAGCCAGTCACAGATACACTTCTTAAAAACTTTAACTTGCAGAAGAGAGAGAAAGAGAAGTAAAGTAGCTTAAAGAGAGATGGAAGAGAGACTCAAAGGTGCAGAGGAGTAGCCTATTGCGAGTGGCCAGCCCAGCCACCTGGGGCCGTAGTGAACTACATAGCAGCAGGGGTTGATGTCCCAGGCTCATTGTCTTAGTTAGGGTTTTTACTGCTCTGAACAGTCGCCATGACCAAGACAACTCTTACAAGGACAACATTTAATTGGGGCTGGCTTACAGGTTCAAAGGTTCAGTCCATTATCAAGGTGAGAGCATGGCAGCATCCAGGCAGGCATGGTGCAGGAGGAGCTGAGAGTTCTACATCTTCATCTGAAGGCAAACTGGAGAAGACTGACAGCCAGGCAACTAAGACGAGGGTCTCAAAGTCCATGCCCACAGTGACACACCTACTCCAACAAGGTCACACCTCCTAATAGTGCCACTCCCTGGGCCAAGCATGTACAAATCATCCCAATCATATTATCATCCCTGGTTAAGTCAGTCATGGGTGTTCACACCCTGTGGGTGTTCAAGGGCTATACAAAACTGCCTCTCTCCCTGACCGTGTTGCTCTGGAGAGCTACCCCCACTTCTCACCAGTGACAGATATCATAGGATCAAATCCTGTGCCTCACCCAGACAGCACAGTGGAGTTGATCCTGGTTGGGGGTGGGGGGCAGGGACGGTGAGTCAGTCCAAGGGTGTGAGTGTGAAAGAGCTGACCCCACCACTTGCCTGATGTAGGGCAGCATGGGCACAGAGGCGATGCCACCCCTGCCCCCTCCCATCTCTGGCATTCGGAAAAGCTGCCCATTGGGTCTTGAGTGTGGGAGAGCTAACCTTCCTCTCACCAACTGCAGCACTCTGGAGAGTCGGCCCTACACCTCGCCTGGACAGCACACTAGAGCTGATCCTGGGCTGTGGGGTGTAGGTGAGCCACCCTCAGGGCAAGAACATGGAAAAACTGACCCCCCCCCCCACCTCACCCCCGCACCACTCTTCTGCCGAGGGGAGGCTTGGGTGCAGGGATATATCCTTCCCCTGTCTGGGCCCTCACAGTCGGGGGAGCTGGTGTCATAAGAGCCTCTGAGCTGGCCCTGCCGCTCCTCAGCTGTAGGACTCTGGAGAATCGGTCCTGCACCTTGCCGCACTTGCCCTTGGGAGAGTGGGCCACGCCCCCGGACTGGCGTGGGAACAGTGCAGATAAGCCCACCCGGACGGCTTCAGTGTGGGAGATCTGATCCCGCCACTTTTCTGCTGTGGGGTGGCATGCGTGTGAGCGCGATGCCCTCCCCCATGCTTCTTGACACCCCCAATAGTTGGGAAAAGTGTCCGCAAGGTCATGAGCTTGGGAAGCTATTCACGTCCCTCACCAGCTGCGGCATTCAGGAGAGCGAGCCCGGCACCTCCCCTGGACAGCACAGCAGACCTGATCGTGGTGTTAGGGGTACAGGGGAGCCGGCCTCAGAGGCAACAGCGTGGAAAAGCCTGGCCCTGCTATGAGGTAGGATAGGTGCTGGGATAATGCTCCCCCCCCCCACCTCTTGCCACCTGTCCAAAGAGTTGCCCCCTCCTTGGGGGGGGGGGGGTCCGAGAGAGCTGAAGAGCTGGCCCCGCCCCCTTGTGGGCTGCAGCACTCAGGAGAGGGGACCCCTGCACCTCACCTGGGCAGTACAGAAGAGCTTGTTCTGATGGAAGGGGTATAGGTAAGCCGGCCCCAAGGGTGAGAGTGTGTGAGAGCTGGCCCCAGTGTGAGGTGATTGTGGAGGTGATACCCTCCTGTCTGACTACCTGTGAGAGCGTCTCCAAGACCATGAGAGCCCAAGAGCTAGCCCTGTCCCCTCACTGGCTGAAGCACTCAGGATAATAGGCCTCATCTGGGTCATAAACTGGCCCTGATGGTGAAGGCACTTGGTGAGCTATCCCAGAGTGCGTGAGAGGAAAGATAGTCCAGCCCCTCACAGGCTGCAGCACTTGAGTGGCCACCGAGCCTCTGGTAGGCAGCACAGCAGAGCTGGCCTGGGAGGCACATGTGTGGGTGAGCCGGCCCTGAGGGCTCGGATCAGGAGAGCTGAATCTGCCTCCTGTCATGGCGGAATGACAGCGCTGGGAGGTCTAGCCAGGGCAGTGCTGGAGAGCTTGCCCTGGTGGTGAAAGGAAAGCCAGCGTGCTCACCACATCAGTTACCACCCAGGCCCAGACCCGAGGCTCTGAACTGGTCCACTCCAAAGTCCGTACCATCTGCAAACGGTTCAGATGCATGAAAGGACCAGTCCTGCTGATCCAAGGTGCAGGATCTCCATGGCCCAGGCCAACAGCAGGATAACCAGGAGTTCCAGTCAGAAACCAATATTGATGGTGTTACAGAAGCCGGAAATCTCAAACCAGATCAATGACACTGCAATGAACGCTTGCAAGTGTAGATGTGTGGACAGACGTGTGGACAGACAGATTTACTGCAGGACACTGTGACACACTGCAGCATCCACAATGAGATGTTTTCTGTGCTTTGGAAGTTTTTTTCTTTCTTTCTTTTTTTGTTTGTGTGTTTTTTATTTTGCCGATGGAGGTTGCGAGGGCAAAGGGTGGATAAGAGAGGATGGGGAGATGAGGGGAACTGGGTGCATGATGGGAAACTCAAAAAGAGTACCAAGAGGATTTTTTATTTAAAAAAAAAAAAAGCTTGCTACTGAATGATAGGCTGACATGTCTTATACATAGTCAACCTAATTTAGCAGCTGACATAAAAATCAAAAAAACAATACAAAACAAAAAAATCAACAACAAAAAGCCTGTAAAATATCCAAATTTTTCCCATTAAAATGTCCAGCCAGGGGCTACCAGTATACCCACAGGACTACACATTTACTGTCTCTATCTACTTCAAGAACCCCTCCATCACCACAGAATGAAACCCTGTGCTAATGGCTCCTGGGTACCCACCCTGTCATCACTACCCAGTAGCCTGGGTCTGGCTTGACACCCAGCAGAGGGGGTGGTGGGACCTTTGAAAAGCAAAGCCTGCAGGAGCCTGATTGGCCCTTCCCACCTCTCTCTGGCTCCCTTTTCTACCATGTGACCTCTTCCTCTTCCACTAACCGCCCCCTCCATGCCATCTGCCAGCCAAGAGGGCTCTCAGCAGGGGTGGTACAGATGGGGTCATCTAGTCACGGGTTTTCGGTTTCCATATCTGTGAGCTAGAAAATTTTCATATCGTTAAGAAGCACACAGCTCCACAGACTTCATTACAAGTATGGAAAACTGACTAATTCACTTTGTATGGATTCTCCCGAACACTTGACTTCCATGCAAATGAAGCCACACAGATGGGTGCACGAGTCTTTATTCCTGACTGAGCATGCCACATGTGCTTATAGACTCATCCTGGGACGGGCATTTGCATACGGAAACCATTTCCCGCTCTTCCAGTTTCCAATATGAGGCGGTGTTTTAGTGGCTCTCTGACCCCTGGGCCCCAGAGAAGCCTCTTCCAGGGTTTACTTCCATTCCCCACAGCTCTGAGGATCAGGGCACTTGCCCTTTCTCCCTGTTTGGAACTTGAAGCCCATTATGTTAATTACACCCACCTTGAAGAACTGAGGGCTACCACTAAAGACTACTGCCTGGCCCGTGATCTCCTGATCTCGTGATCTCGTGGATCCTGGGAGGCCTGCCCTGAGGCAGCATCTCCTACCATCAGCCTGAAGATGAAGGATAGTCACTCTGAGCTTATGGTGCCAGACTGCTCCCCTCAGAAGGACGCTCCTTTTGCAAGGCCATGTGTTCAGGCCTAGGCAGTGCCCTCCTTGTAAGAACAGAGGGGAGTGCTCCCTCAGCAGTGCTCTCCTTATCACGAGGGCTTTGTTCTTGGAAGTGCTCACATATATCAACAGGGCCCAGAGCCCAGTGATCAGCCCAACTTTGCTTTAATCAGGGTAGTGGGGGCCAAGAAGACACAGAACCAAGCTTGGAAACCATTCTGGAACTAAGGGAGCTGCAGCACAGGCCATACATCTGGAACATGATCGTGGACATCTGGAGCAGCTGGCAGCCCTCACCAGTGGATTCTAGCCGTTGTTTCATGGCTGCACTTCTCCCCGGGGTCTGGGTTCCACGCAGGAATGTCTGGAGCCTGAACCCAGCTGGGCTGGGTGGAGTGAGAGCTAATCTTGATTGTCAACTTGACTGTACTTCCAGTTATCTAGAAAGCGCACTTCTGGATGTGTCTGTGAGGCTGTTTCCATAGAGACCTGGCTGAGGAGGAAAGGTTCACTCTAAATGCAGGCGGCATGGCATCGTGCCATGAGCTGGGCCCCAGCCTGAATGAAGGGGGAGCAGGAGGAAGCTAGCTACACACCAGCTTTCCCCTTCCAGTTTCCATACTGGTAGTTCCACATGAACATCCATCCAGGTATCCAAGGCCCTCTTCTGACCTCCATAGGCATGTACACACACACACACACACTCACACACACACTCACACACATTTTACCATACATGTACATACATACACAGACATATACACGCGTACACACGCATGCACACATACATATACATACATATACACACATATACACATACTTATTCACCACATATATACATGCACACATATATATACATGCACACACATGCATACGTATACACATATACATATATGCACACATGCATGTGTACACACATATATGCACATATACTCATACACAAATATGTACACATGCATATATACATACACATACATATACACACATGTACACACATATGTGCACATATACTCAATGCACACATACATATACATATATGCATGCATACACACATATACACATAATACATTCACACAAATACATACACACAAATAAATCTAAAAAATGTCTTTTATGCATCCCTTAGTGAAAGGTGGAGGTGTGGGCATCCCGTAGCTCTGTGTAGAGCACATATACACTGCCAGCATACACACTTTAAAAGATAAGTGTCCAGATGTCAGCCATAGCTGTGAGGCTGAGTTGGGATATGGGGATCTAGAGAAGCCAAACCCCTTTTATGAGGTGGGAACCATCTTCTCCACAAGGCACGCACCATACCCCCTCCCTCTCCATAGCCCCACTCTCCATGCCCCCACCCTCCATGCCCCCACTCCCTGTGCCCCCACTCCCCATGCACCTAATCCCCATGCCCCCCACTCTCCATGCCCCTCACTTACCACTCCCCCACTCCTACACTGGTCTGGTATCATATTCCCCAAATGTGGACTGGCTCCAGGCACTGTGGTCACTCCAACTGGTCATTGGCTCCGCACTTCCCGGCACCAGCAGCAGCAATGGGAACCAGCTGACTTCTCCTACCCAGTTCATCTAAAAACAAATCAAAATGTGTTGGTGCACGTATTGGTTTCTAGAGCTCCCGTAACAAAACACCGCACACTGAGCAGTTTAAATAACTGAAATTTACTTTCTTACAGTTCTAGGGACTGGAAATCTGAGACTGCGTCGGTGACAAGTTTGGCTCCTGGGAGGCCACTCTCCTTGGCTTGCAGACAGCTGCCCTCCTGTTACCTGGTCACATGATCTGTCCTCCGTGCATGTGCTCCACGGTGTTTCCCATGTGTCTAACCTTCCTTTGTCAGCCAGATTTCTATTCCTGTGACAAATCTCTGTGATAAATCGATGTATACAGGGGAAAATATGTCATTCTGGCAAATTTGGGGCGGTCGGCCAGCCCTTCTCTCTGGCCTCTATCAGGATATCAAGGTGGAAGGGTGGGGCAAGTATCCCTTTTACCTCAGGGCCCAGAGGAAGGAAGAAAAAGGGGCGTGTCCCACTTCCTTTCAGCACCCTCAGAGGGTTAACAGTAAGAGGACCCACCTCTTAAAGTTCCACCAACTCTCAAAGGTGCCCTCGTGGGCAGGGCACCTTCCATACCAGGCCCCTGGGGGAAATCCAGGTTCAGATTCACACTCAAGCATCCTCCCTTGTGACACCTCTGGCCAGCCTGAATTAGGATCTACCCACAACCTTATACAGACCCCGTCTCTGAACAAGTCACTGTTGGGAGTGTTGAAACCAGAAAGTTGGAACAGGAAATGTGAAATGACATGTTTTGGGCTCTCGCTGTGTGGATCTTGGTTATCTAGAGTCAACTAAGAGACAAACCTCTGAGCAGGTCTGTAAGAGTTACCAGAAAGAGTTAATTAAGAGTAGGCTCTCCCATGGAGTGGAGAGTTCCTGTCAGCAGCAGTAAGCCAGACAGAAAGGGGTCAGAGGAAATCACCTGCCTGCATGTGCGCGCGCGAGTGTGTGTGTGTGTGTGTGTGTGCGTGTGTGTGAGTGCGTGCGCATACACACCCTGGAGCTTCACATTTATGTAGACTGCTGGCCTCAAACTCACAGTAAAGGCCTATATCACCACTCCCAGACTGGCTTTGTTTCTTGCTTGCAAATGTGTCCTTCCTATTTTGCTGCTGACCTTGGAACCCATCTTCCTTGGACAGAACACCAGAGATTCTCCAGGATTCCTCACACCTTTAGCACTAGATTAGATTGGGGCTGCCAAGGTATCCAGCCTGGTAGACTAATAAGCAGTAACTGCGTCTTCAGCCTTGGTAGCATGCAGACAGCCATTACTGGACTGTATCTATCATATCAGCCCATCTAATCAATGTGCTGCATAATATATACTCATCCAGCTGGGGTTCTGGTCCTGTAGAGAGTCCTAACCAATATGCAGTATGATGCTCTTTCGAGCCCCGTGCCTGAGGAACTGAGTGGATCAGTGCAGCCCACACCCTCATTCCTTGGCACTCTGTGTCTGCCCACTCCCACAGAAAGCAATCCCTGCCTCCACGGCCCTCCCTGCCCTTTCTCTCCAACCCCCACACTTAGCTCTAGTGGCTTGCAGTGTGATTTTGCTTTCAGTGGGATGTGAGGGGCGGAGACTCTTTAATGCGCTCTCCCTACAAACGCTAGTTCTTTGGAGTGAAGGAGGCAGCAATCTGGGAGTGTGATTTCAGAGCCAGAAGTAGGTCACCCTGGAGTGGGGGCTCTGCTGTTCCGGCTGGCAGTGCTGGGGATGGTAATGACAGTGCACAGGTTCGTGAGGTCATCGCCTGGGATCCTGTCACAGCTGCCAGCTGGTGCTGGAGATGGGGCTATGAGAGCTCTCTCTCCCTGGGCTCCATAGGCCTTTGCTTCCTATAAAGCAAAGCTCCCTGGGGGTGGGGGATGGGGTGGTTCTGCCATGGAGCTGAGCTTTGGGTCTTCCTTGAAGGCATGTTTTGCTGAGGGAGGTGGCAGACAGCAGATGTGCAGAGCACGGAAGGCCGTGGTTGTTGATAGCCGCTTTCTGTGCACGTGACCTCACAAGCCTGCCACACCCTCAAAAACCATCCAGTGTGAATGGAAGGTCTTTCAGGCAAAACATGGCGTCCTCTTCTATGAAGACATCTCTTCCACATCCTTCCCCTACTACCTCAGGCAGCAAGGGGATTGTGAACACTTTTCCTATTGTGATGATGACCTTCCCAGGCCACTGGAGGCACAGGCTGGTTACCTCAGACAGAGCTTCTGTAGCCTCTGCAGTTTGGTGGTGGTTTGTTTGTTTGTTTGTTTGTTTGTACCAGCTAAAAATTCAAAGGCTTCTCCCTGAAGAAAATTGATTTTGTAGCCTTTGTAGAAAAACTAGAAAATCTGGCGATCCAAAAAACCCACCACCAAGGGAGGGCTCCATTTGGCTTCAGGTGCAGTTGCTTTCTGCTGCTTGCTACCATCCCTGTCGGCCCTGCAGGCAGTAGAAGCAGGCAGGTGAGTCAATGCCCTGATTTTCCCTCCCTGAAATTCATTCCCAAAGGCGCTATCACAATGGCCATCCTTGATAAGAGACTCAGTGGTGACCGTCTGCAAGCTCGGAGCTCTTCTCACACTGCTTCCACCGGTCTCTCTTAGGACTCTCCCTTAAGAGCTTCAAGTGTCCAGAAGAAGGTTGTCCACCCTGGAGAAAAGACCCTAGGAGCCAGGCGGTGGTGGCGCATGCCTTTAATCTCAGCACTTGAGAGCCAGAGGCAGGCGGATTTCTGAGTTCGAGGCCAGCCAGCCTGGACTACAGAGTGAGTTCCAGGACAGCCAGGGCTTCACAGAGAAACCCTGTCTCGGAAAGAAGAAGAAGAAGAAGAAGAAGAAGAAGAAGAAGAAGAAGAAGAAGAAGAAGAAGAAGAAGAAGAAGAAGAAGAAGAAGAAGAAGAAGAAGAAGAAGAAGAAGAAGACCCTAAGGAGGGAGAAGAGGAGGGGGGTTACCTAGAAGCCCTGAATGCCTGAGTTTTCTCTGCACAGGAGCTGGAGATGAGTGCATTTGAGATTGCCAGGGCCCAGGCATCATTCAACTCTAAACATGTCGGACCCCAGGCGGAAAAAAAAACCAGTGTGGTTGATCCCTGTTGTCTCCCAGACTCTTGCTCACAGTAACAGATGCATTTTAATTCATGCCACTATGTCTGCAGGGTTGCTTACACAGCCGTAGTTAACTCCACAGCAGCCCAGGCTGTCTAGGATCCCACTCTATCCTCTGATGTGGGCCAATCAGGACTGAATCCTCCATCTGACCAATTCACACTGCAGTCTGCAGAAATCTAGATGTGGGAACGCATGCACGGCTCTTCGCAGTCATCCACCCAGCTGGTACAGAGGTATTCTGGGAATGTGGCCTGACTGCAGGGGCCTCTAACTGGAGAGGATGGGATGTGAGTGGGAGTCCTTGCCCTCCCGTGGGAAGAGTCTGATAGGAGTAACTAAGGAATAGACCTAGCTTGTCAGCTCTAAGCTGGTGTCACATCGAGCTAATGTCATTTCCTGGATCTACGCTGGTTCTGCTAGGGTCCGATAGCAAGCTAGCTCTGTCCCCTGGTGGAAGGTGATACATGGTCTACCTCCCAGACTGACAAGGACATGGCATCAGAACCTTCTACCATGCTGCAGCCCTGCACAGAGGCCCTCCCTCCGGCAGCATGCAATATGGAGTAACATTGGTCAAGGCGGAGGAGTGCTCAACTCCATTCTAGAGTCAATCCCAGGAGTAGCTGGATACTTCCTATGGGTCCAAATTCTTAGTTATGTTCACAGAAGGTTTCTTACCCAGTGAAAATAATTAAAGCTGAGACAATTTTCTATGGAGTTGCAAGAGCTTTTGTGTGAAGGGGACAAATCTCTTCTTCCAGCCTGTTCTTCAGTTTCAGCGACCACCAAGAGCCTCCTTGACACTCTTGCTTTCTCCAGTAAACAGATGCCTCTGCACCGGCTGAGTTTACAGGTCATCATTCACAACGCCATATCACTAGGAGGTAGGTAATAGGTACACACAGGGAAACTGAGGTTGGAGATACGAAATGGTATGCCTAGTTTCCATCCCAGTGTCCATGCCCTATGATGGCATACAATAGCACAGAATGTCATTTCCAAGTCCTGTTAGAGAGACTGAACTAGAGAGGTGGCAACTCACCTAAGATTGGGACCCACTAGCTGTTAACTGAACCCAACCAAGACCACTATTCCCCTGTGGCAGCTTTTAAACGGGTCTACCAGTACTCTGTAATTCGTGATCAATCTATTCTCTGAGTTTGAGCTACCTGGAGTGACTCACTTCCGGCAGCAAGAATGGACAATACTGACTGGAATATCCATTACTGATATCTGAGATTGTCCCAGTGGATGCTCATGCAGGGTCTGTGAGTGCCTGGAAGATGGGGATCAGGTCACAATGTCTTCTTTTATTCCCAATACCATGTATTCTGCCCGGGTGCTCAACAGCTTCTTTGGTGAGGGAAGGGGAAAACAAACAAACAAACAAACAGCCCTGAGGAGGTGTTTCTCCAGAGATATTTGTGGATTTGATACATCACAGGTGACCAGGAGATGGACAGCAAACACCTGCCACCCTGGTGTCATGGAAGCAGGGAACCCTGTAATATCACCACCTGTCTATGCTGGGTTTCTGCTTCTTTAACAGCATGCTTGAGAGTCGGTTCTTTATAAAGAAAATAGTTTGGGACTGGAAAGCTGTTTCAGCCATTTAGAGTGATTGCTTCAGTGCTAGGGGACCTGAGTTCCAGGAGACTCAACACCCTTCTCTGACCTCCAAGAGCACATATACACATGTGGCAGGCACACACACACACACACACACACACTCCTAAAAGAAAGATTGTTTTCTTTTGCTCAGTGGTTAGGAGGTTGAGTATCCAAGATCAGGCCGATCCTGATCCTTCTGTCCCAGCTCAGGTAAAGCCCTCCCTTGGCTTTGTCACAGCACAACAGAGAAACAGAAGGAGCCAGAGAGCTAAGGCAAGTGTCACATTGGGAGACACTGGAGAAGCCTTCTTGGCTCTTATACAACTCACTCAGGCTCCCTGGAGACCAGAACTAATCCCTTGCAAAACCAAGTCCCTGGTGATGTAACTCCTCCCATTAGGTTCCACCCCTTAAAGGTACCACCACCTTTAAGCACCATAATACTTGGGTCAAGCCTCCAACATTTTGTTGCACAAACCCATCCAAACCGCAGGACCACCATCTTCGCAAGAAGATTCCAGATGTTCTTGCATCCACAGATGTTCAAGACCTCTGTATAAAGTGGCCTAGTGCTTTCCACCATGCTTGCACAGAGCCTACACAGTCCACCTGTAGACTTTAAATCATCTCTGGTTATGTGCATATTCCTAACACAAGGTAGATGCTACATGAATACTCGATGCTGTATATCACCCCCATAGATAGGAAAAGGTCAACATGTGTTTAGAATATACATAGCCTTTATTTCCCCCTGAATATTTTCTACCCATTGTTGGTTGGCTCTGTGGATGGTATGCTAGCTGCTTTTCTTATGGCTGTGACAAAATGCCTCCCAAAAGCAAGTAATGAAAGAAAGTTTTCTTCTGGTCCACACTTAGAGATAGAGTCCATCATGGTGGAAATGCAGTCAGGGGTATGAGATGGCTGGTCACGTTGTGTCCACAGTTGGGAAGCAGAGACAGATGAATCAGATGCTCGGCTGATTTCCCCCTTTGATTCAGACAGGGACCCCAGCTCATGGGAAGGAGCTGCCCACCTTCTGGGTGGGTCTCCCTCCCCTCGTCCACTTCTTGGAAAACTCTTATAGGACCATATCCTGTCGAGTTGAAAATGAAGGTATGTAAACCATCACAGATGTGGAGCCCACGGGTATGAAGAGCTGACTATTCTTCATAAATACTATAATGTAAAACAACTCAAAAGCAAAAGAATGTAGCAAAATCGTCTGTGTGGCAGTTTATAAAACTAGGTCAAGCAGGGGTGCTGTAGTCCTCCCTTGTTTCTTTCTGGATCATTCACCATGGCTGCCACAGGTTGCCATGTCGTGAAGACACTCTGCTGCCCTGTGTAGAGGTGCTTGTGGCATCTGAGGGCAGCCCAGACCCTCAGGGTAAACTTGGAGGCAGCCCCGTTAGGCACATGTCAACCTCCAGGTGCCGGGTGCCTCACTGAGAACTCCATCTGTGTGGGAGAGATGCTGAGCCAGCCCCCCAGCTGAGCACTGCCAAGATTCCAGATCCTCCAGAACCAGGTGAGAGGAGAGACATTGTTGTTTTAAGCTGCTAAGCTTGGGGAGTTATTTGCTATGCAAGAGCAGACAGCTAATAAGCCCATTCATTTCTCCATCTTCATTACACACTCCACCCACTCCAGGGAAAGTCTGTTCCACTGAGAAGGGAGAATGAGCTGGGGTTTCTGGGGTGCCTCCTCTCCTAGAGGATTACCCCAGATTTTTCTTCCTGCAAACAAACAGCTCTGAGGGTCACAGCCTCAAGCTAGTCTCTGTCTGTTTCTCTCTCTGTCTCTCTCTGTCTCTCTCTCTCTCTCTCTCTCTGTGTGTATATACTGTACTGTATGCATATGCACATGTTCATGTGTATGCACATGTGTGAAGACCAGAGGTCTGTGTGCACATGTGTGACAGCCAGAGTTCTGTACCCACCCTGAATTAAAGATGCATTATAGACACTTGTGACTATGGAGGTCTTTCTCCCACCACCCAAATAGGGTTTCTCTGCATATCCCTGGCTATCCTGTAATTTACTCTCTAAACCAGGCTGGCCTCAAACTCAGAGATTCGCCTATCTCTGCCTCCCAAGTGCTGAGATTAGAGTGGGGCCCTGTTTCCTATATGGCTTTTGACGTGAGTCCTGGGAATCTGAACTCACACTTGTGCAACAGGCACTTTTCTCACTGAGCCATATCACCCACCCTGCCTCCTAAAGATGTTTGCCACTCCAGAACCACAAGGTTCTCCACTGGCTGTAGTAAAACACAGAGGCCTACCATCTCTCTCACCACTGCCTAGGGCCAGCAACCTATCAATCCTGGTACTAAGAATCTGTTGAATCTCAGGTGTACATTATATATTCAAGGATAAATCATTTAAATATGTCTGAAATTTTCCCTTCAACTCTACAAAGGTGTTCTGAAAAAGAAAGGTTTTGTGGTCTTTTGAGTACAGGCCGTGCAGCTGGTGGGTCTTGGCTTCCAGGAGGGTCACTCTAACATCTTATGGACCTGAGCAGTTTCACCGTGAACAACACGGCTTAATCTGCTTAAACCTGAATTTTCCACGTTTATGCAGCCACATAGTTCTTTTGCCACGAATCCTCTATAAATAAATAGCCCTGGTTATAAGCAGCAGCCCTGTGTTTCGTGCCTCCAGGCCAGGGTCTGCCATTGAAGGCACAGTTGACCTCACCAATCTATGGTACCCGAGTGGTACAGGAGAAGGGCAGAGTGTAGGATGCAAAGGTGAAGAGTCAAGGAGAGGCTTAGGAAACAGACCCGTGCCAGCTGGAGAGATGACTCAGCAGTTAAGACAGTGGACATGTGGAGGGGGGGGGGGGGACTGTGGTCGCAGGATAGGACAGGATAGGATAGGACAGGATAGGACAGGATGGGACAGGATAGGATAGCATAGGACAGGATGGGGTTTGCTCTTCCGGAGGACTTCAGCACCCACAAGTCTGTTCAAACTATCTGTAACTCCAGTTCCAAGGGATCTGACAACATCCACAGGCATCAGGCAGACAGTGCTGTGCAAACATACCCGCAGGCATGTCACCCATACACTAGGTGTTGGAAGGAAGGAAGGAAGGAAGGAAGGAAGGAAGAAAGAAAGAAAGAAAGAAAGAAAGAAAGAAAGAAAGAAAGAAAGAAAGAAAGAAAGAAAGAAAGAAAGAAAGAAAGAAAGAAAGAAAGAAAGAAAGAAAGGAGGAAAAGAAAGGAGGAAAAGAAGGAAGGAAGGAAGGAAGGAAGAAAAAGAAAGAAAGGAAGGAATAAAGAAAGAAAGGAAGAAAAATAAAAGAGGAAGGGAAGAAAGAAAGAAAGAAAGAAAGAAAGAAAGAAAGAAAGAAAGAAAGAAAGAAAGAAAGAAAGAAAGAAAGAAAAGAGGAAAGGAAGGAAGGAAGGGAAGGAAGGAAGGAAGGAAGGAAGGAAGGAAGGAAGGAAGGAAGGAAGGAAGGAAAAACAAGAAAGAAAAGAGATTTCTAGAGGGCATGGAAAGGAATCTCCAAAGAGCATCATCAGTCTCTTGTGAGTGTGTGTGTGTGTGTGTGTGTGTGTGTACTGTACTGTATGTATATATACATGTTCATGTGTATGCATATGTGTGAAGGCCAGAGGTCTGTATCCCCCCCATATTAAAGATACATTATAGACACTCGTGACCATGTATGTCCCCCAACCCCACCCCAGGATAGGGTTTCTCTGCATATATCCCTGGCTATCCTGTAACTTACTCTATAAACCAGGCTGGCCTCGAACTCAGAGGTTTGTCTCTCTCTGCTTCCCATCAGCCACTTGGGTGTCCCCACAAGCAAGCCTGTCATTCATCCAGCCTTTCACTCTTACCTCTTCATGTATTTGCCATCTACTGAGCCTAGGAGCCAATCCTAAATCAAACACATCGCCCATCTTTAGGGAGAAAGATCCATAGCCAGGCACTGACGTCAGCATGGGCCACGAAAGTGGTGCGAGCCACGGCCACGGCCAGCTGAAAGGAGGTCCTGTAAGTCACAAAGCAATGCAATGGGGGACAGGCTCAAAAAGTTGAGCAGGACCGGAAATGGTGGTGCACACTCTAAGCCCAACACTCAGGAGGCAGAGGCAGGTAGATCTCTGTGAGTTTGAGGCCAGTCTGGTCTACATAGTGAGTTCCAGGATAGCTAGGGCTACATGGTGAGACCCCGTCTCCAAAGAAAAGAGCTGTGTAGGACACTGCTAGGAGGCTGAACATGAAGTCCCTGCCTACCCTGTGCCCTGCTGGGAGAACCAGACTCTCTTCACGTAATATGGGGCCTTCTGGGTTTAACAGCTCAGGAAGCAGAACAGAAAGAGGAGTGTGGGTTATGATAAGATAGTAGTGGTGAGCTGGGCATGGGGGGGTGGGGGCAGGGGTGGGGCTCCACATCAGCAGCTGCTGCCTTGACTGAGAAGCTAGCTCTTCCTAGATCTAAAACCACTGCACAGCTTCTCCGCTAATGGAAGCTTCCTTCGAGAGACCCTGGCAAGCCCCAGGCCCTCTCTCAGGGGCACAGAAGTCTGACTGTTCATTATACAAAATTCTAGCCAGGTAGTGGTGGCACACGCCTGTAATCCCAGCACTCTGGGAGGCAGAGGCAGGCGGATTTCTGAGTTCGAGGCCAGCCTGGTCTACAGAGTGAGTTCCAGGACAGCCAGGGCTACACAGAGAAAGCCTGTCTCAAAAAAAAAAAAAATTATACAAAATTCTTAACAGGAATCCTCACCCCCACTGTGGTATTAGCAGGTGAAGCCTCTGGGAGCAGAATAGCACCCTTAAGAAACAGGATCTGGGGAGGGGGTTGGGTGAGTCAAAGGACTGCTACGGAAGCACGAGAATTTGAATTGGAATCTCTAGCATGTAAAAATCTGGAGATGTAGTGAAGGCTTGTAGTGAAGGCATCCCAGCACCCCACGGGGTGGTAGGAGGTGGAAACAGGAGAATACCTGGATGCTTTCAGGCCGGCTAGCCTGGCTATGCAGCAGTTGAGGACAAAGAGACAACAGATCTGGAAATACAACTAAAAATGTCCTCCTTTCTGACCAAGTGACACAGTGGTGGAGCACTATGGAGGAACTACTGGGAAGAAAATCCATCTGCGGTATTAACATGTAGCGAACACCGTGTGCTACAGTGCCATCCTACCAGGCAAGATGGATGACGTGGAGAGGAAGGTTAGGGAGAGGAAGGTTAGGGCGTAAGCAACAACTCTCTGGTTAGATTTGAAGCCAGCTCCACAGGATGAAATTCATGGTTGGTACTATAAGTCTAGCCAAAAGCCCACTGCTCTGAGGTCAGAGGCCCAAGAGGAGAACCGACTATCCATACTGTTGCCTTTTGAGATGGGACTGTTACAAAATTGCTTCCTATATAGTAAGTTTATACTCGTGGATCTGTTCTGCCTTCCCTCAACCTTAGCCAAAGAAGCTTCTCTTTGCTCTGGTCACGAGTTAATGCAAAAACTCATAACTGGTTAAAGTGTTAATAATAAGTGACTACTTAATGTTTACCCTTAAATGAGACACATCTGCATGAACTGCCTACCGAGGCTCAGGGGACTTTGTGAAAGAAGAAGCAAAAGGAATCTAAGAACTAACAGATGGGGAGATATGCTGTGAAAAGCTGTCTTCTCGACATGGCGTGGCACATGTACCCATGAGCTCACTGCCATGATAGCTATCTGCACACAATCAGTCAACTCAGTGTGTGTGTCTGTGTGTGTGTGTGTGTGTGTGTCTGTGTGTGTCTGTGTCTGTGTGTGTATGTATCTGTGTGTCTGCATGTGTATCTCTGTGTATATATGTACCTGTGTGTCAGTATGTGTCTGTGTGTATGTGCCTGTGTATATTTCTTATGTAGGTAATTGTGTGTGTCTGTATGTTGTGTCTATGTGTTTCTCTGTGTCTGTATGTAGGTCTGTATGTATGTATATGTGTCTGTATGTGTGTATCTCTGTGTTTATATGTGTCTGTGTGTCTGTGTGTATATCTCTGTGTATGTATGTGTCTGTGTGTGTATCTGTGTGCATCCCAGCATGTATGTGTGTGTATGTCTGTGTCTGTGTATGTATTTCTGTGTATATGTATCTGTGTGTGTGTGTGTCTGTGTGTGTGTGGGGGGTGCCTATGTATATTTCTGTGTATGTAAGTGACTATGTTTGTCTGTATCTATGTGTTTCTCTGTGCCTGTTTGTGGGTCTGTCTGTATGTATATGTGTCTGTATGTGTGTATCTCTGTGTGTGTATGTCTGTACGTACGTGTGCCTATGTGTCTGTGTGGTGTGTGTGTGTGTGTGTGTGTGTAAAAAGAGTGAGTGAGAAAGAGCACCTTCAGGAGGGAAGGGAATGTTGGGAGTAACTTCATAGAAGTAGGAGAGAAGGGAAGACCCAGGAGTGGGTCTGATCAAGATACATTGTTTATGTGTACAAATTTTCAAAGGATAAAAGATATTCTTTATAGAGACAGGGAGAGGAGAAATTTTTTTCAAATACGGTACAAAGTGAAAACCTACATTTGTGATTTTCCTCTGACTTCCCCAGGCATGTCCTGCCATGCGCTGTATGTATTCACATGCACACAGGCACATGTGCACATGTGCTCACACACACACACACACACACACACACACACACACACACTCTGAGAACAATAAAAAAGTGGAGAGACCCCCTCAGCCCTTCCACCATCTGTGGACTCCGAGACAAGCACCATCTACAAAACAGGAAGCCTGCAGTAGAACCATCGCTCGCCCTTACCTCTGGCTTACACCCCAGCCCCCAGCAGTGTGCACGTTAAATCCGGCTGTTTATATGTTAAGCTGGGATCTGGGATAGTCTGTGGGGAAAGCGGCAATTAACCAAGACACGGGTATGTGCTCTTCCTACCTCTGGCCGCAGAGGTGTACATGACACACACACACACACACACACACACACACACACACACACACACACACACACGGCCTTCTTCCTCTGCTTCTCCAGCCCTCTCCTCCCAGCAACTCTTTCATCATCCACCCTCCGCCCTCCCCTGGAGCCAATCCCCATGTGACGTGATCAGGCACTGACTCCTTTTCCTGACCAGACTCATACTGACTCAGGGAACAGAGCACAGAGCTGGGTCTCTGTGGCGGGCTCGCTCCTCTCCTCTTTGAGCCTGCCTGCAGGGATGAACCCATTGACCGTGGGAAATGAAGCCCTGGATGGTCCTTTGATTATTACCTGCAGTTGCTCAGGCAGAGGCACCAGCAAAGGCGAGGCTTCAGGACAGGAAGTTGCCACTGTATTTAAATGTTATGGTAAAGCTGGTGTCTGTGAAGACTGTGTGGGCGACTTCTGACTTCCCTCTAAGAAACTGGGAAGGTAAGATAAAGAGAGCAAAGACCAAAGCAGCAGCAACAACACAGTGAGGAAGGGAAGAAGAGGGGGAAACAATACAGCAACAATACAGTGAGGAGGGGAGAAGAGGGGGAAAGGAAGAAAAGCAAACAGGGGGACCACTGTAAAGTTAGAAACTTGTGTTTAAAGATTTATTAATAGAGTAAAAGTTGAGGCTGGGGAGAAGGCTTGGAGGCAAAGTGCCTGCTCTGGGTGAGGAACTCAGTTTAGTTCCTCAGCCCACATACAAGTCCAGGGCTGGTGGCTGTGTACATAACACTGGCGCAGATGTCAGAGTCAGAACTAGATAGAGCCCATGGGCTTGCTGGGAAGTCAGTCCATCTGAAAAGGTGAATTACAGGCAAGTGAGAGAAGCCATCTCAAAAAGCAAGGTAAAGAGCTACAGAGAAAGACACCTAACATTGACCTCTGGCCTCCATATGGCATGCACCATATACATCAAGAAAGGGGGGAAGGAGGAAGGAAGGAAGGAAGGAAGGAAGGAAGGAAGGAAGGAAGGAAGGAAGGAAGGATAGAGAGAGAGAAAGAAGAGAAAGGAAGACATGCACACATGTATAACTGGGGAGGGATATTTACAAAACACATATCCAATATAAAGGGCTGATGTCTACAATATGTAAAGAAGTCTTTGGAATCAATAAGAAGATTGTAGAAAAGCTGAGGACACAGTTCAGTGGTAAAGCACTCACTTGGCATAAATGAAGTCTTGGGTTTGGGTCCAGAACTATAAAAGGGAGTGGGGAAGCAAATACTTCAACAGAAAAAGAAAACATTAAGGCCTTCTGTGGAAACTTCATGAAAGAACATCTCTAAAAGGCTGACAAATCTGATAGGGAACTCAGCCCCATTTCTTCCTTTTTTTTTTAAAGATTTATTTTTTAAGATATATGAGTACACTGTAGCTGTCTTCAGACACACCAGAAGAAGGCATCAGGTCTTATTATAGATGGTTGTGAGCCACCATGTGGTTTCTGGTAATTGAACTCAGGAGCTTTGGAAGAGCAGTTGGTGCTCTTAACCGCTGAGCCATCTCTCCAGCCCCCTCAACCCTATTTCTTCAAGGAAGAATTTAAACTACAGTGCATCATAATGAGGCCATCTCATCCACAACACTTCATGAGAAGAGAGTCAGGCAAAGGCTCATGCTGGCAAGGATATGGAGAGACTAGAGCACTGCTCTCAAGAATGTAAACTGGTGTAGATCTTCGGGAAACAATCTTCAGCTGTCCAAAAGTTCAGGGACTTGACCAGCAATTTTGCTTCTAGGTGTACATCCAAAATGGACGAGAAAAAACCTACCTACACAGCTAATACTCACAGCAGCATTATTTATAAAAGCTCCAAAGTAGAAACAACCCAGAGGCCTCTCAAGTGATGACTGGATAAACAAAGTGTGCGTCGACATAGGGATACGTGTCCATATTTGAATGGGGAATAAAGGAGACTTGTCATTGAAAGAAGCCAGTCACAGAAGACCATATATTACCTGATTCCAGACATATAAACGCCTCTGAAGAGAAAAATTCTTATGAGATACAGAGTAGATCTGTAGTAGTCCAGCACTGGGGTTAAGGAGGATGTGGATGTTCTAGCCAAAGGTTATGTGTTTCTTTGGGGGCTTGTAATGATTTGTATATGCTCAGCCCAGGGAATAGCACTATTCCAGAAGGTGTGGCCCTTCCAGTAGGTGTGGCCTTGTTGGAGTAGGTGTGTCTCTGTGGGTGTGGGCTTTAAGACCCTCATCCTAGCTGCCTGGAATGGAGTCTTCCACTAGCAGCCTTCAGATGAAGATGTAGAACTCTCAGCTCCTCCTGTACCATGCCTGCCTGGATGCTGCCATCTCCCCACCTTGATGATACTGGACTGAACCTCTAAACCTGTAAGCCAGCCCCAGTTAAATGTTGTCCTTATAAGAGTTGCCTTGGTCATGGTGTCTGTTCATAGCAGTAAAACCCTAAGACAGGGCTCAGTGACTGGTGACGGTCACCCAGCTCTGTCAGAATTTTTAAATAGACTGAATATTCTTAGATGGACAAATTGTATATCAACAAAGCTGATAACCAAAAACAGAAGGAAGAGAAGATAGGAGAAGGGGAAGAGGAGGGGAAGAAATAAGGAAAAGAGATAGAGACGGAAAAGAGAAAGGGAAGAGGAGAGGCCTTCACTGTGACATCGCTATCACCCAGCACAGCCACTGGAGTAAGAGGATAAATCCTAAGCTTCGTGGGGGGGGAAGCAAAACCAGAACCCACACACTGCTAAAGCGGGCCACTAGACACCATCACTCTAAGGAACAGACTTGTCACTAAAGCTGAATATATAAAACTGTGGCCCAGCAATTCCTCTCATAGAGCCTACATACTCTACATTCACTGAAAGACACCCCAGGATGACCACAGCATTGCTTTAATAGCCAAACACTAGGAATTACCTAAGTATCTACCAATAATAATAGAGTAGACAAATATTTGTATCTTTAGAAATTGAACCTTAGGGCTGGAGAGATGGCTCAGCGGTTAAGAGCACTGACTGCTCTTCCAGATGTCCTGAGTTCAATTCCCAGCAACCACATGGTGGCTCACAGCCATCTGTGATGAGATCTGATGCCCTTTTCTGGTGTGTCTGAAGACAACAACAGTGTACACATATACATAAAATAAATAAATCTTACAAAAGAAAAAAGAAATTGAACCTTAGAAGGAATGAGCGTGAACGTTTAACTCCACATACACAAGTATTGAGTGAAAGAAGCCACGCCTACCTTTGAGAGCATTCATCCGAAGTGCAGTAGGGCTCAGGGAAAACTCTAAAGTGAGTATGCGCATCAATGGGTGCTGTGGCACTGCTGTGTGTCTGGCTATGACTTTGTGATTCATGTACAGATGTTCTGTAGGACCTGTGTGGGGTTGAGCCCAGAACCACCGAGGAAACCAAAACCCCCAGAAGCCCCTGGGTAGTATATAACTTTTATATATTCTCCTATACATATAACTCTCCTAACATAACTTTTGCACACTCTCCTTTGTACTGAAGATAATCTCTAGGAGAAGTAGTTACAGTGCAGCTACTTTGGGAATAGTGTGGTGGGGACCCTTTTAGGGAATAGCAGTAAGAAAAGATCTTTTATAGATAGATGGTTAGTTTGTAATCGTGTGTGTGTGTGTATGTGTGTGTGTGTGTGTGTGTGTGTTCGTGAGTGTGTGTGCAGGTATATGTAGATACCAGATGTCAATATGAGGGTCTTCCTGCATCTATCTCCATCTTCATTTTTGAGGCAGAGTCTCTCACTCAACCCAGAGCTCACCAGTCCAGCATGCATCGATTCTCTCAGCTCCCAACTACGGATGTGACTAGCTGCCTCAGGTTCCTGCTGTCCTGACTTCTCTCTACCCTGGAACTGGAGGTTTCTTCTTTGAAGTTGCCTCTGGCAGGGCAACTCATCACTGCAACGGGAAAGAAACCAGGACAGCTGGGTATCTGGCTGCAGAAGTGAAAACACGCACCTGTCTCGAGGCCTCAGGACCAGTGATAGCTCTGCCAGCCTGCAGGTGCGGCTTCTTGGCTTGCTTCACGGGCGATGAACTCCTTTCCCCCTGAAATCGTTATTATTATTACTATTATTGTTTACGAGAGCCATCCTGCCAGGAGAAACAACTGCAAGAAGAGAACTGGATTTCCCAGTTCCAGAGGCTGGGCGTCGGCAGAATCCAAGGTGAGGCTGGTTCCTGCTGTGGCGGCTCTGTGTCCGAGGCTGCCTTTTCCCACTGCGGGCTCCTGGCTTTTCCCTCTGGGATGTCCTTGGTGTCCCTACTCTCAAGTACACCGGTCACACCGGACCACTGTCTATTTTTGTGATCTCATCTTAACTTGGTGATCCCTTACAATCATGTTGAGGAGTCCTGCGGGGTTGGGGCTTCAATGTGTGGGTGGCGGCAGTGGGGCGGGGCATACTCTAGGTGGAGCAGCCTGCTTGACTTCTGTTGGTGGAAATACTGGCTACGCAGGGGAGCAGGGGCCCAGGTGCAGCCATCAAAGGAAGGGTGGTAGGGAGAGAGACAGAGAAGCAGACATCGGACGATTGGGTAAGATGGCCTCGTGCTGGGACTGAGCATGGAGAAGGCACTGGAGGTTTCAAGAGCCATTTTGACTGGGACTGTCATCTCCAGGGACAAGTTGTGGTCAGTGAAGCTGAAGAAGGGGCTTTGTCAGAGGCAGCACCAGTAAAGCAGCCTCCCTGGTGATGGTGACTGCTCAGGCCCAGGCCCTGGCCCCTGGTTAGGGATTGCTGAGGTGAAACAGCGTTAGTGTCAGTGTGCAGGCATGTCAGAGCTGCATGGGGTGGGGTGGGGATGGATATCTGTTGTCCAGTGACTGCTGGCCTTCAAGCTGTGGCACTGTAGAGCCACAGCTCTAGGAATCCACGGCTACATGCACGTAGAGACGGCGAGTCTGGCTTCGGTCTCTTCACATACAGAGACGTCTTCATTCCTCAGCTAATAAAGCACCAGTGGCCTGATGCATGCGGGCCAGGAGCAAGGCTGCAGTAGAGCCTGCTTTCCTTTGGTCTCTCCGCCAGGGTCATCCTCTGAAGCAGACACACAGCCTGATAAACTCAGCTTTAGGAAGGCACAATGGGCTGGCCCGGTGGCCCCTAGCTGAGGTATCAGGGATTCTGGGGTAGTAAGGGCAGATGCTAAGCTGAATCTGCAGGCGCAAGGAGTTCTGGAGAATAAGGATGGAGGAATGGGGAAACCCCCAGCTCGTTCCAAATCCCCCATAGGGCCCCAAGGCTGCCGATTCTCCTTCCTGAACAATCTGTCAAAGGCTTTGCAGCTCCAGAGGAGGTCACAGGGCTCAGAAAACAGCAGTGAAGAGGAAGAAGGGGCTAGCCTGGGGTAGAGGGGAGAGCTCTGGTGGGGACAAGTCTCCTGTTGAGTTTTCAAACTGCCTCTGGAGGCTTCCTTGAAATCCTCCCCAGGGGGAGGGAAGTATGATGGAGAACAGGACCTGCTCTTTGCCAGCTGCCCAGCTCCAGGGACGCCAGCAAGGCTTTGCCTAAGGAAGAAGTTCTGCAGGAGGAAGATGGAGATGACAAGTCTACGGATGGGCTCTTTGTCCTCTGCGTGCCTTCTTAGACCTGGACAACCCTGAGAAGCAGGGAGAGAACTGTGGGATGTGGCTGTCTGGGCGGCATTAACTCTCTAAACTGGATGAACACTGTGAAAAGGTTGCACTGTGGTTCAAGCTCTTGGGCATCAGACACAAGTCAACAAAGTCATCCTGCCCCACACTGGCAGCCATCCTGTAGACGCCACACTCACACAGTGCTGACTTTGGAAAGACACACTTGGGTGCCCTTTTTGCCAAATAAGTCAGTTTCTGTATGAGTATATAAACACATATAAATATGTACATATCTATGTTGTCTGTGTGCATGTGTTGAATGTGGGTATAGCCACACATTAATATCACCTGCTGGGGTCAGATGCAGACTTAGGAATACATTTCTGAGGCAGGAAAAAAAGGTAGGGAAGTTGAGGGTGTAGGGGAAAGGAAAGGAACCCCTCCCTCCAGAGTCTACTTGGAGTCTTCTACCTGCTAGGAGTTCAAAAATTCAATACAACTAATAATACATGTTGATATAAGATTATCTCCATAGAGACAATATCCCTTTTATGTAGAGAGGTTTCAAAAAAACATTTTAATAGTAACAGATGCTTAAGGACTAAGAGTGTATGTCTTCAAGTGTGACTGTCTTCTTTCCCAGATATTAGCCTACAATTTCTGGGAATCTACAAGCAGGCGTGAAAACAGTAAAAATGTCTTAGCTCCCTTGTGCAAACCTCATGACCTGTGGTTTTCCCTGATCAGCCTGGAATCACACCCAGTGTATCTCAGAAACTACCCTGTGATCTCGCTGAAAAACAACAACAAAAAAAGAGTCACTTAGAAACCCTTTCAACAATGTAACTTCAAAGGCCACCAAAATGTGACTGTTGGACAGCCCACACTTGGGCGCATGCTATTCTTTCCCTAACCCTGCTTTGTCCATGAGATCTCAGAGGGGGCTTCCACAGAGGGGATCAGCCTGATTGTTAACATCCTATCCTAAACTGCTAAACTCTTGACAACAACCCTGGGGTAGGATGTGACAATAGGATTGACATCCTATCAGCAGCCACGTGTTCACTAATCTACTAAACCCAGAGACTCTCCCCTCTACAGTTTATAAGCATAAGGAATTGCATTTGTTCTTCCGGATGCTGTAAGACCTCCTCTCCAGCTTCCCCCCACAGCTTCATTAAAGGAGCCGATCGCCTGAAATCCCACAAAGCATATCTCTCTACCACACCTGAAGAAAATCCTCATTATTTCAAAACATTCTCAACTAATGCCCGTGTTTAAATCCTTTCTTAATAAATTAAAACTCGGGTATGGAGAGATGGCTCAGCCAAGAGCACTGGCTGCATGGTCTTCCAGAGGACCCGAGTTCAATTCCCAGCACCCACATGGCAGCTCAAAACTGTAATTCCAGTTCCAGGGACTCTAACACCCTCACACAGACATACATTCAGGCAAAACACCATGCACATGAAATTAAAATAAGTAAACTATTAAAAATAAAAATAAACTGAAACCTTCATATCTATCCTGCAGTTCTTTTCTGGGATGCTGTCAAGAATCTTGGTGTCACTTGAGTAAAGATCTCTGAAAAGAACTCAAGCTAAGGCTTGGAGATGGCTCAGTGGGTAAGAGTCATTTGCTCTGCAAACGAGAACCTGGGTTTGAACCCAGGGTCCCCACATTGAAAAGTAGGCAAATCTATGAGTGCTTATAAGGCCCACACTGGGGGTGGGGGGTGAAGACAGGAAGAGCCTAAACACCCTAGTCAGCATACCTAATAGACAAAAAAGGAGGGCTTCTTGTTCATTGAGAGACCCTACCTCAAGGCAATAAGGCCAAAAAAAAAAAAAAAGATAGAAGAACACATAAAATTCTGTTTGGGCCTCACATACATCCACATGGTACATGCACCCATACACTCACGTGAATGTGCCCTCCCTACTTCTGCCCCCACTAAAGTGCTCACAGATGCATGGAGCTGTTTCCTGCTGCTGCTGCTCAGATCTCCACATTGAGATGTGACCAGATGTCTCGTGTTCAATGGACCCAAGACAGGCCAACCAGATGTCCTATGAGAAATGCAGATCTGTTCTAGGAGTTCCTAACCATTTTGCAACATTGTAATCTTGAGGACTCTTGGGACAGCCATTTCTTTTTCTTTTTTTTTTTAAATTGGATATTTTATTTATTTACATTTCAAACGTTATCCCCTTTCCCTGTTTCCTCTCCGCAAACCCTCTATTCTATCCCGCCTCCTGCTTCTGTGAGGGGGCTCACCCACCCACTCCCACCTCCCTGCCCTGGCATTCCCTACACTGGGGATGGGGGGGCATCGAGCCTTCACAGGACCAAGGACCTCTCCTCCCATTGATGCCAGATAAGGCCATCCTCTGTTACAAATGCGGATGGACCCATGGGTCCCTCCATGCATACTCTTTGGTTGGTGGTTTAGTCCCTGCTAACACACCATATGAAGCTCAAGAAGAAGGAAGACTAAGGTGTGGATGTTTCAGTCTTTCTTAGAGGGGGGAATCAAAATACTCAACAGGAGGAAGAGAGTGGGAGGGACATGGGAGGAAGAGAGGAGGGGGAAGGGGAGAAAGGGGAGCAGAATCAGGTATGGGAGGAGACAAGGATGATAATACAGAGGGTCAGAAAATCGAACAGAGGTGTGTAGCAATGGGGGGTGGGGAACTGGGGGTAGCCACCAGAAAGTCCCAGATGCCAGGAAAGCAAGAGGCTCCCAGGACCCAGTGGAGATGACATTAGCTGAAATACCCAACCCAGGGGAGGGAGAACCTGCAGAGACCTTATCCAGAGGTTAGGCAAGGCCCCTGTTTGGGGGATGGGGCCACCCACTCATCTCCAAAATTTTAACCTAGAATTTCTCTTGTCAAAAGGAAATACAGGGGCAAAGAGTGGAACAGAGACTGAAGGAAAGGCCATCCAGAGACTGCCCCACCTGGGGATCCATCCCAAATACAGACAGCAAACCCAAACACTATTGTGGATGCCAAAAGTGCTTGCTGACAGGAGCCTGATATAGCTGTCTCCTGAGAGGCTCTGCCTGAGCCTGACAAATACAGAGGCAGATGCTTGCAGTTAACCATCGGACTGAGCACAGGGTCCCCGATGGAGGAGTTAGGCAAAGGACTGAAGGAGCTGAAGGGGTTTGCAACCCCATAGGAAGAACAACAATATCACCTAACCAGACCCCCGAGAGCTCCCAGGGATAGCCATTTCTAAGAAGGATCTGAGCTGACTTCTTCTTAGAAAGGAGCTGCAGGGGCTGGCTGAGACTCCCCAAAAAAGGCACTAGACCCTGGATTTTGTGAGCTCGAGGCTCCCATTCCCAGAAGCCATGACACCCTGCCCTGGGGCTCTTTGGAAGTCCAGCAGGGTTTCCTTATCCCAAGTTCTTTTTTTACCTAAACCCATTGACTATTAGAACCCACTACTTGCAGAAGACCTAAATCAGGCCTGCCTGTTTTAGCAGGTCCTCTTTTGCTGTGGGTAATCTTAGTATGAAGATGTAGGAAACAGAAAGAATTTGTTCTGCAGTTAAGTAGCAGGCTTTCCTGACGCGGGCTTTCCACCTGAAAAGGCAACTTCCTTTCCCAGGTTTTCATTATGACCTGGGTCCCCTGACTTGAGCTCCAACATTCCCTACATCAATCGAAGGTTGTCTATAGGACTTGCAGAATGACCTTATCTTACTTGCAGGAGTTTCTGGCAATCTCACGGTCATAATGCTATCTCTCCCCTACTATCTTCCAGAATCCCTCACTCGTTGTGTATTGGCTGGGCATCTGACAAAGCTCACTCGCTCCTATGCTACTCCATCCCCTCCTCCACCTAAGTTCTAGCCAGGCAGCCAGCCACCTCAGCCTATCACTGCCACTGTTCCCTGGATGGCCTCAAAGGTGTCCCATCTTGCCCTCCTCACCCAGCTGGCCTGCTGGGGACTGGCCTCTGGGGATCAGTCCTCTGTGCACCTGTGGATGGTCTTTCCCCGTGTCATCTCTGCAGATCAGATACGGAGGAAGCTTGCTCTGCCTACTCTTGGCCTCTCCCCAGGGCCTGAGCACCCTGCATAGCACAAAACTAGTGTTCCGCAATGCTGGCTGAACTGAAACCCACTGTGGTTGCTGTTCTTTCTTCTGGTTCCCACACTTAGCTCCCAGTCTTAAGTAAGAACACGTATTAGTCAGGAAACTGAAGAGCCAGTCCAGAGGCTGGGGGGTGGGGGGGATAGGAGACGGGATGGGGCAGCCTTGGTGTGGTTGGTGACCCATCTAATCAACACCAAAACTTTCCAGCGGCCCTCCCTTTACCTGCTTCCTGTGTTTCCTTCTGTAGACATCTTACCAAGACACAGGCATAACTTATTTAGCTTCAGATCTAGAGGAAAGATTCTGACTGGAGCTCCTAGAGGAGGGTGCAAAAGAAGAGCAGGGAGCTCTGGTGCTGGGAACATGCACAAGCCCACACAGACACACACACACACACCGAGATAACACACTCTCACCCAGAGGGAGAGTGTCTACAGTGTCCATCTAATGGCTCCTCTGGCCTCCAACAGGTACCTCTTCTCTGTCCTGGACTGAGTCCTGGGGAGGGAATCACAGGAAGAGGTGTTTCTGGATGTTGTGAGTAAGAGATGCAGGGATGGAATGTCAAATAGAATGGAGAATGCACATCGGCCAGCACGGACAGCCATCCTGCTACACAAACTGACTGAAGATTTCAGGCTCATTCTCCTGAGAGGAAGTTTGCCTGGTAGTGTCTAACTCCTCTGCCTTCTCCTATGCCCTGAGCCAGGCAAAATGGCAAAGGGGCCACTGAGGGCTGACACAGAGGCAGAGGGGGAAGCAACTTGTGAGGTAAGCCGCTCTTGATAAGGGTAGTCTCATCCTCAAGGCTGCGGGGCACAAAAGAGTGGGAGATCCAGAGATGCTAATCCCGTCCTCCATTTGCTCTTCGAGGGCTTCCATGACACAGAGGCCATCTCTTGATTATCAGGCCCCCGTGCTTACAATAGCTCCACTTCAGCTGTCTTAGCGCATCTCTGGGCCTTCCTTATGATGCAATAGCTAACACGAGCCTGCCCCACCCTCGAGGAGTAAGATGTTTGTGCCAAGGAAGCAATCTATTCTCTAGCTGGCCATGGTGAGGGTCACAGGTCTCTTCTAGCTCTGAGGAAAGATGAAAGAGCAGAAGGCCGAGCTCCCAGACACTGGGACTGTGGGGTCATCACGTCTGTGAGCAGAATGTTGATAGACTATTACCACAGGTATGCAAAGCAGGGACTAACAGGAAACAGAAGATTCTTGGACTTGGAGATACTGTTGGGGCAACCCCTGAGTTGGCGGCACCATGAAGTACATGGGAACACACCTGTCCCCCAAGGGAGGAGTGTACTCACTTCTGGGTGTGAAATCCAGGCCAGTTCTCACAGGAGTGCTATGGGAGACCTTTGACAGTGTCACTGTGGCCTTGGAGGATCAAGAAGAGTCCTGACTTACTCTGTCCTTTGCTTCCACCCTAGAGTGACTTCCTGAAGTCACTGGGTGATTACCTGGCACCTGCCAGGGACTTCCTGAGCGACACCAGGAATAGAGACAGAGAGTGAACCCTCACTATGGAGTAAGAATAAAGAAACTAAGAAGTGAAACTGGGACAGGCTGACTTCCAGGAAGCTAGGGCATTGTGACACTTCAGCGGTGCCATTGGTGAGGGGGTGTTGGCCCTGTGGGCCTTCCCATTTAAAATGCCTGTGCATGCAGTAGGTGATAACGTTGTCATTGGCCCTGGGCAGTGCCAGCATTAGCCTTCACTTGGGTCCTAATCTTATTAGAACACTCTCTGGCCAGCCTTCGCCTTCTCCAGATGCCCCTGGGAAATACTGGAGGGCCGCATAGCTGTGTCAGTCCACGGGCTCAGTCAAAGCCCGAGGAGTACGAGGACTAGTGAGGAACAGGACTGTGCCCAGGTCTCCTGGCCCCTCCACAGAGGACACTGAGAGTCGCTTTCTTCAGTTGTGCTGAGAAATGAAACCTTGCCTAACCCCATGAAACCACAAGAAGAGAAAAACATGCAAAGCCACACTACCCTGCAGCTGGGCTCTGGGGCCCCACCTCCCTCTTATTGTCAGGCAGGTGGGGCTGGCAGGTTTGTGCTAAACACATGAGAAGGGTTTACCCAGGTAGCATCTGTTCCAAGTTCCCGGAAGACCCACCTCTGTCAAGAACAGAGGTGTTTACTTAAGGGCCGTGGGACATGGGCTCTTTGTCATTCTGTTCTGATCTCGGAGGTAAACTTAGCTGGGCTGAACTGAATGCTCTCTGGCAGCCTACCTGGCCCAGAGCTGGGGACCGACTGATAAGTACAGGGTCCCTTCGCTGTGGGTCTTTGAGGGACTACGTATCAGGGACCACACTGCTGCTGCTGAGTGGCTCCCAGCTGCCACAGCAGACGTGCCAAGGCAGGTTTGTGGGGGTGTAACTATGAAAAGGGCACTAGAGGCTCCAGGGGTCTAGAAAAAGCTGTTTGCTTTGCTGTAGAAGTGTATGTTTTAAGCCAGGTGTTTGGGGGTTGAGACAGAGACAGGGGTGATGGTTGTAGAGTAGAACAGAATTCATTATCCTTTATTCTGGATGCACAGGTCTTTGCCAGGGATACCCCAACACTAAATTACTACTCAAAGGCCCAGGTACACAGGTACACAGGTACAAACAGACATGCAGACACCAATACAGCTACACAGATAAACACATGGATGCATGCATAAACTCATACAGACATAGACACACAGATATAGACATACACACGTACACTCTCACACACATACACACATAGACATGCACACAGACATACATACACATTCTCTCTCTCTCTCTCACACACACACACACACACATACACATAGACATACACAGACTCTCCCTGTGTCTCTCTGTCTCTGTCTCTCTGTCTCTCTGTCACACACACACACACACACACCAACCTGTCCTCCCAGACCTCTACCTATGCCTCATTTCATAAGCTATTATTCTACCTATTCTGGCCTTATGTCCTGTCCATAGAACCATTTGAGCCTCTGACATATTCTTGAGGGCGGTGGCCCTGAGATTCCTGGCCTGGGCCTGAGGTAAATGACTCCAGATCGCTACTCTCCTCCCCTTCTCTTTGCTACCTGATAGAAAGCTAGAGACTCTGAGGACCTAGCCATCAGCCCTGTTACAGGCTTAGGCAAGTGATGCCCATGCCAGGAGAAGCCCAACAGATGCTTGTCCCCTGGCAGAGGAGTCCTGAAGTCAAGATGCTCCTGAGGGCTGAGCCACTCCTGAAAAAGTTTTCTCACAGCAAGTAAAGGCTAAAGAAGAAACAAATGGTAAGAGTGTCGAGGGAAAGGCGTGTCCCTGGGAGCTCCTTCCTGTGTGCAGAGGTTCATCTAAAACAAGCAGGCACACCTGGTCACCATCAGAGCTATGACCTTCACTAGGAGAGTCTTAATCAGCGGTTCTCGACACGTGGGTTGAGACCCCTTTGGGTCAAATGATCCTTTTACAGGGGTCACCTAAAACCCTCAAACAAGCAAACAAACATCATACATTTACATTATGACTCACGGCAGTAGCAAAATTAGTTATAAAGTAGCAACAAAAATGATCTTATGGTTGAGGGTCGGCACAACACGAGGAATTAAAGGGTTGCAGCATTAGGAAGGTTAAGGACTACTGGTCTAAATGGAAGAAGGACATAGACAGGGATTGGTCAACCCTCACTGAGACATGCCCAGTAACAGCAAGGATGAGGTGTCAATCAATGCTGGTTCTCTCGCCTCTGGACAGCAGTGAAAGGTTCTGTAATAAGCAGACCAGGGGCAAGCGAACTGAGCAAGGACCAAGGAAGAGGAAACTTCCCAGGCCAGGGAAAGATGCAGAAGTGCACTCAAGTGGTCTGCCCCATGGTGAGGCCCTGGGGTGGACTCCATCCTTCTCACCTCTGATGTCACACATTAGCTGTGCATACTTGTGGGGTACAGTGTGATATTTCCTTACACGATACAATGTACGCTGAGCAAATCAGAGCATAACCACTGCTTCAGATAATTCACAACAACCTAGACACATAGCCAGCCCAGGTACTCACAGCCCAATGAAAAGAATGTGGTGCATGCATACAGTGGACTACTCTCCAGCCATAGCAAAGAATAAGATCCTGCCACTCGTGTAACATGCACAGAACTGGAGGTCATTGTGATAAATGAAATCAGCCAGACACAGAGACACAAATACCATCTGTGTTCACTCCAACGTAGAACATTAAAGAGGCAATCTCAAAGAAACAGATTGTGGGATGGTGGCTATCAGAAGCTAGAAAGGGAGGGTAAGTAACTAAATGGTGTTAGATAAGAGAATTAAGTTCTGGTGTTCTGTGGGACAGAAGGAGGATATGACCAGTAACATTGTCAACCTAATATAATCTGAAGTCATCTAGTGGATAAACCTTTTGGCATACCTGAGGGGGGTTATCTTGATTGCATTGACTTGAGATGGGCCCACTGTGGGTGACACCATTCCTTAGCTAGGATACAACTGATATTTGGAAAAAGGGATGCATACATTCATCTCTCTGTGTTATCAGTTGTAGATATGATATGACCAGCTGCTTCAAGTTCCTGCCACCTTGATTTCACTACCATCAAAGACTGTACCTGTAATGGTTTGTATATGCTCAGCCCAAGGAATAGCACTATTAGAAGGTATGGCCTTGTTCTAGTTGGTGTGGCCTTGTTGGAGTAGGTGTGTCACCATGGGTGTGGGCTTAAGACCCTCATCCTAGCTGCCTGGAAGTCAGTCTTCCACTAGCAGCCTTCAGATGAAGATATAAAACTCTCAGTTCTGCCTACATCATGGCTGCCTAGATGTGGCCATGCTCCCACCTTGATGATAATGGCCTGAACCTCTGAACCTATAAGCCAGACCCAATTTAAGTGTTGTCCTTTAGAAGACTTGCCTTGCCTTGGTCATGGCGTCTGCTCACAA
The DNA here is from genome assembly GCF_947179515.1 of Apodemus sylvaticus. NCBI lineage: Eukaryota > Metazoa > Chordata > Mammalia > Rodentia > Muridae > Apodemus > Apodemus sylvaticus. Next base: position 144,642,886 of record NC_067472.1, read on the forward strand.
CAGTAAAACCCTAAGACAGGGCTCAATGATTGGGAGCCATAATAAACCCATAGGTTGCTTTTGTCAGAATATTTTATCACTGGCAATGAGGAAAAAAAAAAACTAAGAGAGATGCTACAGTTTACAACAATGCATTCTATATTTCTTGAGTCTGTAGACAGGAATCTGTGGTAGAGGCTGGAGCAAAGGATTCAGTCTTCCAGACCTTTTCCCACCACAGGAATAAGGGAAGCAGAGCCAGAGGCTTGAAGGTTCACATTTCAGAGAGAAGCTTCCAAGTCCATATGGAGATGTAGGATCTGGTGAGGGTTGCACAACCTCAACTGACAAACTGTAAATTTGGATATCAGCTGTTTCACAAGGGGTGACTCGGGCCCTACTTGCCTAGAACCAGGCTTTGACTACACTACACAGCAAATTGTGGCAATGTTGAGCTTCCTTTAGTGAATACTTACAGTCTGTGTTATCCTAGGAATGTGGCCTTGAACTGTTAATAGTTATACTAATTTCTTTTTACATTTATTTTTTTTCTGAGTCAGGAGTTCCCTGTGTAGCTCTGCCTGTCTGGAACTGGTTTTGTAGACCACGCTGGCCTCAAGTTCACAGAAATGCACCTGCCTCTGTCCCTGCCTCCTGAGTGCTGGGATCAAAGGCATGTCCCGCCACACCCAACTTTCTTGTTTTCAAACATGGGAAGGTTAAGAAGCAGACAACTTCTTTTTTACTAAGAGTCTAGAGTTTTTATAAGCCAAGGTTGAAGCCTTGTTGAGGGAAGGACTGAGAGAATCCCAAATAGTTTGGTAAGGAGTCCCTGATACAATAGACTGCCAAAGGCTCCTGGCTCCCAAGGATGCTGCCTGGTTACTAGTTGTCCTTTGGCCACCACTGTCCCCATGTGGTACAAATGCACAGGAGCCATGATGCTCAGAGGAGAGCAAAGAACATTACCCAGTCACAATTCACATGTGTCAGACACGTGTTCAACCACTGCAGCCCGGAGCCTGACAGTAGGTCGCAGGTTGAGGAAATATCACATTTACCCTTTATGACCATGTCCACTTTCTTGGCTCCCCAGGCTCATAGACCCACTGTCTATGCCCAGACTGTCCTGAGGCTGCCATACAGTAAGAAAGACCTTGATGGCCACATGGAAGGACAACAGGGAGGACTACACATGCACCAGGCAGGCAAAGAAATGCTTCCTAGACCTTTTAACCCAATCCAACTGCCAAACACATAATAACAATTATCACACCAGCCAACACGTGATGTGTGGCCTGCGGGATCTCAAGACATAATAGACTGCACAGCAGCATGCATGTGACGTATGTAAGTTCTGTCCTCTAAGCCCCAGGGAATATGGGGAAGGTGGCCTATCATCTTCTACAAAAGACTGTCATTGATAAGACACCACTAGGCTACATTGTGGTTTTGGTGCTTGGGAATTTTCATCAGGAACAAGGTGTTATTAAGAAGGGTGACCTAGGAAAGAAGGGGTATATAATGTAAACGTGGTTGTTGTCAGTTTGACTCGAGATGGGGACAACTCAGAGATACACCTCTCAGTAGATAGTCAAGGGCATTTCCTGGGCCCATTGGATGAGACAGAAAAGCCCTTTCCTCAGAGGGGTAGAACCCACCATCCGTGGCCCAGACACAGAAAGGTGAGAGCTTCATCTCGTGTGCCTGCCCTGCACCTTGTTGGCAAGTGCATCCTTCCTTCGGTTGCTGCCTCTGCTGCCACCATCCTTATCTGTCATTCAGTCCAGTTTCTTTGACCTTCCAACATGAACTAAAGATCAGACCTCCAGGAATCCTCCATACCTTCAGTGGCAGCTTGGGATCATTGAGGCCTTGGGGACTGAGCAGGTCACAGTTCTGTTTGTACACAGAGTGCAGACAGCCATTGCTAGACTACCCAGCATGCACCCTGTGAGGCAATCTAATACATTTCCTTTGTATTATATGCTTGCTCAGTTCTGTTCCCTTACATAACCCTGACGGTCACAGAATTAGTGGGATAAGAAGGGGATTCCCATGATCCTAGGGGAGAAACTCCGAGCAACTGTGGCCAGTCAGCATTCAGAAGCACAGCTGGGTTGAAAACTCCAGTTGTTTTCTTAGAGTTTTGGTTTTGTTTGTTTTCTTTTTGTTTTTTTTGAGGGGGTCTGTTTTTTGTTTTGTTTTGTTTTGTTTTCTGGTCTTTTGAGACAGGATTTCTCTGTATAGCCCTGGCTGTCCTGGAACTCACTCTGTAGACCAGGCTGGCCTGGAACTAAGAAATCTGCCTGCCTTTGCCTCCCAAGTGCTGGTGGGTTTTTTTTTTTATTTACTTATTTTTCATATGTGCATATGTATGGGTATGTGCACACGGATACACATATGGAGGGCAGAAGAGGGGGTTGGATTCCCTGGAGATGGAATTACATGTGTCTGTAAGTCATCCTACACAGGTGCTGGGGCACGAACTCAGATCCTCTGAGAGAGCAATACACACTCTTAACTGGTAAGCCATCTGTCTCTCCAGCCTACAATGTCCAGTTCTTTTTTTTTTTAACAGTTTAAGAAAGGAATTTTTTTCTTTTCTTTTTTCTTTTCTTTTTTTTTTTTTTTTGTTTTGTTTTTTTTTTTTTTGGTTTTGTTTTGTTTTGTTTCCAAGGCGGGGGTTTCTCTGTGTAGCCCTGGCTGTCCTGGAACTCAGTCTATAGACCAGGCTGGCCTCGAACTCAGAAATCTGCCTGCCCCTGCCTCCCCAGTGCTGGGATTACAGGTGTGCGCCACCACACCCAGCTTTTTTTAACAGTTTTTTATAAAAGATTTGTTTATTGTAAAAGATTATATATTGTTTTATATATTTGAGTACACCATTACTCTCTTTAGAGACACCAGAAGAGGAAATCCCATTACAGATGGTTGTGAGACATCATGTGGTTGCTGGGATTTGAACTCAGGACCTCTGGAAGAACAGTTGGTGCTCTTAACCACTGAGCCATCTCTCCAGCCGCCAACATCCACTTCTTAATTCTTGGTTATTCTATGGCTTGAGTGTGACCTCTAATAATAATAATCAGGCATAGGAACCTTAGTTCCTCTATGCAGGGGGTGGGAAATGGATCACTGAAGCAGATCTCTCATGAGAATGCATTACCCATAGTGGAGGCTAGACCTCTCTGTCTTGAGCATGCACACTTTCTCTATCTTTCAGCATCTACCAGCTTAGGAAGCAGCAGGTGGCCACCTCCAGCTGTGGCCATACAACCCTGAACTTCCCAGCCTCAGAGACTATGAACCTAAAGTAGTCAGTCTTCTTTCTTTATTCTATCTCCTATATCAGACAGTCCTTAAAAAATGGACTCGTGGCTTGCCCAAGGTTGAGAGTAACACTGACAATCTATTGTAGAGGTAGAAGAAGAAAATTGGACAGTGGACAGCTGACTACGGTGGACCATGGGCCGAGCTAGTATTTAACTCCAGCCACAAGGTTATGGAACAAAAGTAAACAAGAAGGGCTGGAGACCACAGGATTGGACTACACCCCCTACCCTGCCTGTGATGATCTAGTCCTTGTATCTAGATTTGGTATTCATAGTGGTTAAGAGATAAAAGACAAACTACACTAAACTATGCGGGGGGTAAGGGGGGTGCTGGGAAGGACCTCTGGACACCCTGCCCAACCTTCATCTTTGTCAGCTGTAAGGAGTAGAGACCTGTAGCCCCCATCTCTGCCTCCCCACACTAGTGTCTGGCACAGAACCACAAATACCAGCACATTGGCCTCCTGGGTTGCAAAGCTTGATTGGGAGGCCCAAACGTAATCCAGGTTGGCTGGGGACAAAAGAACATGAGGCACTCCCTGGGTGGCCTGGCCTTCCAGGGAGGCTCTAGGTGGCCCAAGTTTTCAACCCAGCTCTGGCCTTCTTGGCTTTGGTTTCAAAGGCCACCAGTGCAGAGTGAAATGGATACTATCATCCTGTATGGCCAGTCTGAAGCATGAAACGGCATATGGCCCTGGCAGGGACTCGGGATTAGTAGGTGTAGCCTCAAAGTCTGCGTCAGGGACACCTCTCTCGAAGCCAGTGGGTGTGGGTTGTAGGAACAGTGGGCCTTCCAATGCAGGAAGCAGCCAGCATCATATGGAAGGCAGGGCAGTGGGTTCTCCACTCTGTGGCAGGTGATCCATTTGGCAGAGGCCTGGCGGGCCCAGATGGTAAGAGGCCTGGAAGTCAGGACTAAATTTGGACTTGGATGGAAAGGTAAATTTTCAGGAGGCCTCTGCAGAAGGTTGTTATTGGTGATTTAAAAAATAAGTAAATATCGCACACACACACACACACACACACACAGTTTAAATCATCATGCTAGGGAAAGGGTGGCCTTAGTTTCAGAGCCCTGAGAGCCGGGTGGATGTGACTCTGCTCCAGGCTTGGGCAGGCTAATCCCTTACATCCTGTTCTCCAAAACTCCTCCCTCCTTGGCCCTGACTGCCACCTCACAAGGGTGGTTTCCTCAGAAGCCCCCGAGCATCTAATATGACCTGCCCCTGCAGGTAGAGGAGCTCGGTGCCACCCACACATGGACCAGGTGGAGCTGCATTTTGGCCAGGAACCTGCACAGGAGGAGCAGCTGGCCACCCTGCTCGGGGTAAGGGGAGGAAGCTATTTTGGGTTGAAACCCAGGCTGTGTGAATGCTGTCTACAAAGGAGCTTCTGCCCACAGCCTGGGGAACACCACCTGCCCTGGAGAGCAGGCCTCACACCCCAACACTCGGACGGACGTCAACCTCAGGTGCCTTGCAGCTCCTTGGAGCCGTCTGGCCCCAACCACTCCAACTCTTTCCTCAAGCCTGGCTTGGCCCCTGCTGTCATGGGACCTGAGTTCTTCAGGCTGGTTTACCTCCCAAAACTGAAAGGGAGGGTGGGAAGTTTAATCTTATCTTGTTAATCCAGAAGTCTTGCCTTACAGAAATGGTAAGTGGGGTACTCAACAGCAGCTGCTACAGGGCACAGTTGATATACTGCTCCTGGTAACTGCCTCATGTAGCAGGGATGCCAGGCCTGATTCCACAGTCTTCTCTAACAGAGGTGATGGGGACCCTGCCCTCTCTACACAGAGTCAGTTCAGACTGACTGAAGGGCCCTGGATGCTCCCCACGCCCCTGTGCTTGGACACCCAAGGAAATGGAAATGATCGAGGTCCCTTGTTGGAGGCCTAGACTTGCCATTCACACACTCACAGTGAGGTGGTACATCTGCCCTCAGAACTCACCTCTCCTTCTGCCTGGATGTCTGCCTGAGAACCAGCATGGGATGAGAAGGATCGGGATTTAGGGTTTGGGGAAGGGGTGCTTCTAGTCTCTTCGATGTCCATCCACAGTATTAGTTTTTGGAACTGGGCAGTACCTAAGCTGATTTCCTGAGAGCCCACCTCTTTAGATGATGGCCCCCACTGTTATCCAGCTGGCCACTCCCTGAGGCAATTGTGGCCACCTTGCTTCTGACAGTAAAGTGGCACTGCCTGTCAACTCCTTTATGGCCACCCTGTCACCCACAGCAGCTTTACTGTGGGTGTCACCCCTGCCCTCTAAAGGCAGTCACGCTGAACTTCTTCTTTGTCACATTAGCAAGTGCAGCAACCTGGGTTTGGGCCTCACACCTCCTTGCTTTTCTTCTCATGGTCCTGGCATTCCTCGGCTTGTAGTTTGGGCTGTCCCTTCACAGCTACTCCAAGAGTCATCCTAGACATGTGAGCAGCGTTGCCCCAGGTCCCTGTCTGAACATCAAGTTCCTGCTCAAGGAGGGGCTGCCTATATGCATAGTTCTTCCCCATACGTACTTCCATTCTTCCTGGGTCCGGGCACAGGCCTGCAAAATCTGCAGCGCGAAACGCCTCCCTCCACTGTGACACCTGCTGCAAACCTTGGAGGAACCTGCGGGTGGTAGGTACCCGGAGTGAAGACGGCCAGTTGCAGAGGACATACCCAGATAGCTCTCTGGACTCATCCAAAGTGTCCAGTGCCATCAGTCTCATGGAGAGGTGGGGAAGGCGGTTGTTGGGCTGGGGAGGAAAGCTGGGGAGTTGGTTGCTTAACCAGGCAGAGTTTCAGTTTTGCAAGATGAAAAGACTTCTGTGGTTGGATGCTGTACTGGCTAGTTTTAAGTCACCTTAACACAATCGATAGTCTTCTGAGAGGAGGGAACCTCGATGGAAGAAAATGCCCCCATAAGATCTGGCTTTAGACAAGCCCGTAGGACATCTTAATTAGTGATTACTGGGAAAGGCCCAGCCTATTGTAGATGGTACCACTCCTGGGCTAGTGGTTCTGGGTTCTATACGAAAGCAGGCTGAGCAAGCCATGAGGAACTAGCCAGTCCGCAGAACAACTCTGTAGCCTCTGCATCAGCTCCTGATTCCAGGTTCCTGCCCTCTTTGAGTTCCTGCCCTGACTTGCTCTGGTGATGGAACAGTGATGTGAAAGTGTTGGTTGCTTTGGTCATGGTGTTCCATCAGAGTACTAGCAACCTTAACCAGGACAGATGTGCTGGTCACACAGCACCGGAAGTCCTCTTAAAACCTCTGGCCTATGTACTTAAAAGTGATTTAAGATAACTTGTTTTATTTTACTTCTCTGTTTATTTTTAATTTCTCAAGGCAGAATTTCTCTGCATAGCCCTAGCTGTCTTAGACCTTGTTCTATAGACCAGGCTGGCCTCAAACTCAGAGATCTGCCTGCCTCTGCTTCCTGAGTTGTAGGATTAAAAGAGTGTGCCAACAGGCTTATATGTGTTTTCTAACCATTATCCATTAAACATACACACACACACACACCAAAACAAACAAAATAACTTGTCTCCTACACTAGATTTTTCATTGCTTCTACAAATACCTGATATAAACATGTTAGAGGAAGAGAGATTCATTTGGCCTCACAGATTAAAGTTCCATTCCATGGCCCGCTGGCTCTATTGCTGTGGCCTTGTGGAGAGATAGAATTTCACAGCTGTGCAAAGAGGGATCTGGGTAAAGGTTTAGCTTCTGAGACCTTATTCCCAATGGCCCACTTATTTCACTGAGGCTCCGCTGCTAGAAGTTTCCATCACCTGCCAGTGATGCCATTAGTAGGATCCCATCAGTGACTAACCTGTTTGGTCAGAGCCCTCAGGAGCTAGCCAGTTACCCTCAATGATTTGCTCCACCAGCTGAGGAACAAGTCTGACACTTCGTGTCCAACTGTAATGCCTCCCTTAAAGGGTTCTGCACCTCCCCAGCTGGCTGCATGGGGGTCCATTCCTCCCTACCTATCAGTAATATCATACTGAAAGGACACAGAGGCAGGTTCCGTGAGATCAGCAGTATCTAGTTAGACTTACGTGGCCATCACGTGGGATGACAATGGTTACTTTTATGGGGCTACTGTGCTCACAGGAGCCTGCAGCTCCCACACCTCCCAACTGCAGGTGTTGGGTCCCCACTCTTCCCCATCTTCAGACCACGGCAGGAGCTGAGGGTTCCACAATACCTATGTAGCCTAATCCTCCAGACCAGCCTTTCACACTCCTCCTACCCAACTACCCCCAGCTGCCAAGAATTAGAGTTTCCCTGGATGTTTCAGGGAAGACCCTTTTTTTTTCATATTTTAATTTAATCAGTCTTCTCTCTTCTTCATGAGAGTAGTATTCAGAGAAGACTGTTGTCCCAACTCTAGAGCCCTGGAACTCCTCACAGGTCAGGATGCTGCAGCAGCCAGCAGTCCCCCTTCCCCCGAGGTCCCTCTTGATAGTGAGTGTTTTTCCTCGTACAGGCTATCTGGGACCCCAGGGTTGGCCTCTGGGTGCTGGCTTCTGGCAAGTAATGCCATGCAAAGTGGGTATATGCCTGTAAAGCACAAGAAGATAGGACCATGCACCGGGAGAGAGGACCAGAAAGTCCCAGCATTCCTTGGGAAGATGAACCTCCAGGACTGAGATCTGCACCAAGGATATTAGTGGGGCATTGGACACAGATGAGGGCGAGTGAGTCTTGCACAGGGGCTTCCCTTGAGAGCGGAATGCAGTTCCTGGGGAAGAAGAAAGGGCAATCCACTGACAGTCCGTTTCTAGTGGCAGGAATGAGCCCCTGAGGACAAGGGAGCCCCCTACACTCCCATCTCTAGCTCAGTCTCCTTTCCATTCGCTTCCAAATGCAATTCTTTCTCGCCCTGAGGCATCTCGGACCCTGTGAGAGTCATCTCAGGCTCCATTTTGTAGCAGCCTCCTCACAGGCCGTCACACTGTCTTGACAGCTGGGAGCAGATTCTCTGAAAGGCAGAGGAAAGACCTTGCAGACAGGGCCAGTTGGGTGGAAGGCCAGGTGGCCAGACATTCTCTCCGATGCAGGCCAGGGCTTGAAATTCTTCATGCACCAACCCTTGTAAATGAAGTGGACAATGGAGAGGCCCCATGAGGGCCTCTCTGAGCTCACGTCCTCATCTCTCTCATCAAGGCAGTGGCCGCCGGTCCCATCCCAGTGTTTAGGCACCTTTGCTAGGCAGATCTCAGGCCTGGTTCCCAAAGGTAGAATAAAAGGCACCCCCCACATGCGAGCCAGAGCCTGCTCACTTAATGAGACATGTACCTGTATCGCAGGTAGTCTTGAGCCCAATAATGTGTGATTTTTTTTCAATAATATACTATTGAAATTAGCTGGACAATCCCAGCACTTGGGAGGCAAAGGCAGGAGGATTTCTGAGTTCGAGGCCAGCCTGGTCTACAGAGTGAGTTCCAGGACAGCCAGGGCTATACAGAGAAATCCTGCCTCGAAAATACCAAAAAAAGAAAAAGAAAATAGCTAGACATCATATCATTCACCTATAATCTAAGGAGTCAGAGATAGGAGGCTCCTTAGAGTTTGAGGCTAACCTGAACTACACAGCCACACCCAGCCTCAAGCCAAGCAGATAGCATTGTTAGTATATTGTGAGCCAGGTTGTTTGCCCCTCCCTCAGCCTCCTCTTAATCCCCCTTTCTTAGGAATAAGCCAAAGGGCTGCAGCATAGTCCTGACCAGAATCCTGACCGGAGTCTCTCACAACTCTCTGCTACCTGTACTCCTGCAAACCAGCCAAACCAACAAAAGGGACCACAGTGCTGCTGGTAACTTGGGAGTGTTCAACCTAAACCCAAAGATTTCCCAAATCTGGCCTATGAGACTGACTTGGGAAGCTTACACCAAACATGAGCTGTACTCTGTCCGCAACTGGTCTTTGTAGTGGCCAGGTTGACACCAACTGTCCTCCCGTGCCTGCGTGCATGGTTTGGATATCCTGTCGTGGTTCTTCCTGAAGACCCAAACCAGGTTGGATTGTCACCTGTCCCCAGCTTCCCGAACAGTGTTTGAAGTTCATTTCCTGTGTATTGTTTTGCTCAGAGAGTTAGAAATGAGCCCTGCCCCCAATGCTGGTGCAAGGGATGGAAGAGGGGTTGGGCTTTCCATCTGCCTGGGGCTCCGCGAGTTCCTAGGTGGCCCCTCCCACCCTCGCGTCCTACCTCCTGCACAGGGAGCCGGCTTGCAAGCCACTGGGGATCCATCTGGCTGCTTGTTTGGGTGAGGGCCCTGTGTTCAGGGGCCCTGCAGGCAGCCCCGGCAGAGGGAAGGCTGTGCCAAGTGGGTGTCAAGCAACAGCTGGGCACACAATCCACATGCCACACTGCAGGAGGTTCCAGACCTCCCCCTGCGCCCTTGGGGAGCCACCTCCCTAATAATTCCTCCCCTGGTTCCCTGGGGAAGGGTGGGAGAACACAGGATAATTGTCACAGATCATGTGCTGGAGAGAGAGAGAGCCACACAGACCTGAGGCTGGGGGAAAGCGAGCGATGAAAACAGCCCTTTGTCTGCAGCCTCCATACACTGGGCTTGTGTTTCTGCTTTATGACAATTGGGTGAAACATTAGACTAGGGCATCAATTATTCAGATTTCACTATGAGGTCAGAGCATAGCAGCTCCGACCTGCCCCTACCCAGAGGGAGTCAGGTCGGAGAGGGAGGCTGAAGAGACTTAGCTAAGCGCCTCGCCCTCAGGTCCCAGCTGCTCAGCACCCATTAAGTGCGCCTCCTCTACTGGTACCCACCGAAGCATTTCCACTGCGTCTCCAGGCATCTGGATAGCATGGGGGGCGTGCTCAAAGCATCAATCCACTGTCTGTCAGAAACTGCAGTCTGGAAAATTCCCTGGGGCTCAAGGAGATTGGTGTTCTGATGTCTCCGATACACACAAGACACAGAGCACACTTGCACATGCTCACACATGTGTGTACATACAACATACATACGCACACATGCATTCATACACACATATGTATGCATACACACACACCTACACACACCTACACACACATGCACTGAGCACAACATTTGTCTCTCTTGTTCCCTCAGCAGCTCACAAAGCATCATAGGGGCGTGGCTGGGTTATATCCTGCCCTGTCACTCACCTCTCTCTTGAAATAAAGTACATATTTCAAGCCACACCCCTCCCTGGAAGCCCTTTGACTTGCCCCTGTGGTCTGTGCAGGCTGTGCTTTCACTGACACTCAAGTCACAAAGTTTCCTGCTTGGCCCCTCCCCCTTTACCTCCCTGTGGCGTTTTTGAGAAATTTGTCTTTAATTTTCACAGATTCGGGGACTCTGAGCATGTCTCGGTGTGACTTGCTCACAATTTCTCTTTTCATTCCTTTGTGGCCAGACACATTGTTCCTAAGGTTCCTAGCCATCTTCGTCATCTTAAGACTTCTTTGCTAATCCCTCGTGTGTCTGTTTTAGTGAACATGAAAATCAGGTACCTTCTTCATCTTAGGGGAGACACACTGCATCAGAGTCTCCTGGTCAGGCAGACTGCGGCGACACGGGTCTCCAGGAGCACCGAGAAGTGAGGTGGCTCTGAGCCTCTTGAAGCTGTGCCACTGTGAGCATGTGTGTTAAAATGGCATCTTCCTCTTCTCAGTCCACCATAGCAAAGTGCCTTAGGCTCTGTGCTTAAAGAACACACTCGTTCTTACCCATCTCGAGGCTGCGGAGGGTGCTGGCATGGCTGGGTAATGGGCAGTAGTGAAGTTCTATCTCCTGGCTGTGGATGTCTTCTCCCTAGATGCTCACACTACCTTTCCTCTGCTTGAGATGCAAACTCCAGGAGGCGCAGAACACGAACAGGCATGGAGGCAGGGGTGGGGGTGCAGGGCTGGGGGAGCCACATGGGGGAGCCTGCTTTCACCGCTTGTAAGAGCACAAATCCCTCCATCCCAGACTTTTCTCTAGAGCCTCACTCACCCTCAGGGACTCGCTCAAGACCCTGCGTGTAAGCACAGTCACATTTTAGGTAGAACATTTGGGTAGAGATTTCTGGTAAAACACTTCAGTCCATGCCAGATAGTTTTGGGGTTTGTTGTTGTTTGTTTGTTTGTTTGTTGTTTTAGGCTGAGTGTCACTAGGGAGCATGTCTGAGGGCAAGTCTGTCCTAGAACTTGAGATTTTCCTGCTTCTGTATGCTCTGGCTATGTCTTTGTTTTTTTTTTTTGTTTTTTGTTTTTGTTTTTTTTTTTTTTACAAAGGACACTTTTAGCTAGGTGTGGGGGTGCACATCTTTAATCCCTGCCCTCAGGAGGTAGAGGCAGACAGATCTCTGTGTATTTTGAAGCCAGCCTTATCTACATAGTGAATTCCAGGACTATGTCTAGTGTCCCTGTCTCAAAAAAAGCAAGCAAGCAAGCAAACAAGCAAACAAACAAACTAGGACACTTAATTGCATGCAACTCCCCTCCTTGTGTCCAACAGCATTCCTCTTTCTGAGGACTACTTTATCCAATATTAATGAAGCAATTCAGACTGTCAAGGTCAGTGCTCCCTTGATACATATGTCTGTATACTTTGATGGTTTGCCTCCTGGGGGTTCTATTTAAAACTTATTTATAAATATGATTAGTGAGCAATACATTGTAGTTAGCATTAAAAAGTACTAGATTGGGCTGGGCTTGTGGATCAGAGGCAATGCTCACCCAGCTGGGACTGAACCAGTTCCTGCAATTTGTCTTCTGACTTCCACATATACACCATTGCACACCATCCCCCAAACCACCACCAAACCCACAGAGATCCACCTGCCCCTGCTTCCTGAGTGTCAGGGTTAAAGGTGCATGTGACCACAACCAGCTGAAAAAAAAAAAGTTGCTTTTTGCTCCTAGCACTTTAAAAATATACATTTGACTCTTTACTGCTTACACTGTTTCTGACAGACATTATTATTTTGTTCCCCATACAGGATGTACCATTTTAAGAAAAAAGGGGGGCTTCAAATAGACTTAGAACAGTTTCAGGTTCATACCAAAATTGGGGAACTGCACTGAGATGTCCAAATGTCCCTCTGAGCCATCCATGTTGCCTCTCTCACTATCAACGTCGTCGCCTGTGTGGAGTCAGTAAAACTGGTGTTTAAAGGAAAATCTACAGTTGTAAATGTGTGTTAAAAAAAGAACATGTGTGAAGTTTGGAGAAGCTGGGAACAAATGTGATCAGAATATGTTATACAAAGTCTTAAGGAATTAATAAACATATTTCTTTTTATTAATTAATTTTTAAAGATTTATTTATTATTATATGTAAGTACACTGTAGCTGTCTTCAGACACACCAGAAGAGGGCGTCAGATCTCATTATGGATGGTTGTGAGCCACCATGTGGTTGCTGGGATTTGAACTCAGGACCTTTGAAAGAGCAGGAGAGATAGCTCTTAACTGAGCTATCTCTCCAGCCCAGTAAACATATTTCTTTTAAACAGGAGTAGGGGTAGCCACATGACTAAAGTGCTTGCTATGCAAGAGTGAGGACCAGAGTCCGGATCCTTAGTACCCATGAAAATGCCTACCAGGCACGAGGGCATAGCAGCTCACCTGTAATCCCAGCCTTAGTAGGCAGAGGGATCCCCAGAGCAAGTTGGCTAGCCAGACTAGCCACATGAGCAAGCTCTGGGATCAAGTGAGACTACGCCTCAGCATGCAAGGTGGAAAGGAATTGAGGAAGATAATGTGATGGTTTGTATATACTTGGCCCAAGGAGTGTCCCTATTAGGAGGTGTGGCCTTGTCCGAGTACGTGTGTCTTTGTGGGTGAGGGCTTAAGACCCTCAACCTTAGCTGCCTGGAAATCAGTCTTCTACTAGCAGTCTTAAGATGAGGATGTAGAACTCTCAGCTTCTCCTGTACCATGCCTGCCTGGATGCTGCCATGTTCCTGCTATGATGATACTGTACTGAACCTCTGAACCTGTAAGCTAGCCCCAGTCCTTTACAAGACTTGAATTGGTCATGGTGCTTGTTTACAGCAGTAAAACTAAGATACCTAACATCAACCTCTGTTCTCTATGTGCATGCAGATGTACCTACTCACAGGTAAACAGACATGTACGTACACATATACTCAACACACACACACACACACACACACACACACACACACACACACACAAATCAAGAAACCAAAAGTTGGCTCTTTTTAAAGGCTGATCAAGGCGGGGGGGAGGGGGAGCTGGGTGGCAGTGGCACACACATTTAGTCCCAGCACTTGGGAGGCAGAGGCAGGCAGATTTCTGAGTTCAAGGCCAGCCTGGTCTACAGAGTGAATTCCAGGACAGCCAGAGCTACACAGAGAAACCCTGTCTTGGGGGAAGGAAAGAAAAGAAAAAGAAAGGGGAGGGAATTGCCAAATATTATAATGGAAGAACTGATTTCCAGAGTTGTGCAGAAGAGAAAGTCATGAACTAATTCAATGAATGGCGATGTGGCACCAGACTGTGTCATTCAGATGGAGTAGGCCAGTTTGGGAAAGACACAACACTTTGAAGTTGGCCCAAGGAGACATAGAATCTACATTAGCATATAGAAAACCAAGTAAGAAACTGAGCTGAAAACCAAGAGTGTTCACAGAGAAAAGCCCAGGACCAGATAGATGGCTGAGCTCCACCAAGTCTCCAGAAGCATCGAAACCCTTCAGACTCCTCCAGGAAAACGATAAAGGCAGAATTCTAGTGCTTCATCTTGTGATGATGATGTTGGTCTGATTCAAAAATTAAAGATATTATATAGACAGCTATAGATCAATATCATTTCTGGGGACTGGCATGACGGCTCAGCAACTAAGAGCGCTTACTCTTGCAGAGAACTGCAGTTCAGTTCCCAACACTCTGGTCAAGTACCTCATAGTTGACCTGTAACTGTAGTTCAGGGACATCTGATGTCCTCTTCTGGGCTCCACAGGTACACACACACACACACACACACACCACATACACAAATAAAAATAAAACAATTTTAAAATATCCCTTATGAATATAAATGTGGAAAACCTGGATGAAATGCTAACAATCAAAGATGGAAATATATTTTGAAAAAGTATGAGTTATTACCCAAATGGAATTTCATTGGTTGAACATATGAAATCCAATCCAGTATAACACACTCTAATGACACAATAAAGGACAAACAGCACATAATCATCTCAATAGGTAAAGAAAAAAAAAACACTAAATGAAATCCAACATCTTTTTTTGATTGCGTGATAAGCACTCAACACACGAGGACCATGGAGAAGGTCCTCCAGGTGATCCAGGGCGTACAGACACCACTAGCTTCGGACCTCGTGAGGAAAGGCAGAAGGCTTCCTCCAAGGGTGAGGAGCAAGGGACACCTGCCCTGCTGCTTCACCCCAGCACTGTGCTGGGACCTTCGTGCAGGGAAAGTTGGCCAGAGAAGGAAATAGAAAGCCTCCAGCTTGTAAAGAAGTGGAAGTCCTGCTCAGTGCATGGGGCATAATCCTGAACAGCAGGCGTGTCACTAGGAAATATTCCAGTTAACAGAGGAGCAGCACTGGTCTATGAGATCAAAATACAAAAATCACCTGCCTTCCTCACACTGGCAGTCAACAACATAAATAGCAAATTGATAAAATAATCTAACTCACAATTAGAACCAAAAGGATAAAAAAAATGCTTGGGAATAAAGCTTTTCTTGAAACATTAAGGTTTGATTTATTTATTTTATTTTATTTTATTTTATTTTATTTTATTTTATTTTTTTGGTTTTTTGAGACAGGGTTTCTCTGTGTAGCCCTAGTTGTCCTGGAACTCACTCTGTAGACCAGGCTGGCCTCGAACTCAGTAATCCACCTGCCTCTGCCTCCCAAGTACTGGGATTAAAGATGTGCACCATCACTGCCCGACTTTATTTAATTTTTAATTACATGTATGTGTGGGTATGTGCACATGAACACAGGTATCCATCCATGCAGGCCAGAGGAAGATGTTAGATCTCTTGGAGCTAGCATTCCAATGGGTGAGCCATCCTGTGGATGTTAACTTGGGAATAAATTTAACATTAGAAGAGCAATGTTTGTTCACTGAAAGCTGCAAAATAGCTTGGTGAAGAATCAAAGAATTTAGTAAATGAAATGACTTTTATATTCATTTACCAGGGTCTTAATGTTGCTGAAATAGCAACATCTATCTGCAGAATCATCTCCATTTTTACCAAAATTGCACCTTGGGGGCAGGGGAATTGGTTCAGTAGGCTGCCAAATCTGATGTCCTGAATTCCATCTCCAGGAAGGAAAGAATCAACACCTGGCACACACCTGCACTGGTACACACACACACACACACACACACACACACACTTAAAAATATTGGGGTTATGGTGGCACATGCCTTTAACCCCAGCACTCAGGAGGCAGAGGCTGAATTTGCAGCCAGCCTGGTCTACAGGGAATGTTCTGGGACAACCAGGGCTACACAGAGAAACCCTGGGTTGGGGGTGGGAGGGCTCTTTTAAGATACACAGTTGATTTTTTTTTTTTTTTTTTTTTTTTTTTTTTTTTTGAGAAAGGGTTTCTCTGTGTAGCCTTGGCTATCCTGGAACTCACTCTGTAGACTAGGCTGGCCTTGAACTCAGAAATCCGCCTGCCTCTGCCTCCCAAGTGCTGGGATTAAAGGCGTGTGCCACCACTGCCCAGCCACACAGTAGACAAATAAGTTTCAGATAAAGGATTTCTATAGTGATTCCCGAAGGATGTTCAGACAACTGATAAGAGGATGAAGCTCTCACAATGCTGTTAGCCACAGGGAAACTCAAACATCACAGGAATGAGATGCACCTAGGAGTCAGCCAGCTCTGCGGATAAGGACAAGAGGTGGCAAGACCTTGGAGACCAGGGCTCTTGTGCAGCACTGGGGGGGGGGGGGGGGGGGGAGATGTGAAACAGAGCAGGGAAGCAAGCAGGCAACGGAAGCATGTGACTTCCTGTGAGTAGACTGTGGCCAAGTCTACTCACAGGCGAATATCAAAATAAAGGAAAAACGTATCCACGAAACCTCCACTCAGATGTCCCCCAGCTGAAGTGTACATAACTCAAATGGCCAACAAACAGGAGGATAAATAAGATGTGGTACATTGTAAAACACTACTCCATCAGAAGTGAGGATGTGTGAAAATGTGGGTAAACCTCAGGCAAATGCTCGAAATAAGCAGATCTGTGAGAACCAAAAGCACAGTAATAGTGTTCAGGGACAAGAGGTGGGAAGATGGCTGAGCCACTGCTAACGGTACAAAAGTCTTGTTTTGTGTTTGTTGGATCTCATTATGCTCAGGATTGTGGAGGACTAATATGTAGCTCAGGCTAGCCTCCATATCCAGCATGTTGTTATAACAGGCTTGTATGACCCTACCTGACCAGCTACCCCTGTAACTGATGTTTAAATTGTAAGTCTTTAAAGTGGATACCATGAAGCCGGGTGTATGTAATAAAATGCATAGTGTGAACTTGGGGATTTTATTTTTCTCCTGCAAAATTCTTTTGGTAACAATTCTGTTTTTATTTTATTGCATATGGAGTTTGGGGGTGGGTCTTGTCTATCTTTACAAGAACAAGAGTGGGTCGAGTATGGTTGGGACTATGGCGGCACCAGGTTGTATCTACAGATCAGCTTAAGGAAAACTGACATATGAACTATATTGTGCTTGTCCATCTACGAACAGGTTTTTAAAGGCCTTATGTCCTTAATCAGTATCTTGTCATCTTTAACAAACACATCCTGAGCATCCTGAATATGGTTCGGTTTTTGGTTTTTTGTTTTTTGTTTTTGTTATTTTGTTTTTTGGATTTGGTTTTTTTCAAGACAGGGTTTCTCTGTGTAGCCCTGGCTGTCCTGGAACTCACTCTGTAGACCAGACTGGCCTCAAACTCAGAAATCGAACTGCCTCTGCCTCCCAGATGCTGGGATTACAGGCTTGCGCCACCACCGCCCAGCTTCTGAATATGTTTTTTAAACGTTTATTTACTTGATTATTTTGTGTGAGAATACTGCTGATGTCTTCAGACACACCAGAAGAGGGCATAGAATCCCATTACAGATGATTATGAGCCACCATGTGGTTGCTGGGAATTGAACTCAGGACCTCTGGAAGAGCAGTCAGTGCTTTAAACCACTGAGCTGTCTCTCCAGCCCATGTTTTTTCATATTTATAAAAAAAAAAAATGTGGACTAGAGAGATGGCTCAGCAGGTAAGAGCACCAACTGCTCTTCCAAAGGTCATGAGTTTAAATCCCAGCACCCACATGGTGGCTCACAACCATCCGTAAAGAGATCTGATGCCCTCTTCTAATGTCTGAAGACATCGACGGTGTACTTACATATAATAAATAAATCTTTTTAAAAATGTTTAATTTGAAGAACTATTGTACTTGGCAAAATTTATAAAATTTTGTTTTCAAATTGTACATTACTAATATATAGAAACACTGTTGGTTTTTTCACCCCCATGGAAGGTACATTGTGTACTTACTGATTTTGTAAAATCATTTTATCTTAATTAACTCACAAATAGAAACATCACACAGTGAGGTTAAAGGAAGACATGCAAACACACATCTACATTTGTAGACTGTACACTTCTTGTACCTGAAGATGTCTTAACTTTTTGTCGCAGGATTTGCATGCACGGGTATCTGTGTGTACATCTGTGGGGAAAGTGTCCTCTTTGCCGTGTCCCCATCTCAGGGTCCTTCCAGTTGTTGACCTTTAAGAGTGACATTGGCCCAGCCGGGCAGTGGTGGCGCACACCTAAAATCCCAGCACTCTGGGAGGCAGAGGCAGGAGGATTTCTGAGTTTGAGGCCAGGCTGGTCTACAGAGTGAGTTCCAGGACAGCCAGGGCTACACAGAGAAACCCTGTCTCAAAAAAAACCAAATCCAAAAAAAAAAAAAAAAAAAAAAAAGAGTGACATTGGTTGTAGGTTTCTTTTCTGTCAGCATAGATCCATCGTACACAGTGATGGATTTCATGATATATCTTCACACCCATGAATCATACACTTTGGGCATACTCATCTTCTACCCATGCTTCTGTTCGTGCTATGCCCCACCCCCACTCCACCCCATCTACCTTTAGGTCCTATAGACAAGATTTTATGTATCTAGAATCCACAAATGAGATTAAACCTGAGACATTGTCTTCCTGAGTCTGATACACTTACTTTTGTAAAGATGAAAATTTTTGTTCTTTTCTTCCCTTATTTGTTTCTGTTTGTTTGCCTTTTTTGTTTGTTTGTTTTTTATTTTTGGTTTTGGTTGTTTGGGTTTTTGTTTTGTTTTGTTTTGTTTTGTTTGAGACAGGGTTTCTTTGTGTAGCCCTGGCTGTCCTGGAACTCAGTCTGTAGACCAGGCTGGCCTCGAACTCAGAAATCTGCCTGCCTCTGCCTCCCAAGTGCTGGGATTAAAGGTGTGCGCCACCATTGCCCAGCTTTTCTCAACCAGGCTCTCTGACTCATTTGCAGATATATCATTTTTATCCTTCTGTCTATATCATTTTATGTATATAGCTATATACTCTGGGTTTCTTATAGACAGCATATGATTGGTTCTTTTTAAAGTTTCATTTTCATTTCTTTAGATTTGTGTTTTGTTGTTTTTTTTAAGATTTCTTTATTTTATGTATGCGAGTATACTGTTGCTATCTTCAAACACAGAAAAAGTCACTGAATCTCAGTTGCAAATGGTTGTGAGCCACCATGTTATTGCTGGGAATTGAACTCAGGTCCTCTGGAAGAGTAGTCAGTGCTCTTAACCACTGAGCCATCTCTCCAGCCACCTTGATTTGTGTTTTTAAGCCACTTATATTTAATACAGTTTTAAATATTTTCCTCAGTTTATTTTTAACTTGCTCTCCATTGTTTGAGTTGCTAGAATGTTTTTCACCTTCTAACATGACTTAATTGCTGGGGTTTTGTCCAGGGTATCGCTGCACTGCTGTTTGTTTGTTGTTTAAGTGCTACGCTACAAATCACATACACAAACACTTAACCTTTATATACATACAGAATGATCTTTGCTCCACATCAAGGGGCAGCTTATGATCCTATAGTCCCAGATGTGTCTTTACTCCTCTTTTTATTTCATAATTGCTAAAAGTATTACATACTTTGAAAATCCCATTACAAACTTTTTATTTTGGATGTTAAAGAGTCACACAGCTTTTAAAGAATAAAGCAGGTGTTATTGTGCCCTGAAATTCTAACACATAGGAAGCTAAAGCAGATGGATTGCTTTAAGTTAGAGGCCAGCCTGTGTCACATAGCAAGACCCTGTCTCAAACAAAGTGTCTGCTACACTTACCCAAACATTTACCTTTTCTTCTTCTTCTTCTTCTTCTTCTTCTTCTTCTTCTTCTTCTTCTTCTTCTTCTTCTTCTTCTTCTTCTTCTTCTTCTTTTGGTTGTTCAAGACAGGGTTTCTCTGTATAGCCCTGGCTGTCCTGGAACTCACTCTGTAGACGAGGCTGGTCTTGAACTCAGAAATCTGTCTGCTTCAGACTCCCAAGTGCTGGGATTAAAGGCATGTGCCACCACTGCCCGGCCAACATTTACCTTTCTTATTCTAAATGTTTAAGCCTGCATCTGATATCATTTGCTTCCACCTAAAAAACGCCATTAGAAAAAAATTTAAGACCAGGTCTATCAACAATGAATCTTCTGTGTCCTTATTACAATGTCTTCTTATCATCTTAATTTTCAAAGTCTCCAATAGTGATATCTGTGTCCTTTCAGAGTTGTTTCAGATTGGAATTCTTGTTAGTCAAACTTGGGGTGCTTAAGGTTCTGGTGTAGGCACATTGAATACTGAAACCCTTTGTCTCCTTCAGATTTGAAAAGAATGATTCTTATTTTATTCATTCTCATTTTATTCATCATTTATTTGGTGTGGGATATGTGGGGGGAGGGGGAGAGGTAAACCAGATGGCAACTTTCAAGAACTGATTCTCTCCTTCCACTATGTAGGACTCAAACCCAGGTCATAAGGCTTGCTGTATGCACCTCCACCTGATGAACCATCTTGCCAGACCCAATACTTCTGTTAGACAGACAACTGACCCACTAGGCTCAGGCAAGAAGTGTGGTCCTACTATCTGTGGGCTCCAACTTAAATTCAGTTTCAAAGACTGTTCAGCTCTATGGTGGCTAAGCTTCCTCTAGGGATCTGTCTGGGTCCTGAGTGTTGGTCTGACCTTCAGCTCAGTGAACAAAGCCTATTGAGTCTGTTTGGAGACACCTCTTTGCACAAGCATCTCGAATTGGCAGACAACAAACCTGGTGTGGTGGTGGATGATGGTGTGAATCCAGCCCTTGGGAGGTGGAGGTGAGAGGATCAGAAGTTTAAGGCCCTGGCGGTGGTGGCGCACCCCTTTAATCCCAGCACTTGGGAGGCAGAGGCAGGTGGATTTCTGAGTTCAAGGCCAGCCTGGTCTACAGAGTGAGTTCCAGGACAGCCAGGGCTACACAGAGAAACCCTGTCTTGAAAAACCAAAAAAAGAAAGGGGGGAAGAGGGTTTATGGGACTTATGGGGAGGGAGGAACCAGGAAAGGGGAAATCATTTGGAATGTAAACAAAGAATATAGAAAATAAAAAATAAAAAATAAATTAAAAATTGAAGAAAAAAAAAGAAGTTCAAGGTCACCCTTAGTTACAAGGTGAATTCAAGGCCAAAGTGGGATACATGAGACCCTATACATAGTAGTAGTAGTCATAGTCATAGTCGAAATTCCACATAACCTTACAGCATTTGGGAACTGTGCCCCTCCTCCCTGTCCTAAATGCTCTGGAATGAAGACAGGGCTTATTTATTGCCTGCTATAATTCCCATCACCATTACTGCTGTGGTATCTGTCTTAGTTAGGGTTTTACTGCTGTGAACAGACACCATGACCAAGGCAAGTCTTGTAAATGACAACATTTAACTGGGGCTGGCTTACAGGTTCAGAGGTTCAGTCTATTGTCCTGAAGGCAGGAGCATGGCAGCGTCCAGGCAGGCATGGTGCAGGAGGAGCTGAGAGTTCTACATCTTCATCTGAAGGAAGCCAGGAATAGACTGGGCATCCAGGCAGCTAGGAAGAAGATATCCAAGCCCTTCCCCACAGTGACACACTTCCTCAAACAAGACCACACCTTCTGATAGTGCCTCTCCCTGGGATGAGTATTTGCACACCATCACCGTATAGCAGTTCCATTCCTATCATTAAGGCCAGTGTATGGGCAGACACAGGAAAAGATTCAACAAAAAAAGACCATGGCTCTTTTTGACAGAATGCAAGATTCCTGTTCATTGATCTCATCCATGGCCGTTGTTTTGCCCATCACCACCATGGCTGTGCAGGGGGTGGCAGGAAAGTGACCCCGTCCTTACCTGTGACTCTCAAGAGGTCATTCCTACTCCATAGGGAGAAGGAATGGTTTCTTGTGGGCTCTTTCTGCCTGTAGTCATTGTGTCTGTGTATCTGTGGATGGTTTAAATGAGAATGTCCCCCATAGGCTCACTCGGGTGTTGGAACACTTTGCCTCCAGTTGATGGTGCTGTTTTGCATGGGGAGGCTTAGAGGTACAGCCTTGCTGGAGAAGGTAGTCACTTGGGGCAGGCTTTGAGAGTTAAAAGACTCACACCACCTCCAGTTTGCCCTCTTCGCTTTGTGTTCCAGGTTGAGATGTGAACTCTCAGCTTCCTGTTCCTGCCACCAAGCCTCCAGGCCATGATGGACCCTTACCCCTCTGGGACCATAAACCCAACTTAGTGCTTTCTTTTTCTATAAGTCACCTTGGTCATGGCATTTTACTACAGCAGCAGAAAAGTAACTTCTACAAATACCAAAGGAAAACTAAGATGCACCCCAATTCAATGGTTTTATGATTGTATTTATCTACTGTTGCTGCAACAGAATTCTTGGGGCTGGGAAATATACAGAGAAAGGAAGCTTACTTAGCTCACTGTGGTGGTTGGAATAAAAATGGCCCTCATAAGCAGAGACTGAAGGAAAGGCCATCCAAAAACTGCCCTACCTGGGGATCCATCTGGTATACAGTCACCAGACCCAGACACTACTGTGGATGCCAAAAAGTGCTTGCTGACAGGAGCCTGATATCGTTGTCTCCTGAGAGGCTCTGCAAGAGCCTGACAAATACAGAGGCAGATGCTCGCAGCCAACGGTTGGACAGAGCACTGGTCCCGAATGGAGGAGTTAGGGGAAGGATTGAAGGAGCTGAAGGGGTTTGCAACCTCATAGGAAGAACAACAAATCAACCAATCAGACCTCCCAGAGCTTCCAGGGACTAAACCACCAACCAAAGAGTACACATGGAGGTACCTATGGCCCCAGCAGAGGATGGCCTTGTCAGTCATCAATGGGAGGAGAGCCCCTTGGTCCTGTGAATGCTCGATGCCCCAGTGTAGGGGAATGCCAGGACAGGGAGGCAGTTGTGGGTGGGTGGGTTGGAGAACACCCTCATAGAAATAGGCGAAGAAGAGATGGGATAGGGGGTTTGGGGCAGGAAGGAGGGTACCAGGAAAGGGGATGACATTTGAAATGTAAATAAAGAAAATATCCGGTCTGGAGAGATGGCTCAGTAGTTATGAGCACTGATTTCTTCCAAAGGTGGCTCACAACCATGCATAATGAGATCTGATGTCCTTCTCTTCTGGTGTGTCTGAAGACAGTTATAGAGGACCTACATATAATAATAAATTAATCTTTGGGCTTGAGCAATCAAGGCCGGAGCGAGCAGGGCTGGAGTTGGGGTAGGGTAGGGTTGGAGAGAGCAGAGGTCCTGAGTTTCATTCCTAGTAACCACATGATGGCTACATAAAAGAAATAAATATTTAAAAAAAGAAAAAGATCTAATAGAAAATGTCCAAAAAAAAAAAAGAAAAAGAAAAAAGTAAGAGAGAAAGAAAAAGAAAGGAATGACCCCCACAAAGCCATGTGTTTGAATGCTTGGTCCATAGGGAGTGGCACTATTAGGTGTGACCTTATTGGAGTGGGTGTGTTTTTGTTCCAGGAAGTGTATCAATATGGGGGATGGGCTTTGAGGTCTCCAATGCTCAAGCTATGCCCAGTGTGGCACACAATCTTCTTCAGCTGCTTTTGGATGAAGATGTAGAAGTCTCAACTCCTTCTCAACTTCTGTGAAGTCTCAACCGTGTCTGCCTGCTCGCCATCACGATGATGATAATGCACTGAAACTCTAAAGCTGTAAGCCAGCTCCCATCAAATGGTTTTCCTTTTAAGAGCAGCTGTGGTTATGGTGTCTGTTCACAGCAATAAAACCCTAACTAAGAAACCCACAATCTAGCCAGGCAGTGGTGGCGCACACCTTTAATCCCAGCACTTGGGAGGCAGAGGCAGGCAGATTTATGAGTTTGAGGCCAGCCTGGTCTACAAAGTGAGTTCCAGGATAGCCAGGGCTACACAGAGAAACCCTGTCTTGAAAAAAAACAAAAGAAAAAAAAAAGAGAAACCCACAATCTTTATTATATTTTCAATTGCATTCATTCATTTGTTTGTTTCGTGCACATGTACCTATGTGTATGTATGTATAGGCATAAGTATGCCTTGGTGCATGAGTGGAGGTCAGAGGACAATTTGCTGGAGTCAGAGTTCTCCTTTTACCAGGGGTCCCAGGGATTTCACTCAGGTCGTCCATCTAGCCTGCAGGCGCCTTTACCCATTGAGATATCACTGACCTGTGATCTACAGTTTTAGAGACTGAAATCTCAAGATTTTGTAGCTTGTTCAGTTCAGCCTCTGAAGATGGCAGGCATTCTTAGTGCAGCCACACAGCAGATGAAAGAGAGCACAGGGAGGAGATATCCCATTCTGAGGCAGGAAGCCAGGCAGCAAGGAAGGGCTGGTCTTCTCTTCTACAACCTCTTCTCTTCTACAACTGCTCTGCCTAGGGAACTAGCGAAGATTCCAAGGAGTGTCCCGCAATAACTTAATGACTCCTGCTAGGTACTACCCTTAAAGGGCCCATCTACCTATTACCACACAAAAGCCCAAATTCCCAACATTCTCTGTGGCCCAGGATTGGGAAACAAACCATACATCTAACAAACCTTACATGCACCTAATCTATAGTATACAACTGCCTCACTCTGTCCTGGTCCACCACCCACCTGCCACTCCCTTCGGATAGCTCCAGTGCCTTCCAAGAACAAGCTCTTCAGTGGTGGGTGGGGCGGGGAGAATGGAACAGGTACATTCAGGTCAGAAGCCTCCATCCCCCAAGATTTTCCCTTCAGATGTTGTATTTTCCTAGCTTTGGAGTTCCCATTTGTAGTTTCAAGGTTTCTCCTCCATAATGTGTGTTTGTTTAAAGCTGGAGTTATCACAGAGAAGGGAGCTTCAGGTGAGGAAATGCCTCCATGAGATCCAGCTGTAAGGCATTTTCTCAGCTGGTGATCATGGGGGGAGGACCCCTTGTGGGTGGGGCCATCCCTGGGCTGGTGGTCTTGGGTTTTACAAGAAAGCAACCTGAGCAGGCCAGGGGAAGCAAGCCAGTAAGTAACATCCCTCCATGGCCTCTGTATCAGCTCCTGCTTCCTGACCTGCTTGAGTTCCAGTCCTGACTTCCTATGGTGATCAACAGCAAAGTGGAAGTGTGAGATAATTAAACCCTTCCTTCCCCAACTTGCTTCTTGGTCATGATTTTTGTGTAGAAATAGAAACCCTAAGATAGTCAGTAATACTTTAATCTATCTTATTTGTTATTTCTTTTCCTTTTTTTTTTTCTCCAGGAAAAAAAGATTTCTCTGTGTAGGCCTGGCTGTCCTGGAACTCACTCTGTAGACCAAGCTGGCCTTGAACTCACAGAGACCTGCCTGCTAGGATCAAAGGCGTTGCCACCACCTCCCGGCTGTATCTGTTATTTCTTGATCTGATACTATTGATTCATTTGCATTTGGGTATGGGCACATTTCCCCACCTTTCTAAATATCTGATAATTCTTCCCAAATGCTGACTTGAGAGTCTTGACATTGCTGAGGGCTGGACTCTCCCTGTCCCCCTCAGACAGTCCTGTGGTTTCTGACAGAACTTCTTCTGCACCGCACATAAACCTTTTGAGGTCTGCCTTCAAACTTGGTTAAGTCCTAATGGTTATTTACTTCTGCAGTCTCTGTTGAACCAATTTGGTGTTCAATGATGAAATTAAAGGAGGCTGGATCAGCAAGACGGCTCATCATGCAAGCCTGGCTACCTGAGGTCATGGACAGTGAAAGCCCATCCCCCACCATACACACCAATAAAAAATAACTTATCTTTCACAATTTTTTTAGATAGATTTATTACTTTGTGTGTATAAGGGTTTTGCCTACATGTGTGTATGTGTGCCGCACACATGCCTGATGCCAGCAGAGGCCGGAAAACAGTGCCTATAACCTGAAACCTAGAGCCACAAACAGTTGTGAGCCACCATGTAAACACTAGGAATTGAACCCTGATCCTTAACCACTGTGGTTAAGTGTTCTTAACCACTAAACCAAATCTCCAGCCCAATTTATTTATTTATTTATGTTCTGAGACAGAGTTTCTCTGTGTGTACCCTTGACTGTCCAGGAACTGGTTCTGTCATCCAGACTGGCCTCGAACTCAAAGAGACTCCTGTCTCAGACTCTCAAGTGTTAGGATTAAAGGTTTTCTGTGTCTTTAATAACTTCTTTTTTTTTTTTTTTTTTTTTTTTTTAAGGAAAGATTTCCTTTAGGTTTAGCAGTTTCCAAGGTTTCAGTGCATGGGGACTGACCCATCTCTTTAAGCCTGAGATGAAGCCATATGTCCAGGCAGGTAGATCAAAGCTGCCCACCTCATGCTTACCAGAGAGGAGAGGGAAAGGACTATCTCTAGATGATATAGCCCCCAAGCATGTTTTCCAAAGTGCCCACTCTCTTTAGCTAGCAAACCCCTAGCTCATCAAATGTGAAAGCCACTGCTGAGGGCAGTGCTCAGGAGTCAGTCAATTCCCAGAAGGGGACACTTGGAACACTGCTATTTGGGACTCAAGCCTTCAACACATGAACTTGGGGAGACATTTCAGGTAGACACCACAGCAAACGGGGATCCTGGCAGGATGGAACAAAAACTTTCTCAAACTCTTATGAACACTGATAATTATACTGGCTGCTGCCCTCTAACTCCCTAATCTTGGTTTCAACTACTTGGCTGTCATTTGCCTAGCCCTGAGGAGATGCAACCTGCAGAGACCCAGTGCACATCCAAAGACCCAAGAGGATCCCGTGAAGACTCATGAGCTTTTTGTGCCTGGATCCTTTCTCAGCTTCCCTGACTCCTGAACTCTAGTCTGTCTCCTTGGCTAAGTGCAAACACAGTCTCTGATAGATCCTTCTGTGCAGAGGACCAGGCAGTGCCTACAGGAGAACTAGGAGTTCTGTAGGATTCAAGCTGTTTAGCATTTCAAGTGGGTGCAGCTCCTGTGGCCCAACCGCAAACCATTACATTTATTTCTTCCATTTTGAAACTGAAGCAGAGCTGGGGCGGTGGTGGCGGCACATGCCTGTAATCCCAGCATTTGGGAAGCAAAGGCAGGCAGATTTCTGAGTTAGAGGCCAGCCTAGTCTATAGAGTGAGTTCCAGGACAGCCAAGACTATACAGAGAAACCCTGTCTCGGGGAAAAAAAGTGAAATTCAGTTTATTTCAATTAGAAATGAAAGTATTTACCAGTTTGGTGTTATATAGGCAAAACTCCAAGTTGCTTCTTGACAATGTTACCTGATGAAGGAGACAGCATCAGAAATTATGTTGGATTAAGTTTTACATATTTTGATTATGTTTTCAAATTTTAATGTCTCAAAGTATTGAAAGTTATGCTTATTCAAAACTGACTATGACCCTGGTAAATTGCCCAACAAACAAAATCAGGCACACAGGGTTGGAAGTGGCTAAGAGCACTAGCTAGTCTTCCAGTGGGCCTGAGTTTGATTCCCAACACCTGTGGAGTTATTCACAACTATCTGGAAACCCAGTTGCCACACCCTTTTCTGGCTTCTGTGGGTTCCAAGAACCCATAGAGTCTATAAACACACATATTCGCGCATAAACATATACCCATAATTTTAAAAAATTTAAAATAATAATAAAATTAATTTTTCTTACTAAAAAAAGAATTAGCAATGTTCTCTATTTTCAACAGTTATCATCTTTTTGTTATAGCAACCAAGCATATTGAACTTATTGTTCATAAGTTTGAGATAATTGGTGTGCAAATGTTATTTTGGTGTCTCCCTAACAGAGTGGGTCTGCCGAGAAAAATCAAAGAAGCTCGTCCACACACACAGCGGATCGATAAGTAAACTGTTTCTTGGGCTGCGCAGAATTGGCTGTGTCTGCATCTGGATGGACGCTGGTGAGGAGTGCGTGAGTCGTCTGAGAAACCGCTGAGAGCTGTGGCCTCTGGTGGCTGCCCTCATTTCCCCTGGGCACACGAGGGACAAGCAGAGAAACAGTCCTTGGTTACACAGGCCCCTCCCCCATACACACACACACACATACACACACACACACACTCCTATGAGGCAGGTTGGCAGAAGGGACGTTGGGGACCATCTGTCCCAGTTGTCCCTTGAATCCTTCTGGAGTCACTCATTTGCAGTAAGTGTGACTCCTTTCATTAAAAAAAAAAAAAAAAAAAAAAAAAAAAAAATCAAGAAATGCTATAAAGTAGGTTCAAATACAAGAGACCAAGTAAAGAAAACTGGGTCAAACAGAATTCTTAAAGACAAGTTGCAAAAAGGCAGAATAACAACTGTTGTAAGAAATTTTGGACAAAAGCTATTTGCTGTGAATAAACTTAATTATTTAAATTCCTTCTCCTTAGCAGCCAGGACAAAACAAACAAAGAGTATGGGGAAAACAAAACAAAACAAAAAAACCAAAAAAAACAAAAAAAAAACCCTCTTGTTGTCCAATTCCGTCACCCTTAGTGGAAGCCCTGAGGAGGGTGGGGTGCAGGGGTGTGAAGGGGCCTGTAACTAAATTTCTGAATTCAGAACAGTTGAGGTCTAAGCACTGAGTATACACACATGCTATGGGTTGAATAACTCTTCAGCAAGACTCAAGACTGTCACTAAGAATATTCACATTTCTGTGATGAAACATGCAAATATCCGTTCAGTCTTTATACAATGTCTGACCCAGTCAAGGTTTACCACCAAATGAGTTTGCTACCGACTTAGGCAGAATGTCTTGGTTTTCAGGAATACTTAGATTTTAGAATTGTGTGTTAGAGGTTATAGGCCTGTAATAGAAGCTGTTAATTAACCTCTGGGGAGGGAGAAATGTTTTCCTAGTTCAGATATCTAATACCATGTGGACTTAAAGATATTGCATAAACAATATAAACAGGCTCACAACAGGGGTTGCACAAAAGGGCCATTGTTTCAATCAGTTCTACCAAAAGCTACTAAATGGGCATCTGGCCTGTCTACCAGACACAGGGTCAGACAAGAGAGGGCAGGGCACAGCCATTTAGGAGGGATGACCTCTGCCCTTCAGGATCCTGACTAAAGGCCAGAGCACAGAACTTCAGAGAAGGCTTTGCAGGGGATGGGGTCGGTAGGATGGGTTGGGCTGCAAATATGGAGAATCAGGATTAAGCAAGACACAGCGGTTCAGATGTACAATCTCATCACGGTGGACAGCGTAGCAGCACATCCCAGGCTCTGTTGAAGCTGTCTAGTCCTAGATGTCCCCAGGAGTCAGTCTCACCATAGGTTGTTTAAAAGATGTGACATTCTAAAAAAAAAAAAAAAGGCTGGAGCGATGACTCAGAGGTTAAGAGCACTGACTGCTCTTCCATAGGTCCTAAGTTCAAATCCCAACAACCACATCGTGGCTCACAACAATCCGTAATGAGATCTGACACCCTTTTCTGGACCTCTAAGGACAGCTACAGCGTACTCACATATAATAAATAAATAAATCTTTAAAAAAAAAAAAAAAAAGACGTGACATTCTGAGATGCAAAAATCAAAAGGAACATTCTAGAGCATTGCTTCCTGCAGATCTGCTTTATCAGAAAGGTGATGTCATCCGGAGGCTCCCAGTGCACTATGCCTATCAACAGGATTGGGGCTCCCAGACTCCCAGCAATGGGGATGTGGCAGGGGCCAGCTAGAACTGACCCCCACTCACAGACAGGAGAAATCTGTGAGAAAAGGGAGCCACGTGTCCCGGTTAGTTTTCCATTGCTATGATAAACACCATGACTAGAACTTGCAGAGACAAGGGTTTATTTCATCTTATACTTCCAAGTAGCAGCCCCGTACTGAGGGAAATCAGGACAGAAACTTAAACAGAAGCCACGGAGGAATGCTGCTACTGCCTTACTCTCTGTCTGGCTCTGAGGTAGCTTTAAAAAAAAATTTTTTTTAACTTTTTTTTTTTTTGTGAATTTCACATCAGGCATCCCAATCACCCTCCCTTTATACCCACCCTCTACCGTTGCAACACACCCCCATAACAGAGAAAACAAAACTTCCAATGTGGAATTTGTACTGTGTCATAGTGTATCCCATAGTATACCCTTTTGTCCACACCTTGCTTGCAAATGTTGGTTACAATGAATGAGTCTCTGGCTTTTGCTAAACTGTCAATACTGGAACTTCATTGGGTCACCACTTGGATAACCCATTGTTCCCCTGTGTTGTGGAGAGCCTGTAGTTTTTGGATCTGTAGAACCAGCCCCTTTACAGACTCCAGAAGCTCATCCATTGGGTAGATGTTGGGGTGTGCCAACTCAAAGCCCTGGATATGTGCCCAGGAGATGTCTGAGCTGCTCAGCCTGCCAGCTCTCCTGCATCCACCACTGAGGAGAGCTCTCCATCCAGTGCCACAGATAGCAAAAGCCAGGGCCGGCTCTCCTGCTCTCATGCCCTCGGGACTAGCTCACCTGTAAACCCCTCAACCAGGGCCAGCTCTACCCTGTTGCCTAGGCAAGGAGAAAGGCCTGCTCTCCCAAGTGTGGCAGGCCATGAAGCACAGGGACAGTTCTACACACCCATTCCCTTGGGGCCAGCTCTCCTGCCTGCCTGTGGTGAAGAATGAGGGAGAGGAAGAGGGCATCTCTGCCTTGTCCAACCAGCTCCCCGTGTCACCAAACAACATGCCCTCAGGACTGGCTCTTAGCTAGCTTTTTTATAACTGCCAGGACCGCCTGCCCAAGGAATAGGTCTGCCCACTATGGGCTGAGCTCACCTATACAATCAAGATTCTTTCTCACAGATAGGAATGACTGTAGGCCATTTTGACCTGGGCACACCCCAAGTTAAGACTTCCTCTTTCCAGGCAACTCTTGGCTGTGTCAAGTTGAGAATGAAAACTAACCAGGGGTGGGCTGGTTAACCAGCATGCCAGCACAAGAGGAGCATGGGGTGGGGCGATGCCCACCTTGAGAAGATACCATGCCTCTGGTATGTGGGGCCTGCATAGGGGCTGGAGAGTGGGGTGCTGGCCACTCACGTTCGCTCTGGAGTTGTCTCTTCAGTCAGGAGGAGCAAGCCCAGTGCACATAAAGAGGGTGAGCAGCTTAGTTTGGTCACCAGATCCCAGACTCCTGCAAGGCTGCCAGGCAGAGGATACGGGAGAGCCCACTACTCAGTTAGTGTCCCTGCTCTATACACACAGCACTGACCTCTCTCTAGTCTCCAACCCTGTAGATATGGAGCAGGTACCCCACAGACCAAGAGCATCCCGTCCCACAAGCTGAGGACTTAGTCCCATCTCATGTATCAGATATGACACCTTCTTGTCACTTGTGCTTTGGACCCATGGGCTACAAATCAGTGAGGTCCTAAGACTTCTTCCTTGGGTTCAAACTCGTATTGAGAAGCTCACAGAGTTCAGGGGAAAAAAAACGCTTCACTTGCATTTACCGGTTTCATTTATTTACTTGTATTCGAATTTTATATTATTTTACTTTATTTTGTTTCATCGAACCCAGAGCCTTACATGAGCCTGGAAACTGCTTTACCACTGAGTTAGGTCCTCAGCCCTGAGGATGCTGAGGCATGCAGATGAAGGGTTGGATCGGAAATGCAAAGGGCAGAGTGTATGGAAGGGACAGTAAGCCTGGATCTCTTCCTCAGGCCATCCACACTCCGGGAGCCTCTGTGTACAGCAGAAGGAGTTCTCCAAACTGTTCCTATTGCCCATTTCAGAGGCCTCTTTGGTTTTTTATTTTGTTTTGATTTTTTTTTTTTGCCTTTTTTTTTTTTAAATTTGATTTTTCGAGACAGGGTTTCTCTATATAGCCCTGGCTGTCCTGGAACTCACTCTGTAGACCAGGCTGGCCTCGAACTCAGAAATCCACCTGCCTCTGCCTCCCAAGTGCTGGGATTACAGGCGTGCGCTGCCACCGCCAGGCATCAGAGGCCTCCTTGTATAAACATGGTGAAATGCATTACTGACCATCCATGGGCAGTTCTACCTTTTCATCTGCCCCCAACCCCAGGTCAAGGGTGGGGTTAAGAACTACCAACCCTCTAGGGTGGGGAATCTCCTGACAGTCATCTCCATCCTGAGGCTGCCTGAGAACCTTGGCCACCAGTCCCCTCATTAGCACACAGAAAAGATGCATCATTTTATAGCTTCCTTAGGCTTGGGACGCTATGTGACTTAGAAAGGCAAGAAGGCCAACCACAAAACTCTCAGCCAACTTCCAGCAACTGTGACAGAACCATCTGAGACACCACATTTAAAAGGGGGGAAATAGAAATCGAGCTCACACTTTTTGAGGTGTCAGCCCATGGTTACTTGGCCTCGTGAAGCCTTTGCGCCTGCGGCACTCAGACCATGAGGCAGGAAGTATACAGGTGAAATGAAGGGGTTGTCTTCATGGTGCCTGGTAAAGCAGGGGTAGGAAGGGGCCTGGGGCCTCAAGGATACATCCCCAGTGACCCAACTTCCTCCTAGTAGGTCCTGTTTCTTAAAGGTCCCGCCACCAAGCAGAAGCATCTAGCTGGGAACTAGACCTTGGGGGGGGAACACCCCACATCTGAGCTATAGCACCTCACCTTGGATCCCTCCTGCATGCAGAGCATGCTGCCTGGTGTCTGGAAGGGAAAGGAATGTGTCTGGGAGCTGCGCACAGGCTCCCTGTAGGGAAAAGCTACCATTTCTCTGCTTGGTCATGGTGGTGGAGGGGAGTGTGTGTGTGTCTTTGTATAGAT
The DNA here is from genome assembly GCF_947179515.1 of Apodemus sylvaticus. Taxonomy (NCBI): domain Eukaryota; kingdom Metazoa; phylum Chordata; class Mammalia; order Rodentia; family Muridae; genus Apodemus; species Apodemus sylvaticus. Next base: position 144,675,452 of record NC_067472.1, read on the forward strand.
TTGTCTCTGCCTATGAGACCCACTCATGCCTGAAGTTCAAGGAATCAATGACTTGGGCAGGACATTCTTGCTGTTTTACTCAGATGTGAAACTGCACTTCTGGGTAAATTGAAACCCTGATTTTAGGGACTTTTCTCTTCTTCCAGCCATGGTGGCCCAAACTGAGGCAGGAAGTCAGGACCGACTGGTCAAAAAGAAGGGGCAGGGAAGGTATGGAGTTAGGGCTCCAACTAGCTGGCTGGGCCTCACTGTACTCAAGGCTCTGCTCTGTCCCTGCGGTCCAGGCTCTTTCTCACAGGAAAAAAATGTAAGCTCCTATGGTATAAGAAGCGCGTGACAGAGACAAAGGGACAAGGTTGTGGGTAAAGCTGGGCCTGGTTGCTGAGAGCATGGAGGGCCACAGTGAGGGAGTCTCCTTGAGGTACTTTCTCATTCCCCATGGCTCCTGAACAAACCGGGCTTCTACTGTGAGGGTCAGAAGGAAGGATGCAGAATCCAGCCCAGGGGAAGGCAGCGGGGCACACCCATCTGGCTGCCACCCACCCTCTGTGGTCACGTGCCTCGCCTGCCAGCCAAAGGTCCACAATGCAGCCTTGTGTGGCAGCTGGCTTCAAACACACGTCAGTGTCTGGGTGAGCCCTGGCTGGCCAGCAGTCCCAGCCCTGGAAGCCAGGGATGCCAGGCTAGAGAGGGAGAAGTTCCCCTGCCAATGCCTTCAGGGCCTGGGTCAGGCGCTCTCCAGGAAGCCCATGGGTGGCATCCAGGATCCTTCAGGGAACACCCAACACCCCTAGGGCCTATATATGGAAAATAGTTTGGCAACTATGCATCCGCTAGGAGGGTCTGCATAACACACAGGCACCATTTCCCTGGCCACTCAGCCAGGACAGAACCATCTTGGGATTTTCTCCAGACCTCCCCAGCCCAACAGGAGGGATGAGAAATAAAAAAAAATTTTTAAAAAATTTTAAAAGTTTTCACAGTGATGCATGTCTTTTATTTTTTACGAATGTTTTTTAATGTTAAAACACCTTTTATAGATGAATTAATAAAGGCTTGCTAGAGTATTTGTGAAAGATATTGGGAAAAAATTACAATGGTGATTCTGGTTTTATCCATTCAAAAATTTTAACTCATGGCTAGCTGGGCACACGCCTTTAATCTCAGCACTAGGGAGGCAGAGGCAGAGAGATCTCTGAATTCAAAGCCAGCCTAGTCTATGACCAGCCAGGAGTCACATAGTGAGATTTCAACTCAAAAAAAAATATTTTTTCATGAAAACTGGCAGTAATAATCCATTGTGTGGCTGGGCTGGCTGGGTGTATTGAGAGCATTTGCTGGACAGTCAAGTAAAGGGGTTTCTTTAGCCCCTGGCAGGGAGAAGCCCAAAGTACCTAGGCTTCCTGAACACAGTGCACAGTGCTGGAAACACACACACACACACTCGCGCGCACGCGCGCGCGTGCGTTCCCCTCTAGTTTAGGGGGGGATGGAGATGCTGGTGACCAGCCAGGCCACCCAGTGTAGAAAGCAGGTTTTCCTCAGCAGATGGAGGCACCTGCACGCACTCTCTTTGGCTCCGTTTGTCTGAGTGTTGTCTTCAAAGGGACCGTTGCGTATAAAGGAGTAGAATGCTTGCCTGAATAACTCCAGTAATGCCACCTGGATCTAAAACACAACAGCCCTCGGCTGGCCAGTAGGGACTGTATGGTTCCCACCCCCACCCCACCGCCCAGCCTCCTAGGGGTAGCCGTGATGTGTACACAGGATAGCACCAGTCTGGCTGCCTGGTGGGAAGCTGCATCAGGGCTTCTGCAACTTCCTGTCACACAGTGGTCCCAGAGCATCAGGGCCACCAGGGAGGGGTTCTTCCCTTGATGGATGTGCTTAAGAAAGGAGCCTAGAGGAGGGGCTGTTTAGCTTCTTCTATCTGAGAGCACAGCAGCACATTAAACTTATTTTAGAAATGCCCTCATATTTTTGTATTTCCGTTTTGCCTTGGGTTGTATGGAAATTCTTAAAAATGCAAAAGGTCCCTTCAACTCCAGCCTTCAGGTTTTTAACTACCTCAATTCTGTAGATAGTATATATGCAGACCAGTGGAGGCAGATCTCCTTGCTTCTGAAAATCCAGCACTGACATCCCTACTGTGGAAGCCCTGGACAGAACATACACTCTCCTCCCTGTCTCTGGGTTTGGGAGAATATGGGAACCTTGGTACACACATACTGGGTGTCAGAATCCCTGTACTAGAGCCCACAAGAACTGCTTGGTCTATAGGAGGCTCTCAGAAGTCTCCCAGGAGTGAACAAAGGAAACAATTGTAGTCAATGGTTGTTGGGAGAGTGGGTAGGATGACAGTTTCCCAGACCAAAAAAGCGATTCCCAAGTGTGTGTGCCTGAGCAGGTATCCACTCAGACAAGGTATAGCATGCAGCTGCAAATGGACACTGCCTGTGATGGTTTGTATGTGCTCGTCCCAGGGATTGGCACTATTAGAAGGTGTGACCTGGTTGGAGGAAGTGTGTCACTGTGGGGTTAGGCTTAGAGATTTTCCTCCTAGACACCTGAGCATGCCCAGTCTGTTCCTGGCTTCCTTTGGATAAAGACGTAGAGCCTTCAGCTCCTCCTGCATCATGCCTGCCTGGACGCTGCCCTGCTTCTGCCTTAATGACAATGGACTGAACCTCTGAACCTGTAAGCCAGCCCCAAGTAAATGTTGTCTTTTATGAAACTTGCGTTGGTCATGGTGTCTGTTCACAGCAATAAAACCCTAACTAATACACTGGGTCACTTGCTCTCTATACAGCTGTGAATTTGAATCACCCAAACACTCCCTGCTGATCAGGGTTCCCTGGCATTTATCTCACAGTGCCTTGGCTGGTGAAGCAGGGAGGCTGAGAGAGGCCCTGTGGCAGATCAAGCCTGTTTCCTTAGCTGATGACAGGCACCCAGGAGACAGGAAGACAAGCAAGAGGACAAGCTCTGTGTGTCAACAAGGATCAGCCACTATCGGCCCAGGCCATGTGATCTGGGTGCCTACAAGCCTCACATCTCCTCTCAGGGTGTCCCTGCTCAGGGAGGCCCAGAAGCAATGTGTCTATTTCTGGACTTTGTTGCTATTACACTTCTAAGGCTCTGTGGCAGCAGTGACTGGGGCTTATTCTTCCCGCCACTCTCTAGCCAGTGGCAGAATCCAGCCCAGGGGACAATGACAAGTGTGCTCAGGAGAGAGAAAAGAAGCCAGGAAGAAGTGAACTAACTGTCTACTCTGGCTGTTTGTGCAGAGTTGTGACTATCTAATGAGTAAGGCTTAAGCTCACTACACCAAGCGGTCAGGGCCACTGAGAGCTGGCAAGGCCCATCCATCCCCGAAGCCACCATGAGAGGCAGCGTTTAAGCTAAAAGAAACATAATCTTAAAACTATGTTCTCAGGGATTGTCCTGGTTAGCGTTTTATTGCCATGAACAGACACCATGACTAAGTCAAGTCTTGTAAAGGACAACATATAATTGGGGCTGGCTTACAGGTTCAGAGGTTCAGTTCATTATCATCAAAGCAGCAACAGGGCAGCATCCAGGCAGGCATGGTGCAGGATTTGCTGAGAGTTCTACATCTTCATCTGAAGGCTGTTAGCAGAATACAGACTCTCTTCCAGACAGCAAGGTCTAGGGTATTAAAGCCCACACCCACAGTGATAGACCTACTCCAACAAGGCCACGCCTCCTAATAGGGCCATTCCCTGGCCCAAGCTTATACAAACCATCACAGAGATCATCTCTAGAGTTCATTTCTGGAGGAGTTTCTCTGTGCAGAGCACCCAAGACCTGTGAGGTGGAGTTCTCTCTTGTTTGTGAAGTTTGCGGTAGGGGCTGCCTCCTGCTGCTGCCCCTTGCCATTAATAACCCATCTTCTCTTTCTTGGAGAGAGTGAGAGGAGGGAAAGGCAGTGGATTTTGGTCTGTGTTTTACAGTTACCAAAGCTAGATAATTTTAAGTTTTACTCACAATCTCCAGAACATAACTGTAGTCATCTAATGTTTTGCTTTGTTGTTGTTGGGGAGATTATGATTGTTTGTTTGTTTATTTGTTTTCATTTCTTTAAGGGTTTTGAAAGTTGTATGTAGGTTTTTTTTTTATACTAGAGTTTTGTTCATGAATTTTGGGCAAAATTTTGTGATTGGAATAAAGATTTGTTCTTATCTGATGAAAAAGAATCTTTATTATTATTGTTGTTGTTATTGTTATTATTTTGTATATGAGCATTTTGCCTGCAGGTATGTCTGTGTACCATGAGCATACTAGCTGTCTGTGGGGACCAGAAGAGGGCATCAGATCCCTGAAACTGGACCTACAGATTCTGAGCAGCCCAGCTGTATGGATTGCTGGGAATTGAACCTGGGTATTCTGCAAAAGCAGCAAGTGCTCTTTACTGTTGAACTTTCTCTCCAGAAACATCATCTTTAAACAGGCTCTGTTGAATAGCACTGGATTCTAAATGGCATGTGTGTGATGCTCACTGTATTTCTGCTGTTTTCTTGGGAAGGGATTTTTTAGTTTGCTCAAGAATAGTGGAGGGGAGTATTAATTGTTGTATAGTGAAAAGGAGACTACACCTGGGCAAGACTTGGGCAGCCTCCACCTTCTCATATCACAGAGGGAAAGATGATACCCACAGTCCAGCACCCCAAGCCACAGGAAGGTGACAGAAAAATGGGCTGGCTCTGCCTGTGTGCGAAAATGATCTTAGGCTCTTTAGAAGCCTTGCAGCTCCCCTGGGTCCAGCGTCTGTGCAGAAGACACAGCCAATCCAATGAAGATCTGACGTCACAGGCAAGAACAATCCACAACCAAATGCCCATGCTAAAGAGCAGGTGCCCCAGAGGGTCCCAAACTCAGCCAACCACCTACCACTAAAGGAGCAGGAAGCTGAAAGGGCTCTCTATGGTGCTGTCTGTCGGAGGTCCTGTCCCCTGAGAACACCTGAGGATTTTGTTTGCATTTCATTCTAGCACCTGAGCTTATTCTACTGATATTTTAGGTTTCTGAACGTTTTGCAAGTACGCATGGCTAGGCATACATGCCCTTTGGGTTACCTGGGACATAGCATGATAACTGAGCCCCTAGGTAAATCAGAAGCCCAGCCCTAAGCCCTAAGCCCTAAGCCTAGCCTCTCCAAATGTTTAGCTAATTTTAGCTTCCTAGCGCTTCTGGGAGGGTAAGTGGGTAGCCGGCATCAGGGAAGCTGATGACCATGGGTGTCCATGAGGCAGCTGACAGGAGTGCTACTACCTGATCCAGCCTGGCCTGCCTCTCTTACCCCGTCTCCTCCCCCAGGCGCCTGAGAACCCACAGCAGGAAGAGCGTGAGGGGTTTCTAAGGGGAAGAAGAGAGACACAGGCAGCACCTTCCCAGGGCTCTTGTGTTCCTTGAGGCTTAGATTGCCTTTCTTATTTCCCAAGTCTACGTCGATCTACAAGGCCAATCTCAGTGAAGGAGTCTAGATTTCACCCTCAGCCCACTGGGGCAGAGAAGATACCCACTGTTGTGTTTTATTAGAAGATGAGGAGAAAAGGAATATGTTGCATAGGGGCGAAGGAGGTGCCTCCGCAGGCCCGTGCTGAGGCATCCCTTCCCACTGAGGGACCAGCCACAGGGCAGTAGAGTATAGAATAGAGTTTATTCAGGGCATGGGGAGGGGAGTTGAGAGGATAGTAGAGACCGAGAAAGGTGGAGAGAGGGTTTGGGTGGAAGGGATGGGGAGGGGGAGAGAGGGAGAGGGAGAGGGAAAGGGAGAAGGAGAAGTCGAGGCTGGCCATGAGCGCATGGAGAGAGAGGGGGTGAGGGGGATGGGGAGAGAGGGGGAAGGGGTGAGAGGACAGAGGGAGAGCAAGAAGGCAAGAGAGCAAAGAGAAAGTGGGAGGGGCAAGCAGCCCCTTTTATAGTGAGTCAGGCATAACCTGGCTGTTGCCAGGTAACTGTGGGGCGGAGCTTAGACAAAAATGCTAACACCCACTGGGCTGGGGTAGCTATAGCAGAGAGATTTCATCTGCCTACCTTCACCAGCCCCTTAGTGGTGCCGAGTAGCACCGTGACAGTCATAACTGCTCCTCCTAACTACCCATCATAACTGCTTGACGGCCAAAGTGATGCCAGCTCAATGCCATGGGCGAAGGCCGTGGCTCCCTGTTTACTTCCTAGAGACCCGTTTCCCCTTGCACAGATAGGGAGAAACCCTGACTTCAGAAGCAAACAGTTTCCAAGTCTGGAAGGGATGGGGACAGAGGGAGTGGCAGGGGATTGGGAAGCAGGTGGGTCTCACACCTGCATCCACACACCTGCGGGTAGCAGCCAAGCTGACTATACTACAGCCCTCCTGCCCAGGTGAGTCCACCCACCTGTCTGTCCCTCACCTGTCATTACTCCTTTATCCACTAGGTGCGTTGATGAGAGGAATTCAGGGCTCTAAGGGGGAGCTCTGGTGAGGGGAATTGGATCTCCCTCCCTGGTCCCAAAGCGGGGGGAAGGGGGGGGAGCGGGGAGGACTGGGGCAGCCACTTGGATCTGTCACAGGGGGTTGGCAGCCTTGTGTTCCTGGCTTTTCTCCGTTTCTCGCTCCAGGTAGCACTGCACAGACCTACCATGTTCTTTTTCCGTAGGTGGGAGACTGAGGCTGAGAAGTCCCTGTGCCTCAGATACAGGGGTGTCGACAAAGGCAGCTCTACTAGGGGTGGTCGGCAGCCACTTCCTGTACTCTCAGTACTCTACTGGCTGAAAATTACAACTGCCTGTTGTTGTCATGGTGACTGGTGCTGTGATTCCATCCTGCAGTGCTATGCGCCCATGGCACCCAAGGCAGCCTATTTCTGCAGGAGAGAGAACGTCTACGTTGGGGGGTGGGGGGCACTTATACCATATCCCGCCTCTTCCTAAGCCGCTGTCCCCTCTGCTGCAAAAGAGCAAACCTCTGAGACCCCTGTGTGTTGGCTTCTGGCTTTTCACAGACAGCTGACCTGTGTTCACCTCCCTCCGCAGGAGGCCGGCCTCTAGTAGCCTCACATAGTGCAGGGAGGGCTCTTGTTTGCCCGCGGTCTATCACATGGGTACGGGTACACACGGGGTATCCATTTAACCCACCCTAGAGATGTGCAGTTGGGCCCTTTCCCAATCTCTGGCTGTTCCAAACCAATCTGCAGAGAATAACCCCAGACATATGTCACTTTGCACATGTGAGAATATTTGTAGGAGAAATTCCTAGAAGCAACGTGACTGCGAAATGAGTGTGTGTGTGTGCGTGCGCACCATGTGGCGGGTATGAGCCAAGCGACCAGCTCACTGTTTTGTCTGGATTGTTCTATTTCATCTCACTGTAGTCCTAAAGCAGGGGGTCATTGCTATCCTCTCTCTCACTGACAAGGAAATGCAGGCCCAAAAACAGCTTGGGAATTTGGCAATTTACTGTCCAGGCCAGCGTGGCGGAACAAGGGGACAACTTGCAACTCCCCTACGGATGCGTGGGCCGGCCTGCCCAGGCCAACAGGCACTGGCAGAGGGACCCCAGTCCTTTTCAGTCTTTACTCAAATCCCATTCAAGCTTTGCCTGCCCAGGAACCCTAGACTAGCCCTCCTCAGAAGCCCCCAGGCTCTCTGCATCCAGACACTGGCCTACTCACCTAGTTACACAGCACGCACCCACCCACCCCCACCCTTCCACATCACCCCCCGCCCCCCGCACTCCTATGAGCTACAAGACAGTGTCCTTGATCCAACCACCTGCACTATTCGCGGTGCCACCTTTTGGTCTCGACTTTCTTTCCCAGGTCCTGTCACCTTCTAGTAAGACCGCGGGTTCACAGAGAGTCAGAGCGGAGCCGCACCGCAGCAGGCCCCGGGAGGACAATAGGAGAGGGTAAACTAGCTCTGGGACCCAGGAAAGCAGGCTGGCTTCATCTGAATCACAAAAAGGTTAGCGCGCAGGCAGAGGGGGGCGGCTATGCTCCGCCCTCATTTGCATGACAAAAGTGATTGCCCAACGGCTCTCCCGGGGCTTTGTTGTGATCTGGCAGCCCGCACTAGCACAGCCTCGGGAATTGTTCCCTAGCACAGGTCGTTCCCTGGCTCCGTAGCCACCCCAGTGACAAAGCCACATTGTAAGGCCTGTAGCAGCTGCCAGCACCTGCTCCCAGCCCGCTGTTGTCCAGGGTTCCCGCCGTGTAGCCACTGCCCTCACTAAGGCTCAAACTCCACGATCATCGTGTCACCCCGAACACAGTGACGGTAGAGGAATCTTGGCTTGTCCCCAGGGGGCTGGAGAATAGGCCCTGGCTAAGTAATGTTGAGGTCTCCAAGGTCACCAGTGGTGAACAGTGACTGTAAGCGTAGGAGAGGAAAGAAAACTGCACTTTAGGGTGTGCTAGGCTATGCCAAGGCATCGCATTCTCACAGTGAATGGTTCCAGGTTTCTCACGCGGGGAAATGGGCTCAGAGTGGCTCGCTAACGGGCATCAGCCTCCAAACCAAGGTTCCAGGGGTCAGACCCTAGGCAAACTGCCGAGGGCAATTGTCCCTTTCCTTTCCCAAGTATCTCAACCTGCTCTCCCCTCCTCTTCCCCAACTGTCGCCCTCAGCGGGCAAGCACGTGGCCCCTCGGCCGTAGCCAAGTCCTTGGACAGACATTACTTCCCTCTTGGGTGCCGCCCTCCAGCGGAGCTCCCCCACACCCAAGAGAACCTTATTAGTCCGAGGCTCTTCTGCCCACTGCCTCCTACACACCCAAACTCCCCGGGCCTCTGCCAACACCCAAACTCTTGTTATCTGTAGCTTCCTACTCCCAGCTCACCTTGGAGTCCTTGCGGAGTGCCACCTCTCCCCGCACTCTCCCAATGGGCATTTTGGTACTGATAAGACCTGGAGCTGGGTGATGGTGGCGCATGCCTTTAATCCCAGCACTTGGGAGGCAGAGGTAGGTGGATTTCTAAGTTCGAGGCCAACATGGTCTACAGAGTGAGTTCCAGGACAGCCAGGGCTATACAGAGAAACCCTGTCTCAAAAAACGAACCAACTAACCAAACAAACAAAAGACCCGGAAGCCACGCTGTAGTGCCCTACAATCAGCCAGTGCCCGTGGACCTAAATTTCTTTAGGCTATATATTCCACAAGACAGCCAAGCAGTCAGTCTGACTTGTAAGAGACATACTTAACCATGTCCTGTGCTTCAAAGGCACGAGGCTGTGCTAGTCACAGTGCACTGTATAATCATGAACCTCTCTTGAGGCCGTGACAAAGACATGAACTGTGCAGAGAGGCCAGACAGGTGTGTGTCCTTGACAGCTGTGCTTTCAGCCTGGAAACAGCTCTCCTCAGAGCAGAGGCCTGCTCCTACAGGAAATGGCCAGCCTTCTTAATCCCAAGGAAAAGGCCCTCTTCGTCTCTCCTTAAGATCTCTCTTGGCACCCCCCGAAGCTAGCCCATATAACAATGCCCCTGGGGGAAGAGGCAAAGTGGAACAGAAGGGTCCCTGGCAGAGCCCAAGCAGAGCTGCTGAGTGACAGCCTGCACCGTGTCTGGGTGCCACCAAGCAGGACAGGTCAGTGGAATGAACTCATTGTGCAGACAGGGAGCCAGGCTGAGCCCCGGCCTCTGGAGAATTAGACCTTAGCCTCTCTACCAGAGTGGACCAGAAGCCAAAAAGTAATGTAGGAGAGACGGAAGGAGAAGCTGGAGGTGGGTGGCCTGGAGGAGTACAGGAAAGGGAAGACCAGGTCACCACATGCCTCCCAGGCTCGGGCCTCAGTACCACACCCAGAACAGGCTTGCTGGCCTAGATGTGCCTGGGGGAACCTTGGTATAACCAGAAAAAGATAAGAGGTGGGAAGGTCAAGGCCAGTTCTTTTAGGGACATCTTTCGGGCTCATTGTTCCTTTGGTTGGTTGGTTGTTGGTTTTTCGAGACAGGATTAGGGACATCTTTCATCTGCCCCTGCAAAGGGCCCTGTGCATGCAGTTTAACCCCCTCAATCCGACTCATAGTGAGAGACAAATGGGCTGGCAACATTCTCAGGAGAGCCTTGGCATCTCAGAGGCTGGCAGAGGAGCCCGTAAGCCTCTGTTCTTCCTCACCAGTGCAGTCTGCCAGGAAGGTATCTAGTCAAACCTTCAAAAGTACCCGGTACTTTAGGGAGTTCTCTAAATAGTGCATTGTCCCACAGCCTGCGTCAGGCTGTAGGGAGTGTAACAGGACGCCCTCCATCACTCCAACAGAGGCCATGTTGGAGATCCTCTGGATATCCTCCCAGGCTCAAATGCTCCGCTCTCTGATCCTGGCACTCTGGTGTGGCAAGTGCTCACCACAGCCAACGGGAAGCTGAACTCTTTGGGAAATCTGTTGCTTAGGGTGAGGGCCGGTCATCTGCTTCTACCACGTGCCTGGTTTCTGTCTCTCATTGCAGACTCTGAGCCAGAACCATGGCGTGTACCACCCTCTGAGCAGAAAGCTAGACTCTGGATGGTAGAGCAGCAATGAGAAGCATCTAGAAGCTTCTAGCTTACTTTCTAGTGCAAGGAGAGTCACTCCCAGAAATCTGATAATGGGAGATCCTGGTTACTTACTAGATGGTTGACCATGTCCTGTTACTTGTAGTCTAATGGGAGATCCTGGTTCTTTAAGAGACAGTAGACTGTGTCCTGTTATTTACAGCCCAAAACTGTGTGTGTATGTGAGTGTGTGTGTGAGAGAGAGAGAGAGAAAAAAAGAGAAAGATAGAGAGAGAGACAGACAGACAGACAGAGTCATAGAGTGGGCATGCATAGAGCTAAAGCCCTAGTCCCCAAAATGTTTATATCTACTGAACTAGGCTTATAAACTTTGTGAATCAGTTTCCACCATCAATTTGACATGATCTATAGTAACCCAGGAAGAAGAAAATCATCTCAATGGGGAATTGTCTAGATTAGGTTGGCCTGTTACCTGAGGTTGGGAGATTTACCCTGAACAAGAGCAACAAGCACTGTTTCAAGGTCTGGGGCCTTCTCTGAATGAGAGCATCGATCAGCTGAACACACTGACCAAGCAGACATCCACACAAAAACTGTTTTGTACTGTGGATGCGACAAACTACTACAAGTTCCTGACACCCACCTTGATGTCTGCACTGATGAACAGCAACCTGGAATTGAGCCAAATGTAAACTCTCCTGAAGTTCTCTCTCTCTCTCTCTCTCTCTCTCTCTCTCTCTCTCTCTCTCTCTCTCTCTGTTTTTTTTTTTTTTGGTTTTTTTTTTAGTTTTTTTTTTTTTTTTTAGACAGGGTTTCTCTGTGTAGCCCTGGCTGTCCCGGAACTCCGACTGCTTCTGCCTCCCAAGTGCTGGGATTAAAGGCAGGCCAGAGCCACCACTGCCCGGCCTGAAGTTTCCCTTGTTAGGGTGTTTCAGCACACCAACAGAAGGCAAAACTAAACTTAGAATCAGAGTGGAAGTTCAGCAGAAGCCCTAGCATAGCCTGCATGGGACCTACTGGGGTCATCAGAATGGGTTTCCCTCCCCGGAAGGACTATATTCCTGCTGCATGGGGACTTAAATGGCTGATTGCTGTAACAAAATGTGGCAGACCTTGTGGTTCTAACAACAGATGCTCCTGTCTCACTGTTCTGTAGCCTCAGAAGACTGAGAAGACCAAGGTCAAGGTGCCAGTAGACCGAAATCAGTCAGTTGATGGGTGTCCTGCTTATTCTTATGTGGAAGAGACTCATTCACACCCCTGTACCCCTTTCTTTTTCTCTCTCTCCTTATAAGGACACTGATCCCATCATGATAATTCTACCTTTAAGACACGATCATCCTTCTCGGTCAAAGGCCCCCGCCCCCTTTCCTTTTTTTTTTTTCCCCCGTTTTTTTTGAGACAGGATTTCTCTGTATAGCCTTAGCTGTCCTGGAACTCACTACTCTGTAGACCAGGCTGGCCTTGAACTCAGAAATCCGCCTGCCTCTGCCTCCCAAGTGCTGGGATTAAAGGCGTGCACCACCACTGCTCGGCAAAGGCCCCCTTTCCTAATACCACCACACAAGATGGTAACACCTCAATAGTTAAACTTAGGGGAGACTCAGTCTAGTCCATAGTCATTTATTTGGGAGAGCACTAGTCCAATCATGAGATCACTGTAGCAGATGGGCCCCAAAAGCCAAGGGCTTAGTGCATCAATGGGCAGACGCTAGGCTCCATCAGTACCCTCCAGACACATGCACAGTACATGTTCTACCACCCAGCCGTAACCTAGCTTGGGATGTTCATTTCTGCCTTGAAAGAATGACATGGTATGCTGGCCGGGCAGTGGTGGCACACGCCCTTAATCTCAGCACTTGGGAGGCAGAGGCAGGCGGATTTCTGAGTTCGAGGCCAGCCTGGTCTACATTGTGAGTTCCAGGTACACAGAGAGATCCCGTCTCAAAAAAAACAAAACAAAAAAGGATAATGTACTGGTGAGAAATCTGGAGAAGAAGAGAATTAGGTACCCTGGGGGGGGGGAGGGCTGGTGGATGGGGCAGGGCAGTCCTGCTCCTGGCTCCATCCTTTCCAAGTTAAGTTCTAAGTGGGCTCATTGTGTGTGTGTGTGTGTGTGTGTGTGTGTGTGTGTGTGTGTGAGAGAGAGAGAGAGAGAGAGAGAGAGAGAGAGAGAGAGAGAGAGTAGGAGTTTCAGCTCTTTCTGCTGGCCCTTCAGTCATCAAGGACAGACCCCTGGGTGGACATTGGCTTTGCTGGCAATTCTCTCAGGAAGTCACCCTGAAGACACCACTAGGCAGGTGAGCCAAGTTGGCTCCCCAGAGAGGCTCTCAGATCCTATCTACTGGGGGAACCCTGGTGGGTGGCCACCAGCAGGGGTCAAGAAACACCCTTGGCCTCCCTAGGGGCTACCCAGGGGGACCCAAGCCATAGTTCAGGGTGCAGCTAGCTAGTCCTAGTTGGATGACCTTGACCATCTGAAGTCACCATCCTGTTCAGCATGTTGTCCTCTGTTTGGCTGTCCCAAGGATGTCTCTCACCTTTTGATGTCAGGAGCGATTCCTCTGCCAGTCGTTGTGGAGGGAGGTTTTCCAGCCCAAACAGGCCTTAAGCCACCATGGTCCCAGCCAAGGTCCATAACTACAGGCTCCCGAGACACCAATCCCTCCGGTTAAGCCTCTTCCAAATCCAGAGCAAGTAAGGAACTAGTGATTCTTGTGATTTTAAGGCACTGGCTCCTGGGAGTTTTGTTATGCAGCGATACACGCATGTAATTAGCAGCAGCAGTCTCTGTGTAAGGTAGCATGGGGTTGAGGAAAGAACAGCAGACAGAGAAGACATTTCCTGTCCGCAGATAGTGAGGATTCTTGGCACTTCTTAACTCTCTCAGTGGCTCAGAGACCTCAGCTCCTCTCTTCAGGTCCTTGGCAGAGATAAAGACCAGAAGCTAGAGGTCACCTCCAGTTGCTTTCCAGTTACCTGAAACTCAATTAAATATGATTCCTGGTGGTTTCCAGCTCTCCTCCCCTTTCCTCAATGCCTGCACTTTCCCTCTTAGCCTATCAATGGCCAGTGATTATTCAGCCCACTGTTTTACATATGAAGGAAGCTTCGTACCTCAGCCTTTCACCAGCTGCTTGAGAGTCAACCTCAACTGGTACCAGAGTTTGTATTTTGTTTTTAAAGATTTCATTTATTTATTTTATGTATACTGTAGCTGTCTTCAGACGCACCAGAAGAGGGCATTGGATCCCATTACAGATGGTTGTGAGCCACCATATGGTTGCTGGGAATTGAACTCAGGACCTCTGGAAGAGCAGTCTGTACTTTTAACCACTGAGCCATCTCTCCAGCCCCACCTCCACCCCTTTTTGGGAATATTTTAAAGCACTTTATTTCAGGATAAAATCAGGCCTGTTAGCTTCTAAGTCCCCCAATGTCCTGCCTCTTGCTGCCCGATTTGTGGAGGACTTGAAGGATGGAGTTGTCCAATCCCCACGCTAGCAGGTAAGATGTCTTAGCCAGGCTGCAAGGGCTCAGCAGCTCACTACCAATTCACATGCTGAGTCTGCATGACTCCAGATAAGGCGAGCAGCTACTGACTTCTGCTCTAACAAGGACAACTGCTCCGTCTGTGTCTGCCCAGCTGCAACGGTCACTAGAACCGGGTGCATAGTCCTAGGTGCCATTACAAGGGACAGAGTCTGCAGCAATGCAAGGGTCCTTCAAGAACAGGGTTGCTCATGAGACTGGATCTTCAAAGAGCCCCATGCATACTGTCCGATGATACGCATTCACATCAGGTAACCAGTTTCTTTAAGACGGGAAGTGGAGGTTCAATGATGAGGAAGGGACTCTAGATCCAGTCTAGGCGCTAGTTCTTGTTGGATGTAACTTCCCAGAAGTCTCTTCTCTGGCCAGTTTTCTCACCCAGCGAGCTGGCAGGGAGAGCACTTCCCTTATGTGTCAGAACAGCACATGTCCTGGGCTCACTATTGTTGACCTTGGGCCCGGCAAGAATTGGAGTCAAAAGCATGAACTGCAGCAATCGACCCTGGGCACCCACCCAAGGGAGAGAATTACATGTCATGAATGTCAGATGACCAAGGACTGGAAGAGGAGGGGACACACACAAGAAGAAGCATTGTCAGTGAGACCAAGCTCCCTTAGATGGCGACTAAAAGGGTGTGTGGGGGGTGGGGGTGGGGGTATGGATGTCAGAGCCAGGCTTGGGAGTGGGGGCCGTCTGCTCATCAGCAATGGAGCCAATGCATCTCGAATGCTCCTGTCACACTACAGCAGACACTCTCAGTGTCACCCAGTCTAAGACTGATGGCTCGGTCTCAGAAGCGCTTCTGGTTTTAATCTTTGTCCATGTAAATGCACACCAGATGTAAAGTCAGCTTTCATCAGGAAAACTCGATGAGTTATTTTGCACTCTGAGGCAGAGAGAGACAGAACGTGACAGGAGAACAGCTTTCTACCGACTCCCCAGGGAGTAACAGCTCAGCTTGGTCCCTCTTTATATGGCAACCTGTTAGCCACTGAGACTAGGTTGACTACAAGTTCCTCTCCCAACAATCTAGTTCTGAATGGATAGACTGGGGGGTGGCAACACCTTTGGAGTCCTCGGAGGGCAATTCTTTAGTATCATTGGGAGTAACTGCCGAGAGGCAGAGAATGGGAGAGGGTGTGGGACTCCAAAGCTAAAGAATGAATGAGCCCCAGGCACAGTGTGGTAGCTGAGGTGTCAGTCACAGGTGTTCTGGAATGTCCTGGCTAATCCAACCACCTCTGCCCCCAGGTTACTAAAGTGGGTGGGGGGTGAGGGAGAGAGGGAGAGAGAAATAGAGAAAAGGAGGAGGCTGAGAAGAGAACGGTCAGTGGTGATGCGCCTTTATTTTTGGTTTTTTGGGATTTGTTTTTTTTTTCCCGAGACAGGGAAAGAGGCGTCCCAGGCCAAGAGGCCAAAACAGCTGAATTCCATAGGCATCAGGGTAGGGAGGAGCTACAGGTACTGAGAGGGCTGCAGGGAGAGTGGGCCAGCGTTGGCTTTGATATGTTAATAAGCAAACCAGCCATTTGTCCAGGGTTTCTGAGACCTAACAGTTACATATCATGAGCCGATGAGGATAGTTTCTGGGTACCCTGCAAAGGGGGAACGATGGTGCCCAGAGCTGCCATCTCGCCTTCTGACCAAAGAACACTCTAGTAGAGAGTACAACCGTTACTCCTGGCACTAGTCTCTCATTTCACGCACTCTTTTTTTTTTTGGTTTTGTTTTTTTTGTTTTTTTTGGATTTGGTTTTTTCGAGACAGGGTTTCTCTGTATAGCCCTGGCTGTCCTGGAACTCACTCTGTAGACCAGGCTGGCCTTGAACTCAGAAATCTGCCTGCCTCTGCCTCCCAGAGTACTGGGATTACAGGCATGTGCCACCACCGCCCGGCATTTCACGCACTCTTAACGTAGGCTAATTAAAGAACCCCCTCCCCTCAAACTATGGACCAAACACAGTGACAGTGCAGGAGGATGCTAGGAGAAAGGTCTCTAGGACCAGCTTCCTCCTACAAGCTTAAGGATGGAGAGGAAGAACATGAAGCAGGAAGGCCGCTAGAGTTTTCCAGTGAACACATCCCCAAATCCCTGGGTGTCGAAAGGTTCTATCACTAACATAGCGTAACAGGAAAGGGAGAACCTTTAAAATGAGTGAGGTATTTAGGTCGCTGGGGAGATTTACAGACCCAAGCCATGAGTTTCAGAGTTGGCCTCACCATCTGCCCCTGTCCCAAAGTGCTGCTTGCCACAGGCCCAAAGCTGCAACCCAGAGACCAAATTGTGAGCCAAAAGAAGGCTTGTCCCTCTGAAAGTTGCTGGGTACTAACGGTCAATTTACACAACGGTGCTCCTTCCTCAAAGCCCCAGGGCAGAGGTGGGGTAGCTGCACTCATATGTAAATGTCTGGAGCCCGTAGGCCCGGGTCCCACCTAATTGCAAAGGTACCCGGAATGTGTGGTCATGGCAACTGTGGAAAGAGGTTTCTGATTTTAGCTTTTCCCTGAATCAAGTCATAAATCATCCTCCGTCTCCACTGTAGCGATTGTATCAGGATCCCTTGTGGATACCCCCCCACCAGATGGCCAGGCCTTAAGTACACGCCTTTTTTTGGGGGGGGGGGGATTTGGTTTTTTCGAGACAGGGTTTCTCTGTGTAGCCCTGGCTGTCCTGGAACTCACTCTGTAGACCAAGCTGGCCTCGAACTCAGAAATCTGCCTGCCTCTGCCTCCCAGAGTGCTAGGATTACAGGTGTGCGCCACCACCGCCCAGCAAGTACATGCCTTTAATCCCGGCACTTGGGAGGCAGAGGCAGTGGATCTGAGTTTGAGGCTGCCTGGTCTACTAATTGAGAAACCCTGTCTGGCAAAAATAAATAAATAAATAAAATAAAAAGAAAAAACAAACAAACAAACAAACAAAAAAGACCAAGGCAATGTAAGAGTCCATTTAAGGATGGCGAGGCTGTGTCTTTTCCGTTGCTTCTAGGTGACTTTTTACACCTAGGGGAGTAAACATCTGATGTGCTGTATTGCTTAGGGAATAATGATAAGAAAACCTAGACCTGTTCAGTACTAATGTCATTTTAAAAAGTGGTTTTCAGTTGGCAGCTGGCAATGCAGGTGGCCCACACCGAGGGCACACAGTGTGCATAGGGTGTGTGTTTCTTCTAGCAGAATAGTCTCGCAACTCAAGCAGCATGGGGAACGCGCTCTCACGGGCTGCTTAAGGAATTGCTGGGGGGTGTGTGTCTTAAGAACCCATTCATCCTCCTCTCACAGTAGGGCCACTGTTTTGTGCTTTGTGCTCAGGGTCAACAAAGACTAAAACCAAACTGCCTGGGTGGCTTCCTTCCGGAATGAGGTACTGGTCTCGGCCTAGGTGGCTACGTAGGAATCTGCCCTGAAGTTGTGGCTGAGGTCTCTTCCAGTCAGCAGCCAGGAGGTCCTGGTTCCAGTTTAGCAACCAGGAGGCCACCCTCATTCCCTATTGTGAGCTACTCAACTTCTTGGTCCAGAAGCTTCCTCACTTCTCAATTGCTGTCGGACTTCTGGTCTCTTCACCTCCCAGTCTGTGACCTCCCTGACCTCTAGTCTCAAACTTGTGTCTGAACTCCACTCTGAGCTTTCCGTTTCTGACCCCTCCACTGCGACCTTTAGTCTCTCAGACCTCCATTTTTAACCCCCTTGACTGGTAGATTCCCTGACCGACCTCCCCCCTCTGTCCTTTGACCTCAGGATCCAGATTGAACACGCTCAGGTGACCAGCGGGTTCACATCCTCTCTTGTTATCTCCTTAGCCTAACCGCAACTGATTAGGGAGTCTATTACATCTCAAAAGCCAAAAACACTGGACCAGCAGCCGCGGGGTGCTGGCTTCTACTGTCTGGTCTGCCACAGCTCTGCTACTTCTGGTTTCCACTTCCCGGTGCTGTCTGTAGATTTCTCCTTAGGCAGATGTGGGTGTGGCTCTTTTTCCTTCTGCTTGTTCCCAAGCACACACCCTATGGCCCTCTGAGAAACTGATAAGATTCTGATTCGTAATTTGCTCATTACCACCATAGTGAAGACATTTCCATGGAAGCTTTATTTTCCATCCAAAACATTTGCTAATTATTTCAAAACCCCAAATTTTCTGCCAGTGTTTGCAGTCTTCTCAAGTTAGATCAGTGGCTCTGGAAACCATGGGTACTTTCCTGCTCAGGTCCATTTCTGCCTCCAGAGCCACCGTGACCTTTTCCTGTGGGAAGATGATATTCCAGTCTATTCAGGGTGGGGTTATAAAATACCATAGAGAGATGGTTTAGAGGTTAAGATTTTACTGAGGACTAGGGTTTGGTTCCCAGCACCAATGTGGTGGTTCACAACTCCAATTCCAGAGGATTGGATGGTCCCTCTTCTAGTCACCTCAGGTTCGAGACACACAGGTGGTATATTTAAAATAAAAATAAATAAACCTTTTTTCTTTTTTTCGGATTTGGTTTTTTCAAGACAGGGTTTCTCTGTATAGCCCTGGCTGTCCTGGTACTCACTCTATAAACCAGGATGGCCTCGAACTCAGAGATCTGCCTGCCTCTGCCTCCCAGAGGGCTGGGTTTACAGGCGTGCGCCGCCACCATCGCCCAGCTAAATAAATCTTTTAAACACACACACACTATTCCATATTCTGTAGAGGATATAGGGAGTAGACAGCTATCTCATACTTTTGAATTATGGGAAGTCCAAGATCCAGATACTGGAAGATTCCTTGTTGGGTAAGGGACTAGTGGGGTATAGTCAGCTATTTTCTTGTATAATCTCACATGGTGTATGTGAGAGCACGTGTGTGTGTGTGTGTGTGTGTGTGTGTCCTCTCAACTCTCTTTGTTGTTGGTTGAGACATGACTTTGCTCTGTAGCCCAGGTTGGCTATAAACTCATTTTTCTTGTTTTTGTTTTGAGACAGGGTTTCTCCATGTAACCCTGGCCATCCTGGAACTTACTCTGTAGAGCAGGCTGGTCTTGAACTCAGAGAGCAGCCTGCCTCTGCATATTGGAATTAAGAATGTTAGAATTAAGGCAGGCTTATGCTAATATTTCACTGTCTCCCACCCTGTGTGTAATCCTTTATGTAAATAAAGGCTAGACTACATTCTTGGTCAACTCCTTTTTCTTCATTTCCTTCACACCTGTGGGTTTTTTGTTTTGTTTTGTTTTTTGTTTTTTTGGGTTTTTTTGTTTTTTTTTTTTTTTTTTTTTTTTTTTTGAGACAGGGTTTCTTGATTTCTTGTGTAGCCTTGGCTACCCTAAAACTCACTCTGTAGACCAGGCTGGCCTCGCACTCAGAAATCCGCCTGCCTCTGCCTCCCAAGCACAGAGACTAAAGGCAAGGGCCACCACTGCCCCCCAGCTGTTTTATTTTTCAAGACAGGGTTTCCATGGTGCATTCCTGGCTGTTTTGGAATTTGCTCTATAGACCAAGCTGGCCCCCAATTCAGAGAGATCAGCCTTCCAAGGACTGGGGTTAAAGGCCTGTGCCACCAGTGCACAGCTAGCGCTAAATCTTTTAAAACTAGACAACTCAGGAAGGTTAAGTCAAACCCTAGCCAATGGGGAAAAGACACAGTCACCACCCGAGTTAAAGTAAAACCCAAGTGCACTTCCTGTCTCAATGTGCTCTCTCCTCCAAGCACAGAGCACACCCTCTGGATCTGGGGCAAAATTTTATCAAGTCAAAACACTTTGATTGGAGTGTTGGTCTCTTTTATGACCTGACCCCTCCCAGAGTCCACCCCCCCCCCCAACTGGTTTCTAACACAGGTAAGACATTCATTCCATTTTGAGTCCTTGCAAGGCTGGGACTCAAAATAACCCTTGCTTTAAGCTTAAGCACATAGGTTTGAGGGAACTGCTCAGTCCCCAGAAGGACATAGTCCCCAATGTCCACTTCATGAGAAGCTAAGGAACAGAGCAACAAAGGAGAAACCTTGGGAGCAGGGCAGGGGGTCCTGAGAGGTACAGTAGGAAAAATCTCCCCTCACAGGGAGGGCAATATTTGCCCTGCTAACCTGCAAGGTCATTATGGATACCACAGGCTGCCTGCCTGTCCCCTAAACTGGGCTATGTTGTACTGTTACTCTCTCCTTAAGTATTGCTGTACACTGACAGTGATATACAGAGGAGTGTGAGTTCTTTCACTGTTGCTATAACCAAATAGCAGAGGCTGCTCCTTCATGAAGAAAAGAGGTTTATTTAAATTTACACTTTTGAAAGTCCAAGATTGGTCCAATGAGTTTGGACACTTGTAAAAATACTCACAGCTCTGTCTCAATGTAATAGAAAAGAGAAGTTGGAGTCATCTGAAATTTAGTTTCACTCTTCTTATAACAACCTGTTTTGTTTGTATATTTCAAGAGATGCATTTGTTCTATTTGTATATGTGTTTCCTGTATATGTGTATTTGTGCATTAAGTGCATGCCTACAGCCCTTGGAGCTCAAAAGCGAGGAGGGTGTTCAGATCCCCATGGAACTGGAGCTATGGATGGTTGTGAGCTACCATGTGGTTGTTGGGAAGGGAAACTGAGTCATCTGCAGTAGCAACACTTAGCCACTAAGTCATCCATCTCTCTATCCCCATAACAATCCATTTTTTTGTAGGCACTCACACATTCCCAGAAACCAGCATTTATCCTTTCTGAGGTTGGCGCTTTCAGTGACCTTCCTTCCCACACTTAGGCCCTACCTGCTAAAGGTTCCACCACCTCTTAATACCGCCTAAATACAGTGAGGGCTGTGGGTACTGACAATTTACTTTTAGGTTATAAGCCTCTAGACCAAAAGGAACCATATGGGCTCTATGAAGAAATCAGAGCATCCTACAGAAGTTCTGGGCTTTAACGTGGATGCCACCCAATGTGTTCCAGTGAATTCCTTCCATTCTTTCTGCCTATAGATCTAGATTTAAAGGGCACTTGAGATTAGGTCAGGCCACCCAGAGAGGAGAAGATGTATTTTGTGCAGGCGGAGGGGGTAAGTAACATTGCAAGGTTCACGGTCTCCCTTTCCCTCTGCCATGGCAACCAGCACACTGCAGAAAGGGACTGCTCCATCCACCTGCTGATGGCAGGCACCTCACGATGGATGCACAGTGTGCCAGAAACAAAGGCCTGCAGCACAGCCAGCCCTTTCTAACTGATGGAGGATGTTCTCAGTCTAGGCTCTTGACTGGAACCTCCTCTCCCCTCTAGCGCATGTCCAGTACTCTGTTTCTTGGATTATACGTTCTTTTGTCCTCTTCATTTTGGTGACTCATGAGCTCATGTAGCTCCTTGTGAAAAGGGTACATTTCCCCACAAAGGGAAGGGGGCTTTTTGAAATATCTTGCATCTGAAAATGCAGTCAGGCCGTAGAGCAAAGTTTCTGTCAGTTATAGACAACACATACCACCATAATCCCTAAAGGGAATCCCTAAGGCATTCCTATCACCTCCAATATGCCAAGTGCCACAGTGTTCACAGGCAAACGAATTACTTACCTGGGGTATTGGTACCAACAAACCTACTGTGCTGCTGGTTATCTGAAAGCACAGCAAGGCACATCTGATACCTGTTACTCTTACAAGATTCCTACTTAAAGATCATTGTAAAATCGTGTGTGTGTGTTTCCTCTGTAGCCCTGGCTGTCCTAGAACTCACTCTGTAGACCAGGTTGGCTTCAAACTCAGAAATCCGCCTGCCTCTGCCTCTCAAGTGCTGGAATTAAAGGTATTAACACCACTGGCAGAGTGTGTTAGTTTTTTAAAGCAGGAAATAGTTACTTTGGCCCACAGTTTTAGAGATTTCAGTCCGGACCAATGGCAGTAGTAAGCAGGGATGAATGTAAAAGAAGGTCTAGGATCTCTATCTCCCCAAGGGCTTCACCATAACTCAGAGGTATGCATGGTGGTAAATTGGGGTACAGTTATCTAAATTATGGTGAAGAGTATTAATTCAAGCTTTCTGTGTCTCTTCACGGTAAACATAAGAGTTACCAGCGCACAACTCTCACTCTTGCATGGGCATGCTCTGCAGTGCTCACAGCAACTTAACTGCTCAAGGAGACATTTCCTAGAATGTATCCATCCCTATTGATGGATGCTTATGTTTGCTTTGCCATTTGTTTAGCTCAGTGACAGCTATGGTAGTTTTCCTTTAGCATTCCCAAAGCTGTTTCTTTGATCCTAGCAGCTACTCCAGCTGTGAGAAGCCCATTATTTCTGACTCCAGTTTGTAACTAGACTAACTACAGTTATCATCAGACCACGTTCCCTGATACCCAGAAATTCAAGAGTGGTAAGAAAACGTATGGAGCTCTTCTCTCATGCTCTTACTCTCCATGGCCTTCCCAACATATGCTCCTTGACTGTCAAGACTTCCCTTCGACTAATTAATTCATCAGGGATTTTTTTTCCTAGCCATCATGTCAGGGTTTCTATTAACTGACCAAAGCAATTTCTGGTTGATTCTTTAATTTTCCTCTCTTTCCATTTCATGCTTTTGTGGATCCTTTCTGGCTAATGTTCTCTCTCAGTCTTTCCACTGAAGACGTTGTCATTTATATGCTTGCTACTTTGCTTTAAGGCTTCAAGAACTCTTTCTTTTACTCCTAAATATCTCTTCACACATGTTCCCTTTGCAGATTGTGGTATCCTTTTACATTTCCCTGTTGATATTATTGGTTGTTTTGTTGATGTTTACTTCTCTCTATATGGCTTGTTTCCTACAACTTAACAAAAACAAAACAAGAACAAAAAACCAACCTATTGTGGCTTTGATTTCCTGATGCAGGGTTTCCTGACATGTCAGCTCCGGGCTGCCCACTCTTATTTGCAGGGGAAGGACTGAGATGGACCACAAGTTCTGAGTCGAGTGGCACCTTTCACTGTGGCCTTCTGTGTAGTATGCTAATTGGACACTTGAGTAGCTATGGATGTCAGAATGTGTTGATCATTCCCTGTGGCCTGGCTTACTCAGCCTAAAAGCCTCTTCTAGGCTCCTGGCTCCCTGTGCCATGGAATCCCTGAAAGGGGCTTGTAGGTATCACTAAGCGCCCCTGCCCCTGCCACTGTTTGGGGATAGTTTCTGTCTCCTTTAGATAGAGGCAGTCTCTCCTCAGGAAAAGGAAGGGGCAACTGTGAGGCTACACAGAGCTGGCAGCCAACCTAAACATCTCTGGAGGGACTCTAATACAATCATTTATGATCATTCTTATTTCAAGTCCCTTTCCCTTCCATGTCCAGTGTCACCATTTGTGAACCTTGTGGGGAAACTTTACTTCCTATTTCAGGCTTTCGTGTTCTTGGGTCTAGGGGTACATCTCAGCTTTACTGGCTGCTGCTGCTGCTGCTGCTTCTCCTGCTCTTGTCCATTTGCACTCTTGTCTTAGAGTTGAGATTTCTATCTGATATCTGAGTTGTTTCAGAGGCTCCAAGTGGAGCAGCTACCACCCTTCCTCAAAAACCTTTCCCATTAGTCCTCCATGGTTCACTTGCTCCCACTTAGTCCACTCTGATCTCTTTTGTTCTGGTGTTTCTTCTTCTTTCCAGCTAAAAGCAAATAGCCCTACTCTCACCTACCTATACTATTGTTGTCAAGATCCTACTAGCACAGAAACATAGACCTAGAGCTAGGAGATACTCACTGGAGAGCAGAGCCGTACCCCAAGGATATTTCCATCTGGGTTTGGGACAAGAAAGGCCAAGTTTGAGACTCCAATCCTTATGTACTTGGTGAGGGAACTGGTGAGACCATCAGGAAGAAAGCTTGGATGGGGCATATCAGAAGGGTACATTGACCAAGGATATCATAGGAACCTATAATGTTCAGTAAATATGTATGTTCTAGGAAGGTCCACCTTGCCTTAGTGTAGGCAGAGCCCAGGAGGATGCCACCAAACAGACTGTTGAATGTCCCTGGCTGCAGAGGGACAGGAAGGAATGCATGGTCAGAAAGGCAGTGTAGGGGCCAGCTCTTTCCCAATGAAATGACTATCTGTGGCATGTGGTGGGAACAGAGGAGCATTCTGAGTCACCACTTGGTCAGGACACAGTCTCTTAAATGTCATCAACACAATCTGCCTGGAACAAAGATGACTACTTTCTGCCAAGTCGAGACCCTCCTACAAAGCCTTGATCCAGCTTCTCCACAAGACAGCAGCCCACCAGTGAGGAAATGGGTGTGTGCTCACACTCGGGGTGTCCAAATGTTAACAACTGAAAATTCCAAATCGCTCAGTTTTCCCGATTATCAGAAATCAAAGTCTTTTCTATTTTAGGCTCCTATTTAATCTGGGGAAGCACTTGAAATCAGAGCCATGGTTGTTATTTTTCCCGGTGAGGTGACTGAGCATTCTTTAGCCCACTGGGGTTGACCAACTGGCAGTCAGTCTCCCTGACTAGGTGACTGACTTATTTCAAGACATCATCCACAATGAAAAGCAGAGGCTGCTGATCCTTTCCTCACAGGTCAGAGTCCTGAGTGTGTTAAGATTGGTTCATAGTTAGAAGGTATGGTCTCTCTCATGATGGCCTAGTGTTCAGAGAAAAAGAACATGAATGTGTCTAGACTTTAGAGCAAGGTGGCCTAGTTGGAAGGCCCGGCAGGGCGCAGCGAAGCATTTCCTTCAGAGGCCCAGACAGTGGATGGGTGGGGCGCCCTGGGCGGGGTCCTCGCAGCTGGTGGCGTTTGAAGCCTCCACGACCGCGGTGGGAGAGGGGCGGCCTGGAGAAGTTGGCAGCGGGCCTGGGGCAGGAAGGGGGAGGAAGGGGCCCCGTGTTCCCTGAACAGCCGCGACCGCAGCCCCTGCACGTAGCTCACTCTCTCAGCACTGGCAGTGGTGGGCCCTGCATCAGCCAGGTTAACATAGGCTCAAGGGCAGTGCGGCCGCGCGGGGGCGGGGCGGACCCATTGGTGACATGGCTCCGGCCAAGGTTGCGTGGAGGACCGGAGCTCAGTAGAAACAGGGTGAGAAGGTGGCTGGAGATGGGCAATGCAAGCCCGGCCACCAGAAAACTCCAGGGCGATGGGGTGAGGCTCGGTCATGTTCCGCCCATAGGCGAGGTCGGCAGCTAAGGTCCCGCCGGAACGGATACGCCACCTTGCTCGCACTCCCAGAGGGCGGAGCGACCACAGGGTGCTCTCCCCAGCGTTACCATCCTCGTGCCACCCACTGCCGCCTGCTCACAAAAGCACTGGCAAGGAAAGGCCCGGCGGGGTTCCCGCTGCGGGAGGCACGCGCCCCAACCCTGCGCCGCTACACAGCGGCCCGCCACCCTCGGACGTCATGCGTCTGCGCGCCCCGCGCCCGGCTCCGATTTCCGCCCCTCCTCTTGCAGGCCCAGGGGCACGCCCACTGGCGCGCGCAGGTCTCGCGGCCAGTAGGACCCTCTAGAGGCCTGGATTGGCTGCATAAAGTACTCAAGAGCCAATGGGGTTCGCGTCTACCGCTGGCCACGCCCCTCCTGAGGCGCGGGCGCGCGACCGCACCGGAGGGACAGTGCGCGCTCCAAGTTCCCCGCCCCCTTCGTGCGCGCTGCTCCCTGCGGCCGCTGCCGCCTGTAACCTGCGCCGCCAGGATGTGGCTGGGGGCTGACGTCGGGTCCAGATGTGGCCCCGGCCCCGCCCACCCCCGGGGCCGGTCCGCCCACACCGAGCCGCGGCGCGCACGGAGGCTGTCCCGCCTGCCACAATGCACGGTGGAACTGCGACCACAACTTGCAGGGGTCGTGCTTAACGTCGCCGCTGCTCGACGTCCCTAAGACTGGCCGGCTCTGACGCCGCACGCGGACCCTCCTCACTGGAGCCCCCCATGCGCTCACCCTCCAGTGCCCAGCCAGGCGGACGCGGAGCCGCGCGGGTGACGGCAGAAGCGGCTACGCGCCCAGCCTAGCCCAGCCCAGCCGGAGAAGAGGGCGCGCCGCGCCCCCGCCCCCCGCCGCTCTCCGGAGGCCGTGGGTGCGGATGCGCCGCTGACGACTCCAGCGAGAGCACCGCGCGCCCGAGCCCGCAGCATGGCAGCCGCCGCCTATGTGGACCACTTTGCCGCCGAGTGCCTCGTGTCCATGTCCAGCCGCGCAGTCGTGCACGAGCCGCGGGAAGGACCTGAACCCCGGCCCGAGGGCGCGGCCGCCGCCGCCCCCACACTGCCCCGCGTTGACGAGCGCCGCGACGGCAAGGACAGCGCCTCGCTTTTCGTGGTAGCTCGGATCCTAGCGGACCTCAACCAGCAGGCGCCGGCGCCCGCCCCCGCGGAACGCAGAGAAGGGGCCGCTGCGCGCAAGGCGAGGACCCCCTGCCGCCTGCCGCCGGCGCCCCCTGCGCCGCCGCCCGGCCCAGAGCCCGCCTCCCCGGGACAAGCGGGCGCGCCGGCCGCGCCCCCCAGCCCCGCGTGGAGCGAGCCCGAGGCGGCATTGGAGCCAGAGCCCGGCCCCGCGGGGAGCGGCGAGCCTGGCCTCAGACAAAGGGGTCGGCGGGGCCGGAGCCGCGCGGACCTCGAGTCCCCGCAGAGGAAGCACAAGTGCCACTACGCGGGCTGCGAGAAAGTTTACGGGAAATCTTCGCACCTCAAGGCGCACCTGAGAACTCACACAGGTCAGTGGGGCGGCCGGGACGCCGCGAACGCGCGGACTAGGGACTGCTTGGGACCGGTCACGCCCCCAGAGCTCCGCGCCCTGCGCGAGAGGGGGCCGGGGCCAGGGCCGGGGGCGGGGAACCATGAGCTGAGGGCGATCGCGGCCGCGCCCCTGTCCTGGCGCTCCGGCCTCGCGTGACGCTGGCCGTGGCGCTCGGAGCCGGCGCCCTCTCGGCGACCGCGCCCCCATCGGGCACGCCCCCTCCCGGGCTCTTGGGGCGGGGCCGCGGGGGTAGATGTCGTCATCCGGGCTGCGGGCGGCGCGGGCAGGTGCGCTGGAGGTGGTTGGGGGGGCGGGCGGCGCTCCCTTTTGGGGCGTAGGTGCTCCGGGAGCTGGAGTCTCGCCACCCCCTTCCCAAGCCTCTGGGCGGGCTCTGGCGAGGGAGGGGCCGGCCGGGGCGGGCGAAGTTCACGCGGGGACAGGGTTCCCTTCAGCCACTCGGCACATTCTTCGCTCTCTTCTTCCTGTAATTTTTCCAGGGCTCTAAGGTTTAATTTGTCGCAACCCGACCCAACGGCGGCGCTGGCCGACGCGGGGGGCGGTCCCAGCCCTCGCTCCCCACCCCGCGGCTCTTTGTGGGAGCCCCAGCCCATCCGGCCGGCGGGGGCGCGCCCGGCCGCAGGGGGCTGCGCTGCCCGGCTGCGCTTGCTCTAGGACGGTTCGTTCCGTTCACTGTCCTTTCTGATCCAACTCTCACCTGCTCCTGGGCTGGGTGGGGGCAGGTGGCACCTGTACCGGGGCGGCCGGCCTGAGCCTGAACCCTGGGATGGTGTGGGGTCATTAGCTTCTGTGGTTTCCGGGCCCCGTTTCTAAGCGCGACTCTTGGTAGTCCGACCTCCCCCCCCCCATCCATTTTTGGTGTTAACACAAACATTTAAGGTTGTTTTTTTTTTTTTTCTTCTTTGAGCTCACGGAAACTCTTTCGTAACAGTTAACTCTTTCTACAGCTTTGAGGCAAGTTCACAGCAAAAATACTCAGTTCTGTTACTTTGTTACCAGGGTCGGGTTTTTTTTGGTTTTTGTTTGTTTGTGTCTTTGTTGTTGCTAACAGTTAAGTGGCAGACCAAGAAGCTCAGGATGTAGAAGTCGTGGAGCCTAGAGCTCAAGGCCTTTCTGCCTGCGTATTTGTAATGGTGCCCGAGCTCTAGGCCCGGGTGGTGAGGGTCTCAGAACTTTCCCCACAGAGGCTCGGGGGTGGTGGTGGTGGTGGTACGGTGTCTCGGCCTTTTACTGTGGTCCCTCAAACCACGTGGCAGGTGATGGGGTGAGTGAAGACTGTGTCATCTCCCGGCTTTCGGAGTCAAAATTAATGGTGTGTGAGCCCAGGAGGTGGGTGGGGTTTGTATAGGGTTCCCAGTTCTGCTAGGGAAAAGCCGCTGCCGGGGTGGGTGTGGCCGTGGGGGGAGGAGCAGAGAGCTTGGTTCAGAACTTGATGGACCAAGAGTGCTGAGTTGGGGCGGGGGTGTTCGGCGAACAATTATCGGATTGAGAAATCTTGGTGCCGAATATTTCTCCGTGGTTTACCACTTGCACGCAGCACCGGGTAGCCGATCTGGTGAAACTCGGAAGGCTTGCCTGAGGGGAGGGGCTGGGCTTCGTGGGCGGGTTGGGTTCAAGATGTTTTTCCTTTTTGGCTCGCTCCTCCTTTCTGTCTCAGTTGGAGTTTAGAAAACGTTTGGGGGCGCTGGGGACCGCATCTTCCGTAATGGAAAGGGAGCCATTCTCCTCGGAGCTCCAGGAAACTCAGAGCAGGTAGAAGAAAATAGAGTCGACCTTCTATTTAGTGGCAGTAGTATGCTATACTGTTTTAAGAGTAGGTACTCGGTGCCGCCCTTCCTATGTGCTGAGATAGAGAGAGGCTGCACCTCTGGGGTTGTAAAGTTCCAGGCCTTCTTGAAAGCGGGATTAGGGACGCCTGTCTAAGCTGCATCTTATTTGGTACCCAGGTGAGTCTGATGATGAGAGTTGCCCATTTCAAATGCCTGCCCCTGGGTGGAGTCTGGTTCTGCCTCTGATCCAGGAAGCCCTGGGAAGCCATTGCTAAACCTTGCAGCTTAAATAACTGATGTTATAAGAGACGCAGGGCGTTTCTTGGGCACCGAAGGGATAATCTGGCAAGGTGGTCCCAGGGAGTGACTTAATCTTCTCCCAGGACTTCAGAGCAGGCTCTGGCTCTGGGGCCGGTTTGTTCGTGGATATAATAGGGCAGTGGCTAACTGAGGTCTTGCCACATCCACTCCACCCCAATACTCCCCTCGAGAATAATAATTTCGTGGCAGGAGTGATTATCATCACCGCTTTAGCTAACAAGGTAGCCGGCAACTTTCCCGAGCCTCGCTGTGGTTTGGTGGCTTGTGCCCTGGCCACCTAGAAAGCTGAGAGGATGAGCTGTGTGCTTATTGCCTTTGGGAAGGGCCTTCCTCTGTTTTGGATGTCCTCTGCCTAAACAGCTGTTTGCAAAGAGCTGCCCCT
This sequence comes from Apodemus sylvaticus, assembly GCF_947179515.1. Classification (NCBI taxonomy): domain Eukaryota; kingdom Metazoa; phylum Chordata; class Mammalia; order Rodentia; family Muridae; genus Apodemus; species Apodemus sylvaticus. The sequence goes on from NC_067472.1 coordinate 144,704,616, forward strand.
CCTGCTTAACTGCAAGGTGATGACCCCTCCCTCCCTAGTAGTCCTGTGGACCATTGCCTACATTTCAAAAGTCAGTATTACAGCCAGTGGATAGAACAAAGAAATGCAACAACCCGAGCTACATGTTTGTTTAATTGGAACCTCTCAGCCTATATTCGGGGAGTTTGCTGACTTACTTTTGGAGGGGCAGTTGTTTTGGAGGCTGGGGGATTTGAGGTGAAAAGGGGAGGATTTTCAGAAGGCTTACTCCTTTGAGCAGCAACACCTCCCCCCCCCCCCCCACACACACACCTGGAGAGTCCTGCATGGCTGGTAGGCCTGCGGTAGAATGGGGTCACTCAGTTTTAAGATATCCTGAATAGATTCCTCCTCTCTTCTTGTTCCTCTAAAGAATTGTTTTCAACGTGGTTTTGTGCTGTTATCCTAGCGCCTAGAACCGGAATATTTCCTTGTATGCTCCCTGGGCTGGGCTGCATAGTGGCTCTCAGGGCACCCTGAAGAAGCAAGGTGTTGGTTGGCATAGTCTATCCCTGCAGCCAGGGGTGAGGTTTGTGGTCACCTGCCCTTGTTTGGGACAGGGAATGGGAAGTAGAATGAGATTATGAGATTACCTTCAGCAGTTTTCTGCATTCATTTCTGAGGGTTAGTCTGCAAATTTACCCTTCCCTGTTAAGTGGGAATTTGATTCTATATGGGATTCTTTTGGGGGGCGGGCATTTTCGAGATCTGTTTAGTCCTGGCTGTCCCAAAACTCACTCTGTAGACCAGGCTGTCCTTGAACTCAGAAATCCGCCTGCCTCTGCCTCCCAAGTGCTGGGATTACAGGCGTGCGCCACCATTGCCGGTTCTTTATGGGATTCTTGGGCCATATATTTGAGCCCCCTCTTCCTAATGTGCACACTGACCTCAGAGCTTCATTTCCAAAACACTGCTGCCTTCTCTGCTGATGGGTAGGTACTCTCTGACATAGCTGCCCAGAGGTAGTCTATCTGAGCAGAGGGTGGCTTGGCTAGTACTTCCTTGAGCCAGGACAGAACCAAGCTCCTTGATTAGCAGCCCAAGAGCATGCTATTCCAGTGGCTTCTAACCCTCTCTCAGCTGTGCTGTGAGGGGTCTCTTCTGAACAAGTAGCACAGAGAACTGTCTCCCAGATACCTATCACTACCTGCGCTGTGTATGTCTTTCTGGATTCCCCTGTGTATTTACATGTGTGCATGCTTGTGTGGCCACATTGACATTTAAAATGTGCATGAGTAGGATCCTCTGCAGGGTTTGCTCCATGTGTAAAGGAGACAGCACTGTTCTTGTGGTGTGAGTCTTCTGTGGAATGGCCAGCGCTTGAGCCAGGCCATGGCTTTTGTGATCTCTTGTCTCCAATCGGTTCTGCTGTTTCTAGCTTTTAGGTGACTGTCTCAATGCAGAGGAGCTGGTGGTTGTGTAGAGGTCTGGTGACATTACTCGCACTGTCTATGAACTGATTATGTCCATGTGGGGTCTGCTGGCCTGAAAGATGAGCCAGCTGCACTTCTTGGTTTTGTCTGGGTGGTGGGGGAGACCTGCTGTGTCACTACTGTCTTTCAAAAGAGTTTTTATCTCTAGTTCTTTTACTGCTGTAGGGCTTTAGAATCTAGACCCACACTGGATGGAGCAGGCTTACTCCCACACGCTCTGTGCCTGCTCTCCTGGCTTCCTTAGGTCTGGCTTTTCCAGGCCCATGAAATGCTCACTCAGTGTTAAGTCCCTATGACGGTCAAGTGTGCTTCCCTGCACAGAGGCTACTTACCTGACCTGGGACTGGGATGTGCTGACAGGCAGGAATAAGTCATAGGCTAGAGGTCACTCCAGAAGAGGCCTTGGATCTGGGAACACAGTGCTAGGGCCTTGCTGGCAGGCATCAAAATGAACTTGTGACAGGCAGCCTTTCTAGTCTCAGGTCCTGCTTGTTCTTGCTAACTACATAACTTTTTGTTTGTTTGTTTTTGTTCTTGTTTTTTCGAGACAGGGTTTCTCTGTGTAGCCCTGGCTATCTTGGAACTCACTTTGTAGACCAGGCTGGCCTCAAACTCAGAAATTCTCCTGCCTCTGCCTCCCAGAGTGCTGGGATTAGAGGCGTGTGCCACCACCACCCGGCAACTACATAACTTTTACCCTGTGGTTATTTGCTTCTTGGTTGTAGCAAAGCAGAGGGACAAGGTGAATTAGATCCCAAAGCTGTTAAAAGTGAGGAAGGAACCAAGCAGTTAAGAAACTCCTATGTGTGTGCATTTAAATATATACCCAGAGAAACCCAAGGAGCACAATGGGAGAGGCGCATCATCCTTGCGCTTAGCCGTCCTGTGCTTGCATCAGAGACCCTGTATATTCCTCACAGAGATTTTCAGATAGCAATGCATTAAAGTATATGCAGTTTGTTCTCTAAGAAGGCACTTTAAATGGTTCATGAGAACATCTAGAGCCGTGGTTCTCAACCTTCTTACTGCTACAACCCTTTAATACAGTTCCTCATGTTTGCCGTGACCCCCAACCATAGAGATTATTTCCTTGCTACTTCATAACTGTAACTTTGCTACTGTTATAAACTGAAGTGTAAATATCTGATGTGTGACCCCTGTGGGAGTTATGACCTACAGCTGAGAACCACTGATCTAGAATGACGGGTATGCTCTCAACCACATCCCTAACTCTCCCAGACTAGGCTTGGTGTTAAGCACCTCGACTTTCAGGAGGAACCTAGGATATAGTGTTTGTGTTTGTGGTACTGGGGAATCAAACCTAAGGAGGCATGTAGTTTAGGGTTTTACTGCTGTGAACAGACATGGTGACTGAGGCAACTTTTAAAAAAGATATTATTTATTAACTAATATATAATATTACTATTTACTAATATAGATGAGTACATTGTAGCTGTCTTCAGACACATTGGAAGAGGGTATCAGATCCCATTACAGATAGTTGTGAGCCACCATGTGGTTGCTGGGGATCGAACTCAGGACCTCTAGAAGAGTAGTCAGTGAAATGAGTTTTTTCACTAGTTCTGTCAGATATGGCTGCATATTTCTGAAATCCCCGCTATCCAGGTGGTTGACCAAAACCTGAATGTCACCCTTGGCCACATTGAATATCTTGCCTTTACATAAACTAAAAAAGTATTGGTGACTATTAGGGTAACTAGAGAGTGGGACTATTAGGTGTGGCCTAGTCGGAATAGGTGTGTCACTGTGGGTGTGGGCTTTAATAATACCCCAATCCTAGCTGCCTGGAAGTAAACATTCTGCAAGCAGCCTTCAGATGAAGACGTAGAACTCTCAGCTATTCTGCACCGTGCCTTTCTGGATGCTGCCATGCTCCCACCTTGATGATAATGGACTGAACTTTCTGAACCTGTAAGCCAGCTCCAATTAAATGCTGTCCTTATAAGAGTTGCCTTGCGGGCTGGAGATATGGCTCAGGGGTTAAGAGCACTGACTGCTCATCCAAAGATGCTGAGTTCAATTCCCAGCAACCACACGGTGGCTCACAACTATCTGAAATGGAATCTGATGCCCTCTTCTGGTGTGTCTAAAGACGGCTACAGTGTTCTCAAATAAATTAAAAATAAAATCTTTGGCCGGGCGGTGGTGGCGCACGCCTGTAATCCCAGCACTCTGGGAGGCAAAGGCAGGTGATTTCTGAGTTCAAGGCCAGCCTGGTCTACAGAGTGAGTTCCAGGACAGCCAGGGCTACACAGAGAAACCCTGTCTCGAAAAAACCAAAAATCAAAAAAAAAAGAAATCTTTAAAAAAATGCACACACTGCAGGTGAGGGTGCATCAAGGGTTTGCAGTGGCCTTGTGCTTCTGAGCGCTGCAGCACAAGTGCTACCTAGCATGTGCTCCTTGGCCATTGCTCTTGGATCAGCATTCTGTGTGACACAGGTAAGCAAGGCACTCGTCTCACGCCACATTTGTATGATGGCCGCCAGTGCTTTGGAGTTGGGGCTGAGCAGTTGATACTGTGCCATGGCCTGCTCCCTTACCATGTCTTTCCTTCCCAGGCTCTTTAAATATCTGCTGTATGTATTCAGTTTCTGTAAGGAGTCCCGAAATTCCCACCCAGGATCTATCTAGGCAACAGACTTTGTCCTTGGCTTCCTTGAGCCATTTGAGAACCATTTGAGAAAGTGACATTTAAGAGGAGTTTATTTAGATATATTTATTTTAAGTGGGGTTTGCTTATGTGTATGTTGTATACCATGTGTATGCCTGGTGTCCAAGGAGGTCAGAAGAGGGTACCAGATCCTTTGGAACTAGAGTTACTAGTTGTGAGCCATCATGTGTGTTCTGGGAACTAAACCCAAGTCTTCTATAAGAGCAACAAGTGCCCTTAACCTCTCCAGGAAAAAGATGTCAACTAGTTCCCTTGCTGGATCACATGGTTAAGATGGTACTTGTTGGGTCCCTATTGCACAGGGACATGTTTCTCTCTCTCTCTCTCTCTCTCTCTCTCTCTCTCTCTCTCTCTCTCTCTCTCTCTCTCTCTCTGTTGTTGTTGTTTGTTTGTTTTTCGAGACAGGGTTTCTCTGTGTAGCCCTGGTGGTACTGGAACTCACTCTGTAGACCAGGCCGGCCTCAAACTCAGAAATCTGCCTGCCTCTGCCTCCCAAGTGCTGGGATTAAGGTGTATGCCACCACACCCTGCTCATGTTTTTCTTTTCTTTTCTTTTTTTTTTTTTTTTTTTTTTGGTTTTTTCGAGATGGATCACATGGTTAAGATGGTACTTGTTGGGTCCCTATTGCACAGGGACATGTCTCTCTCTCTCTCTCTCTCTCTCTCTCTCTCTCTCTTGTTGTTGTTTGTTTGTTTTTCGAGACAGGGTTTCTCTATGTAGCCCTGGCTGTCCTGGAACTCACTCTGAAGACCAGGCTGGCCTCGAACTCAGAAATCCGCCTGCCTTTGCTTCCCAGAGTGCTGGGATTACAGGCGTGCGCCACCAACTCCCGGCCCTCATGTTTTTCTTAATAATAATAACCTGTGGCTGATGCTTTGAGATCCGCCTCCTGCCTTGTGCTCATGCCCTTGGGTTCCCCTGGTTGGTTTCTTGATCATCTTCTAACATCCTGACTCAAGTGTGTGGGAGGTTTGGGGTCTCTACTTTTGATGACTTTTTTTTTTAAGATTTATTTAGTTTATGTATATGAATACATTGTAGCTGTCTTCAGACACACCAGAAGAGGGCATCGGATCCCATTACAGATGGCTGTAAGCCACCATGTGCTTGCTGGGAATTGAACTCAGGACCTCTGGAAGAGCAGCCAGTGCTCTTAACCACTAAGCCATCTCTCCAGTCCTTTTTTTGATGGCTTTTAAAGTCAACAGAGTATCCTGAAGGAGCTTTAGGCATTGTGCTCCCCCTCCCCCACCCCAAGCAAATACACCAGAGCATTACTCATAAGTGCTTCTTGGTGCATTTGTAGTCAGCTCAAAGGGTAATTGGTGCCATTCTTGGCCAGACTGCCTGCACGCTCACTTGGCTTGCTCTTGTGTCTGGGTGGTTGTTATGGCCAACACCTATAAGAACCTGGTGAGACTCTACGTATTCTCAAGAAAAAAAGAACACTCCTGTGCCCACTGAGCCTGTGGGTTTTGTTTGCTTGCTTTTCGTTTTATAGCCTTAGATGGGATTTTTCTCAAGAAATCAGCTTCTCTTCAAAGTAGAAAGTAAAGGCTTGGTAGTTTAGAAGTTGGCTGTGCCCTATGAGCAGGATTGGGGTGATAAAGCAGCTGCCACCCAGTCCCTAGACACAGAGTGTAGAGAGTGCAGCCATTGTCATAAGCCAGTGTAATGGGGACCCGAACTTAACTGTTGAGTCTTCCCAGCAGGAATAGATTGGTACAAGGTACTTGTTGGAAGCCAGAATAATGATCATTCAAGCAAAGTTCTGCATTTAGTCTTTGAATGTTTGTCTACATACATGTAAACACAGGTGTTGTGGAAATTTGAATGAACCAGGAGGTGGTAGTGCACTCCTTTAATCCCAGCACTTGGGAGGCAGAGGCAGGCGGGTTTCTGAGTTGGAGGCCAGCCTGGTCTACAGAGTGAGTTCCAGGACAGCCAGGGCTACACAGAGAAACCCTGTCTCGTAAAACCAAAACCTAACCAAACAAAAAAGAAAAAAGAAAAGAAAATTTGAATGATAACGGTTCCCCCATACTCTCTGGCATTTGAATACTTGGTCTCTAGTAGTTAGTGCCATTTGGAGAAGCTTAGGGGTGTGGCCTTTCTAGGGAAGTATGTCACTGGGGTGGGCCTTGAGAGTTTAAAGACAGGCACCATTTTGATTTTGCTTTCTTGGCTTCCTGTTTGTGGTTTGAGGTGTGAGCCCTCAGTGCTCAGCTTCTAGCTTCAGGCACCTTCTGTCCCCACCATTATGGAACCTAATCCTCTGGAGATATAAACCCCAAATACACTCATTCTTCTAAAGCTGCCTTACACTAGAAACCCTAGGACACACACAAATGCAGTGTCCGCGCCAGGCATTCAGAGCTGGAGTATGCTGGCTATATGGATACTCTGCTTTCTACTTCTGAGTTATATTTTAGGGTCCACCCACAGCCCCAACAACTGTGGATGAGCTTTTCATGAGTCTTACTCTTGGTAGAGGTGCAGGGTTCCCTTACTTGGAAATAGGACTGTGTGGTAAAGAGGTATCCATCTGCCCCATCTGTCCCTATTTGATTTGATTTTTTTTTCCTTTTTCTTTGCCTAGATCGATCCATCCATGCATGTGTGCATCCATCCATCCATCTATCTCTTTAGATGGGGTCTTGCTGTTTAGCCAGCCTGTTTGTCTAGATGGGGTCTTGCTATTTTCTGTCTATTTATTTAAATGGGGTCTTGCTATTTACCCTATATCTATCTATCTATCTATCTATCTATCTATCTATCTATCTATCTATCTATCTACCTACCTACCTATCTCTGTAGGGTCTTGCTATTTAGCTTGGCTTTGCAGGCTTTTGCGTGCTGGTGTCCACATGCCCAGCTCTGTCTGACTTGTGGCTGGCTGTTTTGTCTTCTATCCTTCCAGTATTATTCCTGATGAAGGGCTGGGTATGAGCACTGTGTGGGGGTGTGCCCTAGTGTGTGCACATGTGTATGTAAGTTATTCATGCACGTTTGGTGGACCGTGGCATGGTATTATGGTCTAGACAAGCCTCTCCTTTGCAGCATTGTTACAAACCAAGCCTCGAACATGCTTCCAAAGAATTTTTTCCCCAGGGGTGGGGGGGGGGGGCATCTGTTTATTGTTCTCACTTTTTTGAACACAAAAACACTTGCTAACCAGGAACTTGGCCACACTCCGTGGCCATTGGCCAGTCTGTCCCAAGGTGACCTGCTTAGAAAAGCCCTGAGGCTTGAAACCCTAGATTAAATGTCCTTGTACTTCTGCCACAGGGGTGTGAGGGGCCAAGGCAGGCTTATCTCCTTGGAGCCAGACCCAGGGTGCATCATGGAAGAGCAAGACATGGGGACCCAAATTAAAAGACACTTATCAGGTCTCCGGTATGTGGCTCAGTATAGAGCACTTGCAGAGTGAGGCTCTGTTTGATCCCCAAGTAAAATAACAGCCACCTGCCAAAGAGTCAGTGGCACAGTTCCTGTCTTGAGGGGACTTCTAAAGGTTTGGCACTGGTTGGTCTGCTGTGGAAGTAAGTTTAACAGCAGCTAGAGACTTCACAGAGAGGGGGGTTACCTTGCCTCAACCACATTGACAGTACACAAAACAGGGCCCTCTATAGTTAACCTTTATGGGTATGTGGTCCTTCCTACCCCGGGCCAGCTCTTTTCTTACAGTAAGGAAAACCTTTGACCACAGCAGCAATCCTCAGGTTTATGGAACTGAGGGGTCCTTGGGTTTCATATGTGGGACCCCAAGGCAGACGAGCTCTTCTTAGGGGGACTGGGATCCTTGCTAGGGAAGGGTCCAGCCTTTGCAAGAACAAATCTTTTGGGAAGTTGTCTAGGTGTGCAGGTAGCTTTAGGGAATCTTGTTTTCAGCCACACCAGAGTGTGTGTGAGCCTGCAGTAATAGGAATGCCCTACTGCTGTGAATTCCTTCTCTGACCCCTATTGTTCCTAACTGAGAAAAAGGACACGACTGGGAAATGGCTCGCTTAATAGAGTGCCTGCTGCTCTAAGCAAGAGGTCCTGAGTTCACACAAACCTGTGTGAAAAGCTGTGGAGACAGCCTGGGCCTTGTAACCCCAACCCATCCAAGCTGGGGGTGGGGTGGGGGTGGGGGGTGGAGACGAGAGGACCCTGAAGCTCATTGGCTGGCCAGCCTAGCTGAATCAATGAGAGTCTGTCTCAAAAAAATGAAAGTGTAGGATTAGAGAGATGACTCAGCGGTTAAGAGCAGAGGTTCTGAGTTCAGTTCCCAGCAACCACATGATGTCTCAGAACCATCTGTAATGGGATCTGATGCCCTCTTCTGGTGTGTCTGAAGAGAGCAGTGGTGTACTTAGATATATAAAATAAATAAATCTTTTTTAAAAAGTGGAAAGTATCAGCCAGAGTCAACAACCTTGGGTCTCCCCAGATGCCGTGTGCACTTGTACCCCATGCATGTGCATTCACACTAACAAATACCTGCTACACACACACACACACACACACACACACACACACGTGAACTGGGGAAGAGAATGAACAAGGGGAACTTGCTTGACTTGGAAAGTAGACAAGAGGGTTGTGCAAAGAAGTGCTGGGTAAGAGGACGTGGAGGAGATTTGTACCCATAGACTAAACTCCTGCTGTTGAAGGGGCACAGAGGTGTGTAGTTTGAACAAGGATAGTGAGCTTAAGTTAATTACATAGTGGCCAGTCACATGAAGACGTGTTGACTGTAGTCTAGTCCTTAGCAGGCCCTCCATTGTCTTGGTCCATGCCTCTCTGGTCTCCTTGTACTCAACACCACAGCCCACCACCTTGGTTTGCTTAGTGGTGATGGTACCTACATGTTTCTCCCATGCTTCTCTCCTACCAGGTTTGCTGAGTGACCTGCAACCCGTAGGTGGTCCTTAGGACCCTCAGGTTGCCTCAGGTTCTCTGAGGTTCTCGGGAAGATTTTCTCTGACCTGCTGTTTTTGACTGTCAGCCCTTGGCAGCACCTGGGACACACAGGGACTTTGAACTATTATCTTTTCCAGAGTGCCCTCTTTGCTACTTGGCCTGATACAACACACTGTGTCTTCTGTGTGAGCCCTGGGCTTTGCAGAATGTCCATGTCAAGGCGGTGTGCCTGCCAGGCTTTGTGAAGGGATGTGGCTCTCTCAAAGAGAACAGTCAGGGTGTTACTGCACTGGCATGCTTCGGCCATGTTAGCAGTCAGAAAGAAAGCTGGTTTTCCCGAACTGCCAGGCCCGTCCTGTGGCCAGGCATTTTGCTTTGGATTATTCTATCACTTTGGATAAAGTTCACACTGTAGCTTTTGAAAAACTTCAGCCTTTATTTTCTTGTCCTCATTCTTCTACTTTGCCATCACAGTAAGTAGTATTCCATTACTAGAGATGGAATCCCAGGTTTATGTATGCTAGGTAAGTACTTGTTCCACTGAGCCCCAGCTATTTTCCTCTGTCAGCGATCTCGTTAAGTTGCCTAGGCTGCGCTGGAACTTGGGGTTCTTCTGCCCCAGCCTCTCGAAGAGCTAGAATTATAAGTCTCCACTCCCACATCTGGCTCTTGGCCTGAATTATGATCCAGTGTTTTGAACTCATTTGTCAAGTTAACCATGGAGCTCAGCTTGGAAGAGTTTATGTGGGTGTGTATGGATGTGTGCCCATATGTACATGAATGCATGTGTGCCTTTGTGTGTTCGTGTGCACACATACAAGCCATTGAGCCAGCACATAGGACACTTGCTCCCTTGGATGGAAGATAGCCATAGGATGTACAGGCTGTAGCAGGAATGTTTGTTGCTATGGTGCCCTGAACCCTTCAGAAAGCCTGATGCCCAGCCAGAGCGGAGGAGAAGGGAGGAGCGTGCCTGGCGGAGGCTCTGCAGACAGGGCTGTCGGTCCTCAGGATGTCGAGAGGGACCTGTAGTTGAGCACGAGGGGTTTGCCCTCCATCCCTCAGGCCTCCTCACAGACTTGGAACCTGGATAGGATCTGGGTGCGCGTATGGGCTGTCCAGCTGAGGGTGCAGTCTGGGCACATCCACTCTTAATTTCCGCCTTGTACTTTGGACCCAAGCTGGTTCTAACTTGCTTTCAGTGGTTTCCAACCCCTAAGGAACCGGGGCACAGGGGGCTGAAGGAAGGAGAATGTGGATGCCTCTCCTTGGTGCTATACAGGGGAGACGGCTGCATAGCCATGAGGGAAGCTGTGGCTTCCTCCTTCCGCTCTCTGGGGACACCCTGGCACCTATCCTCTGTGGTGTTGGGGAGGAGGTGGCTTGGTTGGCTGTTCCTGGTCCCAGCCAGGGTCCTCCTACACAGCAGAACTAGAGGTAAATACTGAGTTGCCTTGACAACCAAGCTGAGTCTGGGCTCCCAGTGCTCCTTGGCTAGAGAAGCTTTCATTGTCTCAAGTTCCTAAGATGGGTTTCTATTTTGATTTTTTTTTTTTAATTAGCCGTATGACTAAGATTGCAAAATGCCTGACCTGGTTCCCGTAATTTCTTAATAAACATTTATATTCCTTTTATAGGAGGAACATTTCTGTGATTCATTGACTTTTTCTTTTAGGTTGGTGAGGCGGGGTGGGGGCAGCACAGAGGGCACCCCACTGCCGACAGCTGGCACAGCGTAGGCTTTGGAGTACTGGCTGAGGCCCAGAGGCTGGGAGCACTTACGTAAACACCACACCGGGATTTATTGGCTTTGAGGCTGATTAAGTTCCATGGAAAATTTTGGGGCACTGCCTCTCTTCTCCTGGAGTGCTCAGATGCCCATAAGTGGAGCTTCCAGAGCCTGGGGGCCACCTACTTTCCTGCCCAGAGCCAGTCTTCCTGGAGGAGTCTAGGGTGTGATCTGGTTTTACACCTCAGCCATGCCAGTGAGGATTATGTTTGCTGTTACACTCTTAACTGCTCTTGCAGGAGCCCAGCAACCCGGGCGAGCAGCACCTGGCCAGGCTCTCCTGCCCACATGCCTGGCTGTTGATGGGAAGGTCCCTGTGGGAATGGCCAGCCCATGAGTGGACTCAGCAGCAGGTTCCCAGAGCTTTCTGTTTGGCCAGGGTCTCTTCTCTGTCTTTCTGTCGGTCACCTAATATATCCTTGCCCCAACAGAGAGCCTGGTGAGTAAGCTGGGAAGCTGATTGATTTGCTGACCAGAAATGCTGGTCACCTGGTTGATGGTCACCTGGTTGATGGTTACCTGTTGAGGCTCCCTTTAGGGTTGTGCGGGTCAGTCTCTGGTTTATGCATGTCAAGGGGGTTGGGTTGTTTTATGGGTTGTTTATTCCATTGTCTGTGTGGACCTGCCCAGGAAAGCAGCTGTTGGCAGTAGCCTGTTAGAGTTGCCATGTGTAGCAGGCCCCCAACCCAGCACCAAAGGAATGTCCAGATTTGCTGTGCGGATTGCAGATTCAGGGCTGCTTTTGCTTCCCGCAGTCCAAACATTCCAGCTCCACCTGCTTTCACTAGGGAGCAGTCGCTGGCTGGCCCTCAGCAGGAGGCCTGGCCTAGCCCCTGAGTAGAGGGCTGCCTGTGTCCCCATCACAGAATGACTTCCCACCCGACTCTGTAAGGTAGGCATGGTCCTCCTAATATGACCACATCTGTTCAAGGATGTTTGCAGAATTGAGGTTTTGGGTTTTTTGTTTGTTTTTCAGAATTTATTTCATATGTTAAAAAACAGAGTTTTTAGCAGTGCGTCGAGGGGTGGTGAAGGCCCCCAAAGCATGAACACGAGACTTGTGTGTTGTCTGTAAGGTCCAATGGTGCTGCTGTCTCTGTCCCTGGCCAGCTGTGTGAGGTTTGGCATTATAGATGGTGTGCTTTTTAGCACCCTTCTTTAAAAACCTCTCGGTGTTTCATTTTTTAAAAGTTGCTTTTACACTGACGTGTTTGTGTGTGTGCATGCACACGTGCACACCCCACAACATACACGTATGTGAAGGTCGGGGGACAGCCTGGGGGGGGGTCAGTTCTTGCTACCATGTGGGTTCCAGAAATCAAACTCAGCTCACCAGGCTCGGCAGTGATTTCCTTATCCATTGCCCCATTTTGTTTTGAGGAATGCCTTCTATTTGGCAATGCCTTATTGTGTAAACAAAGATAATATGGCTTTTTTTTTTTTAAGTTTTGTTTTGTTTTGTTGTTGTTGTTGTTTTTTAATTTATATGAGCACACTGTAGCTGTCTTCAGACACCCATTACAGATGGTTGTGAGCCATCATGTGGTTGCTGGGAATTGAACTCAGGACCTCTGAAAGAGCAGTCAGTGTTCTTAACCTCTGAGCCATCTCTCCAGCCCCGATAATATGGCTTATTAATAAAGGAGGCTTGGCCTTGAAGTACAAGTGGGCTGAACCACCTTGAGTGTTTATCCTTAGTTCGGTCTGTCTGGTCATGATGACCTCGGAAGAGCAGAAGAGAAAATGACTCAAATATCCAAGAGGGGTTGTCCTAGGCACCCAACCCACCCAGCCCCGCCTGCTGATAAAACAGAAGTTCCTGTACTGAAGGAGTTTTTTTGGCTTTTGGTTTTTTTGGGGGTTTTGTTTGTTTGTTTATTTGTTTTTCAAAGAAGGGTATCTGAGTGTAACCAACTATGGCCTCCAGGACTCCCTTTGTAGACCTGGCTGGCCTTGAACTCAGAAATCTACCACGATCTCTCGAGTGCTGGGACTAAAGGCATGCACCACCATGCCTGAGTTGTTCTGAAGTTTTTCATTTAAGTATTTTGCCTGTAAGGTCACCATGTGACTGCAGTACCTTCCAAGGCCAAAAGAGGGCTTCAGATGCCCTAGAACTGGAGTTACAGGCAGTTGTAAGCCACCATATTAGTGTTGGGAACTGAACCTCCCTCATCAGTAAGAGCAGCATGCGGCCTTAACTACTGAACCATTTCTTTAATAGCCCTGCAGTTTTGCTCATGGGTGCCTAGATGTTTTTGCTGTTTGTCATACTCCTAGATCTCCATGACCTTCCTTCTGAAGGACAGTAGTAAGAACTGTAGCTATCATGAGCATCCTTGGATTGCTATGGAGATCTCCTTGCTGGTATTAAGCTGTGCTCAGATTAGGGTGTGGCAGCCCCCATCTCAGGTACAACTCATTTGTTGCTAGGTAACCAGGACCTCCCAAGTTCAGTAAATTGTATTCAGTTGCACTAATTTATCAGGAGCAGATAATCTGAAACCTCAAGGTGAAAGGCTTCCATAAGGCTTGGTGGGCTGAAGGCCAGTAGCCCACACTATGTCTGTAGTTTTGTAGTTTCACAGGAGGAGGCAGCAGTGCCAGCCTTGCAGAGTGTGCAAAGAGAAACAGTCCAGAGTCCAGGTGTGCTCTGGGCTACACTTTCCAGAAGTCTTAAGCAAGGGTGTTGGCCTATTCTACAGGGAAAGTAGTACCCTCTAGGTGTCATGGCCAGTTTTGTGCCTTCACAGTTCGATGGTGCAGAAATGTTGTTTGTAGAAACATACCCAGTATTTCTATGGACTCCTGGGGCAGGCCTGCTGTCAGTGCATGGACATGGGCGACATAGGGAGGCCATTAGGACACAGAAGACAGGCTGCCCTATCTGTGGCCTCCTGCTCTGGTCTCAGCAGGCATTCACTCTTTTCAGAAGTAATTACCTTTGCCAGCTTTAGCCACCAACCCCCCATGCCCCCCTTCCCCATAGCCCCCACCCCCTGTTTTTTCTTTAGGGGGCAGCAACACTATTTGCAAGTGCAACAATTGTTTCCTAAAGGGAAGCCTGGAAGCATTTCTGAGGTTGGCTTCTCAGCTGTGAACCACCCTTTCTTACCTCTTTCCTGTCTTCTCGGCATCTTCGCGTTAGTGTACTTGGCATGAAAACGCTTCCTGTGTGGTCTGAGGTGAACATGTTGACTGATTATAAATAAGAACATGGCCTGCCTTTCTCCTTGTATCTGATTGCTCCTGAGGATACCTAAGAATGCCACTGTGGAGAGCCTATTTGTTGGGGGACATGAGATAGCCTTGACCTTCTGCACTGCCCAGGGCCCTGCTTAGACAGAGCACTGTGCCGCATGCACTTCCATGTCCTGTTCCTGTGGTCTTTAGAACAGTCTCCCTCCCTCCATCCCTCCATCCCTCCCTCCCTCCCTCTCCCCCCTCCTTTTGGGGGGTGTCTGATCCCCTTTAGGGGCTGTCTGTACCCTATCCAGGACGTACTGTTTAGGCATCTACTAAGCACCATCCTGGGGAGAGCCAATGGCAAGGCAGTTACTTGCCCACATTTGGATGTCTTTTGTTTTTGTTTTTTTGTTTGTTTGTTTTTTGGATTTAGGTTGTTTTTTTTTGTTTTGTTTTTTTCCAGAGACAGGGTTTCTCTGTATAAGCCTGGCTGTCCTGGAACTCACTCTGTAGACCAGGCTGGCCTCAAAGTCAGAAATTCGCCTGCCTCTGCCTCCCAGAGTGCTGGGATTACAGGCATGCACCACCACTGCCCGGCTCACATTTGGATGTCTTGAAGACCGTGGAGTAGGTAGGAAAGCGAGGCCTGGGGGCTGTTAGAACAGATGTGTATGGGATGTGCTCTGTGTCCCAGGAAGCCTCCCGTATCTGCGCGTATACTGTATGTACCTAGGCCAGGTGCTGTTCTAGGACTTTCCTCCATCTTAGTGCCTAGAATGGGAAGACATGAAGACCAGTAGGGATTTCTGTGAAGACCATTGGAGTCTGGTGCTAATTTGTCCTAGTAAGGACCAGATATCTACCCATGCATGAGCCTCCACCTTGGTCTGTAGAAGCTCAGCCTACATCTCTTTGGGAGGAGACAATTTACAACTAAAGAAAATAGCCTGGGAACTTTTTTTTTTAACTTAAACAGCTAAGAGTTGGGCACAGACTCTGCTAACATACCATGTAGGACGACGGAGTAGCCCTGCACCTCCCACCAGAGGCACCTCTAGAGAGAGAGAGTGTAGCTTGCAGCTACCCTTGGCCCCAGGACATAGAATTAGCCAACCTAGCCTTCTCAGTTGGCTGGAAGGTGCTGAGGGTAGTCCTCCTAACAGTATCCGGCTTGATCCGGATGGTCTCTTGTCCAGCCTGCTCAGCCTGGGGTGGCATGTGTGTGGCTGGTTCCCATCTCCGTTATTCGAAGTGCCTTGCGTTGCCCTCAGAGACTGTGAGCCACATGTTGCTTTGGTTACTGTGTCTAAAGAGCCCGGCTGTCAAGGATGCCTTTAACCTGGAGAACCTTCCTCCTCCCTAAGACACACACCCAACAAACAATGCCGTCCAGCTCCTCATGGGCACTTGGTACCTTGTTTTTGACCTATTGCTTATGGGCAGGAACCGTAATCCACCTAGGAGCTGAGCTTTAGATCTCTCTGCGTGGCTCTATTTATAATTTATTTATTTATTTTATTTAACTTTTTAATTTTTTTGTTGTTTTGTTTTGTTTTTGGTCTTTTGGAGGCAGGGTTTCTCTGTATAGGCCTGGCTGTCCTGGAACTCACTCTGTAGATCAGACCTCGAACTCAGAAATCCACCTTCCTCCGCCTCTGCCTCCAAAGTGCTGGGATTAAAGGGGATGTGCCACCACTGCCTGGCTTATTTAGGTTTTTTTAATTGTATCTATTTTGTTAGTAGTCTTTCCCTTCCCCAACTCCTCCCAGATCCTCCCTACTTTCCTGCCCACCAACTTCTTGTTATCTCTGTCTCTTGTTTTTTTCCTCTGTCAAGAAAGAATCTAAACAATGAACTCTCAAGACTGATAGCATGCATAAGACTACACAGGTTCAAACCAGACAATTCCAGCATGGATGCCAGTGAGGAAGCTACTGCAATTGATACTTGCTGGCAGAGGAAATTATTAGACCCCCGCTGGAGTGTCACTGGGTGTATCAACCACACTCCAGTGCAGGCTCCATACTAACACAGAATGGAGTCTGGATTTTTGTGGGGTACTTTTTGTTGTTGTTCTGCTTGTTTTCTTCTCCTTTTACACTACCACAGTCAAGTGGCCATGGTATTCTAAGGTATTGCAGGGCCCTCCCTGTTCTTGATGTGTAGGGGAAGGCAGCCAGCTAGGTGGAGTGGAGATAGAGAAGCCCTAGGTAACCCAAGAAGAGGCTGAGGTCCTGGCCTAGAGCCTCTCAGTGCCCCTCTTCTGCCCATGGTGCTTCAGGGAAGTTCAGGATGGTCGTTGGGCTGGGCTGGGTATGAACTGTGGAGGCATGAGGCCAGTGCTTTCCAACTCCTTCTGTTCCTTCTGGGTTTGTCCCACATCCTGGGAGAAGCCCTGGGCTTGGGGAGAGAGTTGATGGGCAGGGTCAATGGTGTAAGTAGAGAGAGGGAGGGGTCAGGGATAGTTCTGACCAGTGACACATGCTGAATGTGCACACCAGTGTGTTTGTGGGGTATGACTGGGAAGTGCTGGGTAAGTGACATGGTGTTCTTCTTGTTCCCTGAATGTTGTGAGGGCCCTGGCCTGTCTGGTTCTTCTGTCCCAGGACTGGGAACACTTCTGGGACACTCCTGAGGGACCTCCTGAGGACACTTCTGGGAAGCTAGTGCTCCTTCCCCGGCCCTCTTGGCCAGCCTCCTGGGGCCTCCCTCTTCCCCGAGGGAGGTGCCTGGCTAAAGTGTTGTTGGAGTGGGGCAGGTCTAGGCCCAAGTGACTTGAAGTGTGCTTGAAGACAAGCAGCAAGGGGGGGGGTGGGGGGAAAGGAAGTGTGTCACCAGATCATATCCTGAGACTGAAAGTTGTTCAGAGAGTGTGTGCTGTGGGCATAGTTGAGAAAACATGGGTGTGAGCTGCTTTGGAGCCTCCTGGTCCCACACTGCAACCCCTTTCTTACCACACTGGGTTCTGGTGTGCCCAAATGGGTAGACCTCCTCTGTTGAGCATGTGCTTTGGGCCCTAGAGCCATCACCACCGTTGTGATGCAGGAGACACTCTACTGTGTAGCTTTCTGCTTCCTGTGCACCTGCGCGCCCTGGCGTGAGTGCTCCATACACAGCCAACCGTATGAAATTGTATTGGCTCCATGGTCCAAAGAAGGCACGTGATAACCCACGGGAGAGGATTCCAGTTGCAGTCCTGCCCACTAGGTACAGTGAGCAGCTGCTGGTTGGATCTGTATGATCCGATCTTGTTTTAAAGGAGGGCAGTGGGAGTTCAGCCAGAGCACCCACGATGGGCCTGTATGCTCAGTACTGGCCAGACCCCATGATGGTTCTGCATAAACACCAAGGTGCTTCCCCACACTGCTCTGAGAAATGCACCCTGAAATAAACAGGTTTTTTTCCTGTTCAGTCTTGTCTCCTAAGAGTCCACACTGGGCACCTTACCCTTGCCCATTCTGGACTAGCTTTCCTTACCTTGGCTCCTCCCTCATCCCTTAGTGATCTGTATTCTCCCCAGGCCATCCTTCTCCCTCTATGCCTGCTGCTCCCATCTCTGAGGGAGCGGAGGGCACAAGGCCAGGAGAGCTGCCTGCTGCCCATCTGTGGTCCTGGCCTCTGCACTAGGTTCAGGGCACCCTTGATGTAGTATAAGGCCACAGTTTAATTCTGTGTCTTTTCCTGTTCTTATGCCTTTATCCTGTCCTTGATATCTTTGTTTCTAAATGGAGGGGCCTGGGTATTCTGAGGCCATATATAGGATCCTGTGTGGTGTGGCCAGTACATCCCAGTGACCATCCTGGCGGCCTTCCCCCTACCCTCGTGTGCCAGCAGGTCAGAAAAGGTCTGGGGAGGTGCTTTTAAGGCCTTTTAGGCTTCAAGGAAAGAGGCATCCTGGGGTCCAGGGTTTGGGGAGGCTGCAGTAGGAATAGGCTGTGCCACTAGGCAGGACAAGGTGGGAGCTTGGTCCCTGTTCCTTGGACCTGTGACAGCACACAAGCTCAGCAGGTAGGAGGATGTAAGGGCTTGAGAAATGAGCTCTTTGGGGATGTGGCCGTTCTCCAAGGGTCAGCAGGTATCCTGAGAGATCGCTGTTAGCAGAACTAGCCCTATGAGGAACAGGCTTCTGTATGCACCCTGGGAACTACCTGGGCACACCAAGGCTGCCTACTTCTTTTCTGAGACCCACTGGACTAGTGCACTGTGGGAATTGCAGTCATCAACATCCATGGCTGTGGAATGAGGGAAGAGAGTTTTGCAAGAGTTAGAAATAAGGTTCAGCCCCCAGAGATAGACAGCCTGAGGGTACAAGGCCAGGAGAGCTACCTTGGCATTTGGAGTTGGGGGTGGCAATGTGGAGGTAGCGGTAAGCCATTTATAGCAGGGCCCACATTTGTAGGTCTACAGGGACTCTCAGGAGACTGGCTGTGTACAGTGCCTTGACTCTGGTGTGTGATCCTGCCTGGTCTGTGGCTTAAATGATAACTTCTGAGAGATGAGAGATCTGCAGCAGACTCCCATCAGCATGGGACAGATGGGACAGGCAGATGACAGCATGACTTGGGAGGCCAAGGGAAGAAGTGGCCACGAGCATTTGTGATCACCACCCAAGGGTATCCTGAAGGACTCGTCTCTCTGTGCTCCCTCCTGGCATCTGGAACCCTGTGCAGCATGGGTGTTTCGGGGTGGTGCCCCCTCCGTGGTTCAGTATAGTTTTAGTAGCATATGAATGTGTGTACTTTTCCTGGTTACCAGCCCCCAAGGATAGCATTGGTCCTCAACACAAGAAGGAAAATCATGCTTCTCAGTCAAGCCCTGGACACTTCCAGCCTGCCTTTGCCCCATGCTATGGCTCTCCCTCACCCTAAGGCTGCCTCTTGTTTTCTCTGGGCATAGTAGTGTCTGTGGGGAGACCCACACTAGAGCTCTCTTGCTGGTGAAGGACTCAGGGACGGGCAGTCCCTGTCTCTTTATTCAAGTCAAGCATGGAGCTGGGGCGGACACTTGCTTCTCTTGCCAGAAGGTCCTGCATGGGCTAAAGTCCAAACGAAAGTTCACAGCAGAAGCACATGGAGCAGCAGGTGCCTCGCGGCACTCCATTTACCCCATGGTACATTGTACATTGACTTGACAGCAGAACAGGGAATGCTGCCAGCTCAACCTCGTGTTCCAGGCAAGCACATGTGTGGGTTCATGTGAGTGCGCGCGCGCGCGCGCACGCGCGCGCGCGCGCGCACACACACACACACACACACACACACACACACGCAGATAGTGATACATTACTGCAGACCATTTTCTTGATACAGAAATGTTCAAAGAAGAAATTCAGGATCCCCCAAAGATGCACCCAAGGGAGGAGAGAGAGGTGCTTGGCCTTGTTCTCACCAAAGACTTAGAAATAAACAGCCCAGGTAGCCTTTGCTGCCAGCCATACCTTGACTGGCTGTCACTGCACAGGTGTGAGCTGCCTGCTCTGGCCACAGAGAACTGCATGTGTTAGGAGTCTGCGGCTCAGTCTGTGTCTTGATCACTGTTATGTTGCTATGAAGAGACAACACGGCCTTGGCAACTCTTCGAAAAGGAAACATTTAATTGGGGGCTTACTTACAGTTTCAGAGGTCAGTCCCTCATCATGGTGAGGAGCGTGAAGGTATGCACGTAGACATAGTCCTCCTGAGGAAGTAGCTGAGAGCTGCATCCTGATTCCATAAGCAGAGAGACTCTGGGCCTGACATGGGCGTTTGACACCATAGACCCCACCCCCAGTTCTTGCTAGAAGGGCACACCTCTTCATCCTTTTCAAGTCCTGCCACCCCCCAATGACTGTGCATTCAGTCTTACTCAGACCTCCACAGTCTGTATCTCCGACCTCCATCCCTTCATTCAGGACCCTCAGTTGACTGAGTTCGTTTTAGCACAGACCATTTCTAGACTTCATCTTTTGGGCTGCTGTCATGTGCCATGGACCAGAAGTCTTGAGAACAGAAAGACTTTATTATCATAGTTCTAGAGGCTGGAAGGCCAAGTTCATGTCAGCTTCAAGTTCAGTGTCTGAGAGTTTTCTGATGCACTCTTCTATCCCAATTATGAAGACTAGTTCACCTCAGAGGTTTCAGCCCCTTGTACCATCATGTTCCACGTGAAGATTTCATTGTGGATTTTGAAGGAGACATTTAGACTACAATGTGTGCAGTGCTTATGGAATCCCGTAGCATAGATGACGGGGTAGGGTTAGATTCTGTGTCTTCTGCAGGTCTGTTGCCCCTCCTTATAGGACTTTTCCTGCACCCTGCTTCTCTGAGACAGACCACAGCTCTGTTACTTCATCTTGGGGAATACCAGACTCCTTGGGAAATGCTTCTGCCACCCATTTAGGGAGAGGAAGTGGAAACTGGATTTGTAATATGTTACAATATTACATCATTGTCTGGGCAGTGATGCTTTTCCCAGAACTCCAGATGGACCCACAGTCACCTTCACCCAGGTGGAATTCTGTATCTTTTGTTTTTGTTTTTGTTTTTGGGTTTTTTTTGAGACAGGGTTTCTCTGGAACTCACTCTGTAAACCAGGCTGGCCTCGAACACAGAAATCCCCGCCTGTCTCTGCCTCCCAAGTGCTGGGATTACAGGTGTGCGCCACCACGCCCTGCTTGAATTCTATATCTTTTAAGGTAGCAGTGGGACACAGGGAAACGGTAGCACATCTCATGCTCTGCTCTCACTGGTTCTGCCCTTTGTTTTATAGTTCCTTACCCCTCATAGTCCTAGAGTTTCTGCTGCTTAGGTGTCAGGGTTGTGCCTCTTCTGACCCCACAGCACTAGAGAGGAAACTCGCTGATGACTGGAGAAAGAAGGGCCTGGAGGAGAGGGGCTCGACAAGTGGGTGTTCGCAGGCCTGTGCTGTTGTGCCTGAGTCCTTGAAGTCCTGGAAACAGTCCTTGAAGGCTGTTTCTTTCTCCTGGGCAGACATGGTCCAGTGGGAGGCGGGGTCACAGCTACCAATGCCTCCCCTGCCAGGTGAACTTGGGTGTTTAAAAAAAAAGCAGATGCATTCGGTACTCCCTGGACTTGTATGTGAAGGTAGATGGTAGCATGTGATCAGCCATGTATCCCTGACTGAATTGCAAGTACTCCTAGCATTCTTAAAGCTGCTGGATCATGGGGGCAGCCTTCGCTGAGCTGTGACCATCTCCTAGATGGTGCGGCCTTCACCCTGCGATGCTCTGGGGACAGGTGCTCTGACCTTCAGTCATCCTAGGACTTAGAGACAATGCAGCCTCTGCTCTTAACGCTGTTAATGATATAAGCATAATGGTGTGGGAAGGGAATGAGGTCTGCAGCCATCAAGCATCTGTGATCCAGGAATCTTGGACAGATACACGAGTCCTTTGAGGCTAGAAAAAGTAGACAAAAAGAGTGACAGAACAGGCTCCTTCTGACACAGGGCTCCTGGGTGCTCACTCAACACATAGGTCCCTAATCTGCCATAGTACAAGGAGAATGGCTGTCTGCTGCTGGACAGGCATCTGTGAGTGATCTCTGTGGAGGAGGCAGGGGTCGCTGTAGGTGAGGGTGCTTCTCCCTTGAATATTGAACATTAGGAGGAATTATGTGTTTCGAACCCCAAAGAGTTTTTTATCATGGTTCATGGTAAAGGCCATGAACCTGGAGTCCATTCACCAAGTGTTTGGAGAAAGCCGTTTGGTGCATAATGTGGTCTAGGGTTCTTGCACTTGTACTTGTTAGTACTTGCAACCTACACAGGGTCTGGCTCTGCCCAACCTAAAGACCTCAAGGGGTACCAGGCTGCTCAGGCCTAGAGTCAGTTCTCTTAAGAAGGGCCTCAGGTACTTCAGGTCAGCCGAGAATGTGAAGTCCACTGAGCTCTGAGACTCCCCCATAGTTTTTAGCCAAAGCCCAGGCTTGGCAGCCACTGGCCCAAGTCCTTGTGGGATGGAATAGTCTTCATGGCCCTCCTGTGAGAACATGGTGCTGACAGTGAAAGATGCCAGGAGATGCTTGCCCAAGTGGAGAAGTCTAATGTCTCCAGAACAACTCTACAGTACACCCCACTCCGCCATCCCAGGACCTGGAGGCAGATTCCAAAATATGTCAAGGCCTGAGAAGTCTGAGTTGACAGTTGAGTCTCATTGTTGGGGCTTTGGGGGTAGCATAAGGTGTGTGCTGCTGCTGTTTGGAAGAAGTCACCTTGTTGAATCACTGACTTGAACATCCTCTCTTCACTTACCTTTCAGATGGCAAAAGAACCTTTTCATTAAAAATTATTTAGGTAACAGGAAGCTGTCGAGGAAAGACTGAAAGGGAATCAAGCACTTCACCCACAGTCATCACTATTAACATTTTTAGTGTTGGTGGTGCTAGGAATTAAACCCAGAGCCTTAGCCTCCTAGTCAAGTGCTCTGCCACTTGTTTGATGGTGGGAGTGTCCACAAGGCACTAAGTGATTTTTAGTCAGACTTGTGTGTGTGCTTGGCTAGAGTCGACACTCAGAACCTTGTGTTTACTCATCCCACAGCCATAGCCTGGCTTTCTTTCAGTGGACTGCCCCCCCCCCCCGCCCCCCTGCAGTCCCTTTCTCTGCCTCCCTACTCAAGCCCCAGGTCAGATAAGCATGGCCCTCTGTAGTGATCTGCTCTCCTGCGGCAGCCTTGTGACTGCTATCCTCAGCAATTCCAGTGTGAATTCCTAGGAGCCAGCTAAAGAATGTGCCTTTCAAGGGTCAGTAAGTAGTCTTTTAGGAAGGCCAGAGGACTCCTGCGGTCTGTACCTCAGCAGAGAAGGAAGTACGCTTTCCTTGGGTATCAGAGGATTTTGCAGTAAACAGAAGTCGCTGCTCGAGTAGGCTTGCCACCAGAGGGGCCCAGACTCACCCTTCACCCAAGAGCTGTAGCCTCTCTCCTTTTAAAGGGGAATAAAGCTGCTTCCAGGAAAGCAGTGCACCCTGTGGCCCTGATCCACACCCTGAGAGCTTTATGACCCAGCCTTGAAAGACTGGGATTCTCAGATGTAGCAGTTGAAGGGTGTTTCCCAACAGAAAAGCCTGCCGGGGCTAGCCCACAGAACGCTTACCGTGGACTACACCATCACTTCCTACTTTCCTCAGCTGTCTGCAGGAAGGGTCTCCATGTGCTCTAGGGTAGAGGAAAGGAGCCGGGCAGGGGTTCTGCCAGTGGGCTCTTCAGGCTGTGAGAATTTTGGCTTCTGCCTGGAATGCAGACTTAGTAGCCACCGTAATAGTGGGCCCTGCCGGCTCCAACTTGCCTAAGTGTGGATAGCAGACTTTAGGTGTTTGTTTGTTTGTTTGTTTAATATCCATGAGTACTCTGCCTTCATGCACACCAGAAGAGGGCAGCAGATCCCATTACAGATGGTTGTGAGCCACTGGGAATTGAACTCAGGACCTTTGGAAGTGCAGGCAATACTTTTAACCACTGAGTCATCTCTCCAGCGCGCGGCGCCCCCCCCCCCCCCCCAGTAGGCCTTCTGGTTGATTCATTTCTTTCAACATTCACAAATAGATTGAAAGAAACTTAATACAAGGTTGTATTCAATCTCTTTTATCACATGGCCAAAGCCAGATTCCCTAAGGAACAAGGAGAGCATAATTTTAAGTGGTGGATATCACCAGATAGAAGAAACCCAGGGCACTGAGCAGTGGGTCCTCCTGGGTAGTCAACAGGAGCTGTTGTTGGGAAGGGAAGCTTTTCAGCATGGAGCAGGACAAGGCTAGACTGTCTCCCCCAATCCCACCCCCGCCCGTCTGCAGCCATGAACACAGCTGGGCTGACTGGGCTCTACTGGCACCTCCTCTCAGCCTGTGGCCTACTCAGACACTGGGTGGGCCTTCAAGAGGAGGGGCTGCAGAGGGTGGTGACAGGGAAGCAATGGCCTGCCCGGGTGTGGTGGGGGGGACTGGGCGGGGTGGGGGGGACTGGGCTTCAAGCAGCCTCCTGCTGCTGGAGTGAGTCTCCTGGCACCCCTCAGATTCCCTTTTGGCTTGGTTTCTTTATCTGTCACCAAGGCACTTTCAGTGGGACATGTTAAAAAGGAAAATGGCTAACAGGCCCAGAGCAAGAAAGATGCAGGCTTTTCAGCAAAAAAAGTCTCAGCTAGCTTAAGACTGGGAAGGCCTGACCTAAGGCCCTGTAGCCAGAGTTGTAGGTACCTTTAAGTGTGCTGCCAGGATACAGAGGATCGTCTTGCAAAGTGGGGTACTGTGGGAGGGTCTGCTCGGCCATATGGCCTGGCCCACCTGGGGCCACCCTCAGCGTGCCACCATCAGGGTTTGGGCGCCTTCCAGATCTGTTTTCATTTTCAGTTCCCTTTATTGCTAAACCACCTCAGGGCCACATAGAACAAACTGTTGTCCTCAGCTGACCTCGGATTCCTGGCCTCAATTGTTTGCAGTTTGCTAACTTTAGCTTCTGATCATTTCCACCCTTATCCTCCCCCCAAAGGGAGACACAGACCAAGAATAGCTGCTGGGAGGGGGGGCTGCAGGGGCTGTGGCCAGAGTTCCCACAGTGAGCCATCAGCCTGTGTGAGGCAGCTTCTGCTGCCTAGCTATGGAGGAGGGGTTGTCTGTAGGCATAAGCCCAGGACCCCGGCCCTAGGCCCCGTACCCCAAGGTACTTCTAGGCTTTGAGTACAAGAGGCCCCCTGTTTCCATTTCTTTCTCCTTTTATATCAAAACCAGGCTAGCGCCAGGAAAATGGCATGTCCTCACAGCCTTGCCCCCCCCCCCCAACCAGAGAATTGCTGAGGACAGCACCCAGGTTTATAGTCTGGGGTCAGATGTGGCACTTGGCTACAGTCATCACCACCACCACCCCATGGCCCCATGACCTAGCGTGTTGTGGGTTTGCCAAGTTTAGAGCTTGCCCAGCGCTGCCTTCCCAGTCATGGAAGCACACGAGACTCTAGTGAAGGGACAGTGATTGTGATGGCCCACGGCTTCGGGCTGCAGGATGGACCCACCCAGGGAGGTGAGGACAGGCAAACCCCTAGAGCAGGCCTTCCAGCTGGGGAGGAAGTGTGGCCAGTGTGTTGGGCCTGTTGCTTGGGATTGCTAAACCACTGTGGTGAAGAACGTCCCAGGCACCACCCCATCTCTCCCTCCCAGTTGTTTTGAAAGATTCTCTGGAACACCCCATTACTTACCCTAAGAATTTAAATGCCAGGTTTTTTGTTGTTGTTGTTGTTTGGTTTTTTGTTTTGTTTTTGTTTAACCTGAAAATCCAGCATGTGTAATTCATGAAGGATAACACTCTGTGACACCTGAAGAAACCTGAAACCTGATCCCCCTTACCTCAAAGTCAGAGTCACCTGTAGATGTGGCCCTGTGGCCGAGTGTGTGCTCTGCACGCATGGGGCCCCACACTGGAAAAGAGGAAGTTTAAAAAAGTGTACACTGACCCTCGGCCTCAACTTCTAACTAGCTGTGAGCAAGCAAGGGCCTCGGCTCATGCCCGGGGCTAAAGCAATCGGAGGCGGCCTGGGAGGCCCTGTGCCTTCCGGATGGTCCCTCACCCCGGAGCAGGGGAAGCGCTTTGCCTGCACACACCTTAGGAGACCCAGCAGGGCCAGCTCTCTCCAGGGCTTAATTCTCCAAGGAACAGCCAGAGATGCTGAGATGCTGTGTCCACCCCCCATTTTGCAATGGGATTTCAAAAACTATTATTTGGGGAAAAAAATTGGTGAGTGTGCACATCCGGCAATCTATAAGGCTTAAGTAGCAGGCTATTGCACACATTTTATTATAGTAAATGGCTCCCTCATTGTCCCTCCCACTGTGCCTCTCCCTGCCAGCACTGCCTGGCCCATGGCCCTTTCCTGTGCTTGGCATTTGGCCTCTAAGAAGAGTCTGGCTTTATCTCTTGACTTACATGATGGCAGATGGGGATGTAGCCCCTACCACCCACCCATGGTACCTTTGCTCCTCTCCTATGGTCATAGGATCCTTTGGTAGGTGACTGTGAGTTGCAGGAGATCAGTGTACCACATGTGTGTGCCCCCCTCCCCCATGGAATCAGTGTAGTTGTCTTTGGCACAGTTTTCTCTGTTACTGGTTTTCCAGATCCTTCCTGGGCCTGTGCACCTGCTGGGCATGGCCTTTATACTGTGTCCCCTGGAGGGTGGAGGCTCATTTGCTCTACCTCTTGGTGAGGCATGCCTCCACTGCTGCTGAGGAGGGTGTGGGAGCAGGCTTAGAGGATGGGAAATGGCTCCATCTTGGTCTTGGTAGTTCAGATTTGGCTGTGAGAGTTTTCTTGGAACTATGAAACCCACATTGCTAAGGCTAGAGCCCTTCTGTTGCACAATGAAGACATTGTGTCTTTCCCTGCTTGGCTCCTCTCTGGACTGTCTCTCCCCTGCCCCCTTCTTCCCTTCCCTCCCCTCCTTTCCATTTCCCTCCCCTCCTCTCCACTCCCCTCCCCTTCCTTTCCCCCTCCTTTCCTCCTTCCCTCCCTCTCTCCCTCCCTAAGGTTTGTTTATTTTTGTTTTGTATCTGTAGATGTTTGCCTGCATGTATGTGTGTGCACGCACCACATGTGTGCCTGGTCTCCTGTGGAGACCAGAAGAGGGTGTTGGATTTGGAACTGAACCATGTGAGTGCTGGGAACCTAATCCAGGTTCTCTGAAAATACTTGAAACTCTGAGCCATCTTTCCAGCCCAAATACTTTAAAAAAAAAAAGATTTATTTTTACCATTAATAATTTATTTTTTTGAGAATTCCCTATATGTGCACTGTATTTGCATTATCCTTTGGCACACACACACACCCATTTTTAATTTGTGTCTGTGTGGTTTGGCATGTGAGTGCAGATGTCTGCAGAGGGGTGTCCGATACCTGAGACCTGGAGTTCCAGGCAGTTATGAGCTGCCCAGTGTGGGTGCTGGGAATTGAACCCAGATCCTGTGTAAGAACAGAGTGAGCTCTTCACCACTGAGGTAGAGATTTGTGAGCATGCCTGCGGTGGGCTTTCCTGTATTGCATCCCCACCCCCACCCCGTTGGGCATGTGAAGGGAGGGCATCCTTACGTACTTTCTTCATAAGTTCTCTGACCATCCTGGGACTGAATCCACTCCTTCTTTCCCTTCCTCCTTCTTTCCCTTCCTCATCCCTTTGTCCCCTGTGCTGTTTTCTCTGTATTTTCTTCAGCATTTGTCCTAACTCTGCTGGGCTTTTCTTTCTGACCCATTTTCTTGCATTGCTTTCTGCCTCGGGCTTCTGTGCCTCTTGTGCACTTCCTCTTCCTCCCCTGCCTGCTCAGTCTCAGGATTGTGGTGGGAGCTTGGGAAGTGCGCCTCTCATTCTTGGCGCCTTTCCCCTTGCTCTCCAGTGTCCTTTGGCCTACAGGGCCAGGGGCTGAGTTGTCTTGGTACTGCCCTGATGGTCGAGGCCTGTTAGGCCATTTTCTTCAGGCCTTTGCCTTAGGAAGGAGTCTTCTGCCCTGCCTGGGGGTTCAGAACCAATGTGTGTGTGTGGGTGGGTGGGTGGGTGCACTAGAGTGGCCACATCCAGCCGCCACACCCTGAGCCAGAGGACTCCCTGTCCAAAGCCTTGCATTAGCTGGTCTTTTCTGGTTAGGTGCCTTGTGTAGGGTAAGGAGAGCCCCC
The DNA here is from genome assembly GCF_947179515.1 of Apodemus sylvaticus. NCBI lineage: Eukaryota > Metazoa > Chordata > Mammalia > Rodentia > Muridae > Apodemus > Apodemus sylvaticus. The sequence continues at coordinate 144,732,287 of NC_067472.1, forward strand.
TTTCACTGCCTCTGTCGTCTACCATCCAGCTTCTAAGTGTTAGCCTTGCCCTCTATCTATCTTTTGCTTTGTCTGTTAATTTGTGTCAGTGGAAATCAGAAGCTGGGCCGCGCCTGCAGCAAAGCTTCCAGCTGTACCCAGAGCTGTGTGGCCTTCTGTCTAGCACAGAGGTCTAGGGAGAGAGCTAGAGAGGAGATGATGAACAAACTATTTATTTATTGGGGAAGGAGGCATGCCCTTGGTAGTCAGAGGACAGTTTGGATGAATCGGTTCTCTTTTCCCAGGCCCGAGGTCCCAGGTCTCCTTCCTTCTGGTCCCAGGCCCCCACATGGACAATCCAGGTCTGGGGTAGCAGCCACAGAGGGTGACCAGAGGCCTGAGCTCATTCCCTCTTTTCACTGAAAGAATTTTTTTTTTTTTAGCATTCAGATTGGGCCCTTGTCACAGCATGGGGCATGATGACATCTGCTCCTATTGTATTAGAATCATTGGACCATAACCGGGCCATGAAGAAAGGGAGAGTGAAGGAAATATGCCCTCCTCCTCCTCCTCCTCCTCCTCCTCCTCCTCCTCCTCCTCCCCCTCCTCCTCCCCCTCCTCTTCTTTTTATTATTAAAGGAAATGTGTCTAGTGTTGGTTGGTCAGAAGTGGTTTACAAAGCCAGGTCTAAGGGAGGCTGTGAAGAACAGTCTTCCTTGGGTATTGCCCTCAAACTGTAGTCAGTCCCTCTGAAGAGCAGTTGCTGGGCCAGTAGCTGCCCGTTTGCAGCACACTGTGGGGTGGGTTCCTGTCCACCTACCTTCCGGTGGGGAGTCACTCATTAAGGAAGTGTCTGCTTGACAGAAGTGACCATGGGGGCTGCTCCCAAAGCAGTCGAGTTGCCGGAGAGATTAGTTTATCCATCTCCATCTTTTTTGTCAATTGAATCTGCTTTGGTCATTTGCACTAGCTTGCCATTAGTAGCTTGTGACTCCAAGGAGAGCCACATGACTGTTGTTATGATCACAAAAGGCAAGAGGCATCATTGTCGTTCCTCAACAGGGCCATGACTGTCATGTTTCCCTGGGTCCCTCCTGGCATCTGAGATTTGACTTTTTTTTTTTTTTTCTGGTTTTGGTTTTTGGTGGTTGTTGGGTGTGTTTTTTGTTGTTGTTGTTTTGTTTTGTTTTTTTAAGATTTATTTATTATATGTGAGTGTGCTGTAGCTGTCTTCAGACTCCCCAGAAGAGGGCATCAGATCTCATTACAGATGGTTGTGACCCACCATGTGGTTGCTGGAATTTGAACTCAGGACTTCTGGAAGAGCAGTGCTCTTAACGGCTGAGCCAGCTCTCCAGACCTTTTGTTTTGAGACACATCTCTCTGTATAACCCTGGCTGGCTGGAACTTGCTATGGAGACTGGGCTGGCCTTCAACTCAGAGTTCCCCCTGCCTCTGCCTCCTGGGTGCTGGGATTAAAGGCGAGCTTCACCATCATGTCCAGCGTTGGCATTTCTTTTTAAATAAATATTTTATTTAATCTTTGACAATTTCACACACATACACGCACACACGCGCGTGCGCCCGTCTTGATTGATTATCATCACCCAATTCATCTCTCACATTTCCCCCTAACCCTTTTCAGCTTGTCTTTCTTTAGCCCTTGTGTTCTTTTAAAATAAGTCAATGAGTCCAGTGCTGCCCCCCTGCAGATGGGTATGGACCATTCACCCACCAGAGCACAGGTAACTTACCAGTGGCCACAACCCTAAAAAATAGCAGTCTCCTCACCACAGGGGCCAAAACCTATCAATTGCCACATAGCTTGTCAGCTAGGGGTAGGACCTCACGAGCCCTTCCCTGGCCCATGCTAGAATGCGCACTGGCTTGATGTTGTGCAGGTAACTTCAGAGGGGATGTGAGCTCATTAGTGTAGATTTAGAGTCACCCAGGAGACACCTGTCTGGGTGTGAGAGGGAAGGCCCACCTGATACCACCTGTGTGGGGGTGATGCCACCTGGTGATCTGGGGTCCCAGACTGTATAAAAAGCAGACAAGTATCTGCATCCATTCATCCCTCTGCTACCTGAGAATGCAGTGTGACCAGCTAGCTGCCCAGTGCTGCTGCCTCCTTGCCTCTTGCCATGATAAACTGTTGTCCCCTCAAACTGTAAGCCCAGAATAAACTCTTCCTTTCATTGCTGTGGTCAGGTACTCAGACACAGCCACAGAAATAGGAACTCTACCCTGGCTAAGTGTTCTGTAGACTGATCCTCGGCCTGTAGCTGTCTGATCTTTCTCCTGCTTGGACTGGGTGTGTGGCTCTCGGAGGCAAACACAGCAGAAAGGAAGGCTCTTTCTCTCTCCACTTCTTGCCTGTGGGGAATCCAGTCCATGTGAATTTAGTGCTGTTAGTGTTCTTACTCAGATGTCCCGCCCCGCACAGGGACTCTTTAGGCTGTTCCTGTGTCCTTTTGACCTGCCCCTTCGTTTTGAGCTTTTGTCTGTTTCCTGACTCTCTGGCACTACATGATGCTCGAGCTTACGGACTTTTCCTGTCCCAGCCCACAAATCAAATTCAAAGGACCCCGTTTCCTTTCACTGCAGAATGGTATCAGCATCCAGGATCTGGGTGTGCTCCTTGTGACTGGGGTGTGGCTGCTGTTATGCCACTCTGTGGGAGTGTGTGTGTGGGGGGGAGGGAGTGTGTGTGTATGTGTGTGCCTTTTATACACAGTTTAACACATTAATGAAATACACCATATATCTCTGTCCCTCCACATCTAGGTCTTATTTGTGGCCAGCCTATGGGACTAGACTCCCAACAGACTGCCCCTTTCTGTGACCCCTCTACCTCTGCCCCCCAGCAGTGGTCTTACCTGTGTCCCCTTTCTTAGTGCACCTGGGAGGCAGGAGGAGATTGTTAGAGCATGCTTAGAGCTGATCTTTGCTGACTACAGTGCAGGTCCTTTTGCCTACTCTAATAGAGTTTCCCGTCACAACACTGTGTTCCCAGTAACTTAGGCCAGCTGCTGTCCCACCCTGCACAAAGGCATGTGACTCAGAAGAGTTCCAGCCTGGGATTCCCCAACTTCCTGGTTGGTGTTTATTTGTGTAGCCTGAAATGCCTTGTTTGTGAATACAGTTCCAAGTGCTGGGTTTTTGTTGTTGTTGTTGTTGTTGGGTTTTTTTGTTTGTTTGTTTGTTATGGTTTTGGGTTGAAATGGAGACTGCACTAAGGTTACCCCTACCCCCAGTTCTATGAGAACTGACAAATGCAGTCTTTATCTGCTGTCCTAATAGCCAATGTAGAAATTACCCTGTTCATCCCTTTATCGAAGCTAATCAGTCCCAAATCCCCCTGTCCTTAATGGGATTTCTGTCTATAGGTTGTGTTTTGCAGAATGAAATACAAATAGAGCCATGTGAAGTGCAGCCTTTTATGTCTGGTTACTTCAGCTTAGCAAAATTCATTCATAACTTATTGTGAGTCAGTAGCTTCTTTGTTAACCACTGAATAATATTCCATCATGTGGAGATACCAAAATTAGTCTCTCCATCTGTAGAAAGTGTGTGTTTCCATTTGCAATGGTTATAAATAGCTATTTTACGGTTTGTGTACAGGTCTTAGTATGGAATCTTAGTTCACCTTGGTGAAGGCCTATGAGTTGGGTTAGGGTGTTGTGTTTAAGGCTGTATAAATTCATAAGAATCTGTGAGTGACCTTCCACAGTGGCTGCCTCTCTTTCCTAGTGTGAGAGTGAACTGGTCCAGCAGCACTGAGTGCTGGAGGCTTTGTGATTCTGGCATTGTCGTGTATGTGCATGGTGCTGTCTTCTCTTGTTCTCATCGGGTCAGAAGATGCAGAGCACCCCTGAGCTGTTGACCATCCTCTTCAGTGTCACACTCAGATTATGTGGTTATTGTTTAATTTTTTTATTTATTTTTTATTTTTTTGGATTTGGTTTTTTTCATGACAGGGTTTCTCTGTGTAGCCCTGGCTGTCCTGGAACTCACTCTGTAGACCAGGCTGGCCTCGAACTCAGAAATCCGCTTGCCTCTGCCTCCCAAAGTGCTGGGATTACCCGCGTGCGCCATCACCGCCTGATTATGTGTTCATTGTTGAAGCTGGGAGCTTATTGATGCAACTTCAGAGCAGTTTATATAGGCAGATGGCTACAAGTTGCCTTTTCTTTCTTTCCTTCCTTCTTCTGTCCTTCCTCCTGCCCATCTGCCTGCCTGTCTTTGTCTCTCTTTCTCCCTTCCTCCCTCTCTCCCTCCCTCCCTCTTGCGCTCGCTCTCTCTCTCTCTCTCTCTCTCTCTCTCTCTCTCTGGTTTTTTGAGACATGGCTTCTCTGTGTAACTCCTGGCTATCCTGGAACTTGCTCTGTAGATCGGAATGTCTTCAAACTTCCAGAGATCTTCCTGCCTGTGCCTCAGTCAAGGTCTGAGATTAAAGGTGTGTGCTGCCATTTCTGACTAAATTGCCATTTCTTTAGATCAGCCTCAAATTTTGTCAGCTAATTAAACATGGGTCTCCTGTCTTTCTTTGGTATCTTGGAGGCTCAGAAACAGGTAGCACATCATTCCTGGGCCGCAGGCCACTGTCTGAGTGCTGTGTAAATGCAGCAGCTACCATGGAATACCCAGACAGACTGTTGATGCTGGCCTCGGAAATGGATGACAAAGAAAGCAGGCCCCCATGTGGCTCTCCGCAGCTTGGGAAAAAGGAGCCAGGAACATACACTGTTGTTCCTTTGGAAAGCAGTGTTGAGACCTAAACATTGAATGGAAGAAGTGGAAATGTCTGCTCTTTGGGTTCAGCTCACTGCCTCATAGCTTGATCACCTGGAAGAGTGTTGACGCAGCAGTCTGCATCTGAAAGCTTTTGGAGTGCATATTTCTCCTTGCAAGTGTCTCCAGTAGTAATAGGGTAGAGTGCCTGGGAGAGCCTGACTTGATGGTTGCTAGTCTCCTGGCAGAAACCAAGAGTAGTGATGGTTGCCATTTTATAGGGGTTCGTAGAAACAGAAGTTTTCAAGTATGTTTTGTAACCCTTAGTAAAAGGAGGGGAAACACTATTATGAAATGTCTGGCATGTGGGCCTTTTGACCTCTCTGGGCAAGTGTACCAACGTGTGCAAATTAGTGCTGCTTGTCAGGTTGGGGTGATGGTTTGGTGCAATCAGCTAGGAGCGGGAGATTGAGAGTGAGTGAGTGAGTGTGTGTGTGTGTGTGTGTGTGTGTGTGTGTGTGTGTTTGCGCGCTGGTAGGTATGTACGTGGCTTTGTGTAGAGTGTTGTTATATTATGACTGCCTGAACCAGTTCACTTGAAAATATAAGAATTTCAGAAAGGATAGCCAGACACCTTATGTACCCCAGAATATTCCATGTTTCTTTGCTGTGCTCATAGAGTACATACTCTTTGGTATTCCATAGAGTATTCTGTTTGCCTGCATCCAGGCATGGCTTCAGGACTTCTGCTGTGTTTAAACCTCTCTGTCTGTTGCTTGTGAAAACATTAGACAGTTCCATGTGCTCCCTGTCCCCCACCCCCTTCCTAACCCTCCTCCAGGTGAGTGAAGTAACTGTAGATGCCACTGGTCATGGAGTGCCATCCCCAACCTGTCTTGCTGGAGAGGGGCAGGATTTGGGACAGGATTCCAGCTCTGGGCTTGTCCTACTGTCACCAAACCTCCCCTTAGCACCAGGTAGACCTGGGCCATAAAATCGCTTGCAAAGCTACAGTGGAAAGATATTCCGAATCCTGGGTGTACAGACTGTATCACGGGCCTTCCTTCCTGGTTGGTGTCTTTTGGATTAGCTCCTTGGAGCTCCCTTGGGGTCCTGCTCCAGGCCAGGTAGCAAAGGGCATAGGAAATAGGGCGGAGGGTGAGACAGGGTTCAAGGAGGAAGAGGCTGTGTGGGAGCAGTGGGCAGAGCTGGGCCTGGAATTAGGGCTGGCTTTGTCTCCTAAATGGCTTTCTGTGCAGAATTCCCAAACTTGTGAGCAGCCACAGACAGAACTGAAGGACTGACTATACCTGTGGCTCTAGAAATTTTACAGGAAAGCCTGTTCTCAGACTAGACCTTTGAACACAGTGGTTTTCCCAGAAAATGCTGGGTGTAAATTGCCAGTAACTGGAGACATCTGTTGGGTCAGTGGGCCTGTGATCCTGTAAGGGAGATTTTCTGGCTGGCCTTGAGGGTGTGAAGCAAGAATCCCTACCACACTGCAGCTGTTCTAAAAATGACAGGTTCCCCCCTTTTTCCTTCTTTAAAATAAAAAAGCCAGATAGCCTGACCCCACGGTAAAAAAAACGACAGTTCCGATGTGTTTGCTTTATGAAGTCAACTCTGGATAAATTGTTTTATTATGTCCTGCTGCAATTTCATGGGACTTCCCTCTCTACCCAGTTAATTGGCACCCTCTGTGTCAGTTGGGGCAGGCCAGGTAGAGGGTCAAGACTTTGAGATAGTCCCTTTCAGCCTCCCCCAGGTGCTAGTGTCGTGGGCTGCAGTAAGAACATTGGTGACTGGCAGCCCTTTCCTGGGATTGTTTGCAGGGTGCTGCTGTTAGCTTGCAGGATGACTTTGAAATCAAGAATTAGCCAAGTGCTACATACAACCTGATTCTGAAGTAGCTGCTAGCCTTCCTTTGCAGAGCCTGAAGTGACAGGGTGCTGAGGGTTGGTTCTGGTGAGGCTCAGAGCCAGGTACCTCAGACTATTCTTTGCTTATCCCATGTTTTATACAGCAAGCTGTAGCAGCTATTGACAGCACTGCTGTGGTAAGGAAGGCTATGCAAATTAATTCCTAGGCAAAATCCCGGCTTGAGGCCCAGCCCTGACAGGCCTTGACTCCCCCCATCTGAGATGGGCTTCCCACACTTCAGGTCTGGAAGAATTAGGCGAGCTGGCAAAGTGTGAAGGTGAGGCTGACCACTGTGGATGGCTCCTACCCTTAGCTGGGGTGTCTGAGAACATAAGCTTCTAGGAGGCGTCCAGGGTGGGGGCGGGGTGTGTGCAGGGAAAGCAGAGAGGAGGGGGGCACATTGATTAGCAAAGGTGCAGAGGTTCGCCTCTCTCAGCTGCTTACAGGGTTCTGGGGATGTGGGGTGGAGCTGCTGACCATGCACCTCCACAGCCCATCACCACGCCTCACTTCCTTGGTGCCACTAAAGAGCTTCTTTTGCAGAGGAGGTCGGCACAGGGCCTGCTTGTACCGAGCAGCAGGTGATTGATTCTCTGGGAGTCTCTACAGATCTCCACAAGCAGCTGCTGATAGCCATGCTGCTCTAGACATCACTACCTAGCCACGCCACCAGAGGAAGTACTCAGCCTTCTTCTCTTTGTGCCTGTTGCCCTTCCATTTTGCCTTTTTCTTTTTGGTCCAAGAGTAAACTGTTCACAGAAGTCTGCTGTATCCCTGCTGCTGCCCGCCACTCTGCAGCTGATACAGAGAAGCCAGCTCTCCTCCCTTGAGGGATGTTGGGATGTGTGTAATGGCGGCGGCTAGGGCTAGGACTCGGCCTCTAGGCTGCCAGCACCTGCCCGTACACGCAGGCAGGTGTTCAGGGGACAGTCTTCTTGAAGGGTACAGGCAGTTCCTCCTGCTGCTGCTCATATTCTGCTGTTGGGTATTTGTCACCTGTCACCTTTTAAATCCGACCTGTTCTGGATTGCCTGTCAAGCCCTTTATCCAGGAATGCCCTTGAACAGAACTACTTGCTGGGAGATCCAGGGTCTCTAAAGCTTTGTACTTTGCTACGCTTTGGGGTTTCTCTAAATAGCCCTACTCCCCGCCACCCCCACCCCGGCTTTAATCTCCTGAATGACAGTCATGTTAAGAGAGCTGGTTGGGCTCCTAGGAGAGATGGCTGGCTGGCTCAGTGGTTAAGAACAAGGGACCTAAGTTGGTTTCTCAGAGCACATGTTAGGCAGCATACAACCAGCATCTGCGTTTCTGCCACCAGTGGCACCTGCACTTACAGCCACAGGCCCCCCACCCCACCCCACCCCACCCAGACACGAACACATAAACATAGATATGATTAAAACCAGAGGAAAGACAAGGTTGAACAGACTAGACTGCAGATAAATGCATCGGGGCTTGGCCAGGAGCGTGCAGATGAATTACTGCCATCTATTACGGATACAGTGTTTTTTACATGAGGCCACCTTGGCCTGAAAATCCACTCTATAGCCTAGGCTGGCCGCAACTGAGGGCAGTCTCAGCCTCCCCATCCCCAAAGTGCAGGAATCCCAGACACGAGGTACCAGGTCCAGCTGAGCAGTGAGTGTTTAAAGTCTATTTTTTTGTTTTTTTGAGACAGGGTTTCTCTGTGTAGCCCTGGCTGTCCTGGAACTCACTCTGTAGACCAGGCTGGCCTCAAACTCAGAAATCCACCTGCCTCTGCCTCCCAGGTGCTGGGATTACAGGCATGTGCCACCACTGCCCGGCTAAAGTCTAATTTTTATTCTTGTATTTTGGGGGCTTTGTGTGTTCTGCAAGGGGCACACTGGGCTGTTCTCTTAGCCCTAATGTCTAGTTTTTAAGGTTGTATCACCCATGAGTAGCATTTTCTATTTTTTAATTTTTTTTTATTATTGTGTGCTATATGTGTATGCACACAGCAGCCTTCATGCCACAGCATGCATGTGGAAGTTAGAGGGGGGCCTCCCTCTACTGCGCTGTCCTTTGAATGTGGGGTCCAAGAATCTGGTTCGTGGTGTCAGGCTGGCATGGTGTCTTACCTGCTGTACCACCTTGCCAACCTCAACGTGACTAGATCATTTTCTAGTTGCCATATGGCTTATTTGAGGCATGGGGAAGCTTGGCTTGGGTTAAGTCCTTTTCCAGTCTTTCCTATCTTCTTCTGTCTGCTGGAGAGAGCCTGATCCTACTTCTGCACAGACAGGCAGGTGCGTGTGCAACCCCATACTGTTTAGCCAAATGGCTCGAGCATTTGTTCTGGGCCTGGTCTTCCTCACTTCTGTGAAACCTGGTAGCCTGTCTTTCTGTGGTACACGATTCATAGTTTCCTTAACCATCTACTGAAGAATGCTTCTTCTGGGCTTCAGCTCTGCAGACCAGTTGGGCGCGAATGCATTTTCTAAGTGTGTAGGTGTGTACACATTTGTAGGCTAGGCACTGAAAGGTTTAGGGGCTTGAAGGATAAGCAGTGTTTTAAAATGCAACAGTGGGGGCTGGTCCTCTCCGGTAACAGGCCAGTACTGAGCTACAGTAGCAGCCACATTTATCACCTTTCTAATGTCGCCAGTCTTCCAGAGAGGAGCTTTTCGCAGTTGTCCTGAGCAGAGGGACAAAATAGCCGTGTCCCTGTATGTAGCCTGACCATCTGGTGAATACAAAATACATTTCAGTGGGATCCTTTGCCTTGACATCATGGGGGAATATCGGGGGTTGCTTGAGAGACCCATTGTATTCTCCTTATGAACTGTGCCTGCCTGGTTTTCCACTGGCTTTTCCAGTCTCCATGAACTCTCTATGTGGAAGATAATGGGCTCCACACGTATGTTTTGCTGTTTGTCACTTACCTTTTACCTTTGTCTATAATGACTCCATTCTGTGTAGTCCTGTTATCATCAGTCTTAACTTTCATGGCTTCTGGACTTGGATTTATATGGCGAACTTTCCCCCATGTATTATAAAGAAGTTCTCATAGAACGTCCATGGTTTCATCTTTCACGTTCAGATCTTTGACAGCTTAAACTTTTTCAAGTTTTGAAATTTGAACCAGTACATAAAAGTTGTGTCTAGCTGGGCAGTCGTGGCACACACCTTTAATCCCAGCGCTTGGGAGGCAGAGGCAGGCAGATCTCTGAGTTTGGTCTACAGAGTGAGTTCCAGGACAGCCAGGGCTACACAGGGAAACCCTGTCTCAAAAAACAAAACAAAACAAAACAAACAGACAAAAAGTTGTATCTATCTATGTATACCTATTAATACCTTTGTGACACCTCCTCCCCCCAAGTTTCTGGCCACCAGCGGCATCTCACAGGCATAGACACCCACCTAGACACAGGCACATAAACATGCACATTTAAAAATAAAATAAATCTTAAAAATAGAGCTGGTGAGGGACACGTGATGTCTGATGGAGCTACCACCCTGTTTGGGTCTAGCTCTGACCTCCTGCCCGTCCTGCACCTAGTTATTAGCTGCCACAGTTATACTCAAACAGGGTGGGGCCCTCACAGAACTTTTCTCACTTAATTTTCCATGCACATTTTAGTAACAAGTTATCACGTAACACATTACACCAGCTAAAATACCAACTTGCATCCATTGCAGAAATCGTCCAAACATCTATCAGTCCAAGGTGGGTTCTGAGGTTGAGTAGCAGTCTCCCTTCTGCATCCTGAGGGCTCACGTGCGTGATCATCGCATCTGAGCCTCTGGGCTGAGATCAAGTATAAGAATATACATGATCAGTGGCATTGGCTCCACAGCAGCAGGCCAGGGGCTAGATCAGTGCCTGTAGGCAGCAGTTCTCCCGGTCCGTGCTCTGGCATATACCCGCAGGAGCTCCCTCACATACCCCTCACAGTGACCGAGAAAGATAAGATGGCATCAGTGGCAGAGTGGGGTCTCCTCCTGGGGCGTAGGTCTCTCACCTGTTGCATGGGGGTGGGGTCATCTGCAGATCAACTGTCTTGGTCATTAGCATTTGTAGTGCTCAAGGCCCCAACCAAATGTACCCTGAAGGAATCGGGAAAGTCCACCATTCAGAAACAATTCTTTCTAGCCCACCTAGGCTATTTATATACCTGAATTTTCTTGGCGGTCTCCAGTTGACCGACTCAAATACTTGGCTGTTTGCTGAGCTACGCTAGGAGAGCAAGCAGGCCTTCCTGGACTGAAGACTGAAGGCATTCTTGAGATTGAAGCTAGAAGTGGCCCTGAGCCAGTGACCACAGACTAAAGCTCTTTACTAATGAGCGGTAGCGAGACTGGGAGCCTGCAGGTGTGGGATCTCTTCAAGGGTTCTGACCATTCGGCCTTGCCACAGACAGACTCCTTGTGCCTGCAGAGGGCTGATCTTAGAATCTGGGATACTGCATAAGGTCGATGGATCTATCTGCATTTTCAGAATCTCCTGGTCAGAGGAGCATCATCATCTGAAGGCTCTCTCTTCTCCCTCCACAGTAAGAGAGAAAGATGGGCTTCCAGTTGAATGCTTGGGCAGTAAACCTAAACCGAGACCAAGCAGGAGGTTGCTCGGTCCCCTCTCCACCACTATCACTGCATACATTAGGCAGGGGTGGGACCGCAGAAAAGTCTCTAAAAACTCACCCTACCCCCCCCCCCCCCAGAGGTCCACACAAAGCAGAAAGGCTCTGTGGTTTGTTCAGGTGCTGCTGGAGCTGGGAGCCGCCCGCCTGTCCGCCCACCGGGGGAGGAGAGAGAAGCAGTGAGGCTTAGCTATCTGTCTGGGCTAGGTACTGGGAGTATGCCCTTCGGATCGGAGGACCCAGCTCAGGCTCTGGGCTAGAACGCTCTGGGAAGCCAGGAGCACTCGTGTGCCCTTCTGCTGCGGGACAGTGCGCGCCCATTCCCAGTTAGGGCTTTGGCGGGAGGAGAGAGCCTCCACAGCCGCTTCCCCTCCTCCGCCGGCCTCACTGAGAACATGCTGTTCCCGCCCAAGCCTGCGGCTTGGGCAAGAGCATATGGGACGTTATGTTCCCTGATAAGATGAGGCAATCACGCTCAGCCCGCGCCATGCACTGCTTGCTGCTACCAGCGGCCTCGCGGCGGCGCCAAGGAACATTTATGTAACCGTTTCTCTGGCGCGCCAAGTGCCCGTGGCCAGTCCCACCTCCCACTAAACCCCTGGGCACACTGTACCTCCCCTCCTCCCACAAGGTTTAAGTCCCCCCCACACACACACACCCCGCATTGCGTATAGGGTCTCTATTTGGTAGCTCCCTCCCAGCCTTCACTGGCCTATAGCTCTTGTGCCTGTGTAGGCACTTCCCCCACCCTGTGCCACCAACACTGCCTAGTCGTGACCCAGCCCACTACAGCAGTTGGCCTTCCTCTGCTTCCCTGCCCACCCGGTCACAGTGCCTCAATATCAGTCCTCAGCTCCCCCTATCTCCCATTTTCAAAGTCTAATCCACATCTTGCCCTGTGCCTCCAGTCGCCTCCCCCACTCCCAGGCACTTATATGCACCTGTATTGGTCACTCAACACCCTGTTCCCTGTTCCTTTATAGCTTCTGAGAATGAGCTCCCCCCCCCCGGGGGGGGGAGGGCTTTGGGAAAAGGCCAGCCCTCTAGGGGGATCTGTTCTCTAATTCAGCTACCTACTTGGGAGGTGCCTTCTTTTGAGTTAGATGACACCTTATCCTCGCAGGCTGCCCTGTCCTCAGGAGGGCAGATGCAGGATTCCAGTCCGTGGTGAGGGGCATTGAGGCTGTTGATCAGCCCACCCCCACCCCCTTGGCTGGCGTGGGAGGTAGTCTCCAGCTGTGGTGCTGGGCTATCTGCCCCACCTTCCCTCACCTCTGCAGTGTGTCTTGGGCTGTTTGAGTTCAGGCACCCCACCCTGAGGCCAGTCTCCAGAACTGCACTTCCAGAGACCCTTTCACAGGGCCATGAGATAAAATTGTGTTGACTGCAGTAACATTACCTACCTTACCTTTGCTCTTCATAAAGAGCTCAGTGGAAAATTCCAGAGGCCACGGGATAATTGATGGCCTCACTTCTCTGGACTGCAACTGTAATGTGTGCTTGGGTTTTGTTTTGTGTTGTGTTTTTTCAAATACAATTCCTACCAGAGGCTGTTCAACTACTAGAAGCTCTAAAGCATGGAGTGTCGTGTCCCCCACCTCCATCCTTCCTTCCTTCCTTCCTTCCTTCCTTCCTTCCTTCCTTCCTTCCTTCCTTCCTTCCTTCCTTCCATCCATCCATCCATCTCTGTTATACTAGTTCCTGCCAATCTCCTCAGCAGCCTTGGATATTACCACTGTGGGTGAGCGTCCGGCTTGAGCTCCTATAATTTCTGTCCATAGTCTTTTTTTGGTTTTGTTTTTTTGGATTTGTTTTTTTTTTTTCCGTGACAGGGTTTCTCTGTGTAGCACTGGCTGTCCTGGAACTCACTCTGTAGACCAGGCTGGTCTCGAACTCAGAAATCCGCCTGTCTCTGCCTCCCAGAGTGCTGGGATTACAGGTGTGCGCCACCACCACCCAGCCTTTTTTTTTTTTTTTTTTTTTAAATGTGGGCTGATGCAGGGATAGAGAGCAGGTGGGAGGCCATCCTCTCATGGGGTGAGGACTATGTCCTGAGGGCCCTGTCTTGAGCATGTACTCAATGAAATCTGGGGTAAGACCTTCCCACCTTCCTCTCTTTAAGCCGTCTCCTCAGATGCTGTGCTTACAGTGCTCAGCCATCTGTAACCATCTCACAGGATCCAGGGATGCGAGCAGAAAGATCCCAAGAAGGACAGGATCCAGGGCTCTAGGGAAACAGTTGAACCTGAGTTCAGTGGATTCTGACTCCGCCCTGAACCCAACTCCCATCCCCACCCCAGTCTAATCTGGGGATAGCAAATAAGACATTTGGACCATGCCAGGCCTGGTGCCAGAGCTGGCTGCGCACACATCACCACGTGGGCCCTTCTGTGAGAGCGGGATAGCATATTCACTTCTGTACCTGCCGTGCCATACGACCACACAGTGGAGAGCTAAAAGCAGCTCAGATGTACTTTTCAGATTCCTGAATGAAATGAGAAATCTAAGAGCAAGACACTGGCTGGCAGGGGTGGTTCTTTCTGGAGGCTCCAAAGGAGAATCCACTTTCCTGCTCCTCTCTCCTCATTTCTAGTGCTGGAGCTGGCAACTCCGAGCTTATATAGATTGTCCAGTCCTTACCGCCATGTCCCCTTCACTAAACTTCCCTCTTGTAACTTGTAGTTTATCTCAAGATTTTTATCCTAATTATAGCTACAAAAAGGTTTTTTTTCCTCTCTCTCCTTCCCAATTAGGCCACCTCAGAGGTTTGGGGGCTGATGGTTGGGTTTGGCTATATCTTTTCATTGCTTATACTGCTGTACGCAGTTGGGAACCTGTCTTGTGTCTTGCTACCCATATAATGGAGACTGGGTCTGATCTGACACATGTAATGCCAGACCTTGCCAGGGCACTAATGATTGATAGACCTTGTTAATGTCCCAGAATGGAACCAGCATGTGACATTTTTCCATCTTCTGTTGACAGACCTCCCTCCTCTGGAACCAGTTAGCAGTGTATTCAACATTATTACCATTTCTTTGACTGTGGTTGGGTTAATAAATATTTCTTAAATTGTATTTAAGCATCCTCTTAAAAAAATTAGGATATGGTGATAAACATGAATCGCAGGACAGGTGTAAAGATGAGAAGGTAATTTTTAGGAATTGGTTCTCTCTACCATGTGGGTTCTGGGGCTGGAACTCAGGTTATCAGGCCTGATGAAGCAAGTACTTTACCTGTTGAGTCATATCTTGCAAGCCCTTAACTATCATTTTTAAGAAGACCTGCAACACAGCAAAGCTTATAATGAAGCTGTGTCCAGTTCAGTACTATTCCCCTGATCTGATTTCAGTTGTCCTGCTGGGTACTGTTAAAAAAAAAAATTGTGTGTGTGTGTGTGTGTGTGTGTGTGTGTGTGTGTGTGATATTTCTGTTTTTTAATTTCTCAAATCAATCTGTTGCTTTTGTACAGTTATATTTAAGACCTTCCTCACTTATACCCACCTCCTCACCTCCCCCTGAACTGATGAATATATAATTTTAATTATTATATTATTTTAATGTTAACTGTGTGTCTTCCACCATTTCCTTGAAAGCTACATTTTCTGATTGGCTTTCTGATGGATTTGTCTGACACTGATCCTGCACAGTGTTGAAATCTAGTGCTGTGTTTCTACGACTGGAACCATAAAGTTTGATAGACCTGCTGGGGCCTGGGCTGGGATTACAGCTCGTTCTGCATTCTCCTGGTGTTGGTGGAAAAGATAAGTAGTTTTACAGACAAAAGGCACCTAGAGCTGGCTGCACACAACCATCTGGCGGTTTAGTGTGCTTTCTATTTGACCCTGTTGTGTGCAGATAGATCTGATATTTTCTGTAGCTTATTGTTACCTTTTTTCTAATAAAAGTAATGTGCCTTCCCCATGTCCTTAAGTTTATCTAATATCTTGATCATGTTTTCTGCACAGAACTCCTTTCTTTCTAGGATTATACCTCTGCACCTTTGGGCCCTACAGAGCCACCTCTCCAAACCCCCGCCTCGCTCTCATCTCCTAGTTTCCTCTTGGTTGTGCTGGAGTACATGAGATGCGAACTCAGCTGCCCTCCAACATGTCCAGCTTGATGGACATACGTAACGTCTCCTGCCTTGTGGTGGGGATAGCCTGCTGTTTGGTTCTCAGTATCACCTATTAAGTGTCGGTCTCCATTGGTACACACTGTGGTGATTATGCAGAAATCCTAACAATGCTTTTCTGTACATAGCCTCCCCATCTCTGCCCAGTTTCCCATCTTACTCTCCCATGCCATGCACTAAGTCTGGTTTTCATTTATTCATTTTTTCTATTTTGCCAGTCTATACCTCTTCTTAAATAGTTTTAGCCCCTGTACGATTCCTGGAGCTTTCAGCTTTTAGCCCCTCAAACAAAAAGCTAGGAATATACTTGCAGCACAATCCTGGAAAATTGAGCCAGAAAGCACTAAAAAAACTAGTGGCCATGCCCTAGGCTGCTGGTTTTGAAGGTCACCTCTCAGGATCTTTCCCTGAAAATTAACAAGGAAAATCAACACACCTCATGTGGGCCTTGTCTTCAGCAGTCCTAGGAGATGGAACAATGGACATTCACATATTTTGTAGAATTTTTTTTATTTCAGGATAGTTCTTTCTTTGAATATATTTCCAGCTTTTTGGAGTTATTTAATAATATTTTTAATTTCTCTGTGCTGGTGTGTGTGTGTGTGTGTGTATGTGTGTGTGTTCTCTGAACTTGCTTTTTATGAGAATTTTTCTGTTGGTTCTGTGCATGGCATTGAGAGTTCTAATTAGAAGTTTTAGGTTGATACTCTCCTGTTTGCCAGCTTCTTCTCCCTTTCCTCCGAGTTGTTGGCTCTGTTGCCCCATCTCCTTTCTCTTCACGCATGTGATTTCCTTTGGCCGTCAGGTGACCCTGAGTGTCTGTTGATATTTAAGGTGGAGGGGTGGGTGCTGTGGATTTCTTTTGCTGGACTTACGTGGGCTAACTTCAGGAGCTTGCAATCTTCCTTATAGCATAAGGCAGGGAAGCAGAGAGGGAGAGCAGCAACAGTGTGGCTCCTCCAATACCAGAGAAGCTTCCTGCTAGAGCACTGCGGAATGCCTTTCCTTGAGCACTTGGTCCATCTTTCTTTCCTTTTCTTTTCCTCTTTTTTTTTTAAACCCCCCCCCCCCCCAGTGTGTATAATAAAGAGTTTAGGTAAATGCTAGCTTGTCCCTTGATCTGAGCAAGGAGTGCACCCTGGTCATTCAGACTGAGTGACTCCACATTCCGTCTGAGTCCCACTGTGGGTTGCCTCCTGCACACCTGGGTAGGCCCCTCCTGGGCTATTTGGGGTCATCACTGTTGTCTGTTATCCTGTTTTGAGTCTTCAAGAGCCTGTTGGAAGTTTGATAAATCCCTGGCCCACTGTAGGGCCTCTGTCAGGAGCAGCAGGCTCCAGGCTGCTGCTGCTCCAGGCTGTGTCTGACCCTCTCTTCCTAGGCAAGATTTGGAAGACTGTCCTTTGGGCCCGCACCGCCTTCCTACTCCCCGCCCAGGGCTGAGCACCACTGGCTCTGCTCACTGCCAGAGTTGGCCATTGTGGTTCTTTCTTCCTCAAACCCATCATCTGCTTCCGTCTCGGGTGTGGGCTGAGAGCTTGGCACAGGATGGGAAGATAGGCCTTGGAGGATGGTGAGAGTGAGTGGCCTGGCCTGATGGCCGGGCGTGGCCGAGACTTAACCTCTCTTCTGTCACCCGCAGGTGAGAGGCCTTTCGCCTGCAGCTGGCAGGAGTGCAACAAGAAGTTCGCACGCTCAGACGAGCTGGCGCGGCACTATCGCACGCACACGGGCGAGAAGAAGTTCAGCTGCCCCATCTGCGAGAAGCGCTTCATGCGGAGTGACCACCTGACGAAGCACGCACGCCGCCACGCCAACTTCCACCCGGGCATGCTGCAGCGGCGTGGCGGGGGCTCGAGGACCGGCTCGCTCAGCGACTACAGCCGCTCGGATGCCAGCAGCCCCACCATCAGCCCGGCCAGCTCACCTTGAGCACCCGCGCCCGGACCGCGCCTCCTTGCCCGCCCCTTTGGTAATAGGAAAGCTGAGTGAACTTGAGAAGTCCACAGCAACAGTTTTCTTCACCTCAGGTGTCAATTTTTAACAAAAAGGAAAAAAAATCTCAAAAAAAAATAAAAAATTAAAAAAAAATAAAAAGACCACCCACAAATTGCACAATACAGCTATCCACGAAGTTGAGATTCAGCGGTGTTGAAATCCCCCCTTTCTCAGGGATGAACGCGGTCCACCAGGTCAGTGAGGGCATGCCTTTCTGCCGCCTTACTTTGTACATAGATTTGCACTCTGGAGCTTTCTGTGAGGTTTAGGATTACATTGGGGGCAGAACAGGACAGCTGAGACAGAGCTGTGGTCACTGGTATTGTGCTTTCGCAGTAGACCCTCTCCCGCCTACCCCACTCAGTTTTGGTCCTCTGCCCCTTGGCCTGGCTTAGAGCACAGGTGGGTCTGAGGGACTAGCCACCTCCCAGGGATGTGGTAAGCCATGACAGACCATGGGAACACTTGCCTATGGAACTGTGGAGGACACCTGCCTTCTAAGACTGGGCCTGCCTTCCTGCCTGCCTGCCTGCCTATCTACCTGCCTCCAGAAATCCTTGGGAAAATGGAGGCCAGATGCAAACCCTGCCTGGATTGGCATATCATTGTTGCCAACAACCCGTGGAGGCGGCTGGGCCCTGCCTGCCCTACAAGAGGGCACCTGGGACCCTTCACTATCACACCATGTTCTCAGACTGGGAAATAGTGCCCTGGGCACATTGTACTGAAACTGATTTCCCCCAAAATTGGTGTTGTTTTTATCCAGCTCCCTAAGCTCTCGTGCCCCGGGCCACTGGACAGGACCATCACGACCCCTCTGCCTCTTCAGTCTGTGAGTGTGGCAGCACTCATACATCCCACAGGACTGATGGTGGCAAAGGCGGCGTTAGTTAACTCCTCAGAGCAGCACACACAGCAGGTGTTGAAGGAGATGCTATTGGAGAAACAAGGATTCTGCGTCTCTGGGGGACACCGCATGAAAATTGTGGGAATCGCTTTCCCAGATTCTTGGGTACAGACTTGGCAAACCCACAGTTCCACACTGTTGCATTACCCACTTTTCTGTCCTGCTTCTGCCTGCCCTGCCTGGGAGCACCCAAACCACACCCAGTCTGCAGTGTAGGTTAGGGGAGGGGTGGGCAGCCTGCTGGTAGGACAGCTGGAGTAAACCAGGCCTGTTCTATTTTTCCTGGAGCCCAGACCTGAGCTACATCGGCTTCAGGTGCTGGGCCTTGTCAGCAAGACCATGTTCTGGTTGTCTGGTTGCCTGGTTGCTCCTTTGCAGATACTTGGAGTGTCATCTGCTCCCACCCCACAGAGGCCCAGGCATTTCTTCCCCTTCTCAAAAAAAACTGGGGCCTAGGACCACAAGGCCCCAGGACTGGATATGTGTGTGTGCGTGTGTTTGTGCACATGTGTGTGTGTATGTGCGTGAGTATGTATTGGGTGGCGGGTGGGTTTGGGATGGACATGGTTAATCTTACAGAGACCTCTCTTCATTTTGATGTGGAGGACCGGCCTCTGTGACTCAGAGGGTTGTAGATGGGCTTCCTGGGCCCAGTGGGCCTTGGTTGTGGCCATTCTGCCTCCACCCCAACCCTCACACAGTGTGTGTGTGAATGTGAGAGTGTGTGTGTATGTGTATGTGTGTGGCGCGGGACGGCACAGGGAAAGCCCAGAGACCGTGCCCTGCAGTGTCCGGCTATTGTCATGTGGCTCCCATGTGGATCTCAGGCACCCCTTTCTAACTACCTGTGTCAACTATGAGAGGCTAATGGCATATGGTGGCTTCTGGTGGCACAGTAGGTGCTGAGTTAGGCTGTGGCATTGTTGCTGCCAAAAGCAGGCACGGTGGGTGGGGATGGGCCCTGCCCTGGTCCACTGCAAAGCTGGTAACAGCTCTGCTTGCATTTCATCTGGGGAAGAGAATGGGGTGCATGGTCGTCGGGACCTTGACTGGAGGGAACCCTGGGTGCTTGGGGTGTGGCAATCTTCATGCTGAGTTCCAAAGTGTAGTCCCTCCCAAAGTCATTTGTGTGAGGCAGAGAAAGCCACACTCTGAACACATTTCATGTCTCAGGAATTCACATTCCAGATTCAGGAATTTTATTCCAAAGTCCTTTGGTGCACCTACATCCACATTTCTGAAGACAGAGGCAGCAGTGTGCCCCAAAGGCCAGCCAAGGTCTCTCCTTGGGAGGAGCCGGGTGTCTCCCTGTGTCTCCCTGTGACCTATGTACCCACAGAGTCACAGCAGGAGGTTTTCTAACTCCATCACTGTCTGCACATAGGAAGGATAAAAGGACTCTAAGCCCCATCATCTTGGAATAAAAGAAAGAGCTGGTTTGTTTTAGAGCGGGTTGGGGGGAGGGGGAGGGAGAGCGGGCGTAGGCTGTTTCCAAAGAGAGCACTTAATTTAATTTTTCCTCTGAATGACCCAGGGCTGTTCCATCTGATAGATGGAAGGGTAATGTTGCCTTAAAACAGAAATATGCAGGCGTTGGCTATTTTCGGCAAATGAACGTGTCTTCATTCCCAAAGTGGTTCTCCTTTAATGGCAGGGTGTGGCCCTTTCGGCCTGGGGCCAGGGCACCCCTCATAGACCCCCCTGTATCATCTGGGGCTTCAGTTCATCTCATCAAGGGGTGGGAGGAAGGAAGGAACATGATTAGCTTCACTTCCAGTGGCTTCTCATTAGGTTCCCATCTTGTCATAAACAAGGGATGCCTTCTAAGACGCAGTGTCTTCCCAGACTGGGTCTGTTGCAGGATCTTTGAGGTTTTTTTTTTTGTTGAGGTTTATGGCCATATTTTCTGGTTTGATTGACTGAGGAACCCGTAGGGTGCCCAGGAATAATACTGGAAAGTCAGATCTTTATTTCCGGGATGGGAAGCAGAGATCCCACAGTGAAAGTGCCTGAGTGAAGGGAGAGTTCCCCACAGCAGCGGCTAAGAGGAGCTCTGGCCTTCAGCCACCATGGGGCTGGAGTTCAGCTCATGTCCCAAATGAGAAAGTCCCTCTTTGCATCAGCCATATTACGGGGCCACTGTCTGTTCCCCAGATGCCTACTGAATCCTACAGCCATACAGAAAATAGCCCTTTCCAAAGAGGGCCTTCGGTTCTCTCTTGATGGGTGCTACGTAGGGATGGACAGTGATGCCCTTGATGGGTGTGTGGTCCTGGAGGTGCCCTGCCTGTGTCCTGCCACACCCCCTACTCACAGGACCCGAGATGCAAAGGCTCCCCACCTCCAGCCCACACCGTCGAAACCTTGTTCCGAGGCCAGCACTGGGGCAGGTGCACAATCCTGCACCCTTGTGACCCCAGGGAGGGGTGCTTTAGATGTGGGGATGGATGGGGGAAGGTGACATTCTGTGGTCCCAAGAGAAATGTGGCAGAACAGAGGGTTTACCTTTCAAGACTAATGCCTCTCGGCCCCACTCCGTCCAGAAGACTGGCCCCTTTTCTCGCCAGAAGCAGGTGCTACGATGGACTGCACAGGGTCACAGCATTTCCTAGAGGCTTCAGCTGGGATCTCCTCCCACAGGGCCCCTCCGTGGGAGCCTAACCTGAGCAGTAGCTGGGCCTCTTTCTCCGCTCCTGATGGTGGCTTTGTTTACAAGGCTGCCTATTTTGACTTCTGACAGGTGTTACCCATTGTCCCTCCCCTCCTCCTGCCCCACTTCACAAAAGGTCATTTGGTCAGAGACCGTGCGGGAAGGTTTGTGTGTAGTCATGTTATGATCAGTAAGAAATGCTTCGTAGGTCACCCTTTTTTTTTTCCTGTCCAAAGTTTCCATCTGTCTGTCCTAGTGGTTATATCTTTCAAAGCTAAAATCCAGATGTTTGACTCACTGTTTTGAAATCAGGATGGCACTAGGAAGAGCCAGGTCCTGTGACTAATTTTCCTGATTCTGAGTCTTCGAAGGTTTGTCCTGGATACATTCCAGAGAATTTTGTGCCCGAACATGGACACACAGTCCAGCTTATCACTGATCCAGGCCTGAGCACTGCTGAGGGACAGGCCTTCCTCTTGGTGGCCTAGAGGCCCGCCCCAGTCCACCAGGGAAGGGACGTGTGATTGGTTTCTTTGACCCCTACGGAGTGGACTTGCTCTGAAACTCTAGCCCAGCCCAGTCGAGTGTCACCCCACCCCCACCCCTCATCTCACACAGCTTTAAAACTTTACTACTTTTATTTAGAAACAAACAGGATGGCAGAGAAGACACCTCCCCCACATTCCTGGGGGTGGGCAGGAAACTGGTCAGGCATGAGGGCGGGTTTTCTCCCCGCTGTTTCCCTAGAGTACTTACTGCGGTCAGCGGCCTGTGCTCATTCCCCTCAGTGCCTGTGGGCCAGGTTGCCTGTCTCAGTACTGAGACCCTAGACTTTGGAGAATTCCTCCCCCAGGAGTAGCTAGATCTACTCTTGTGACTCAGACACTGCCTGGTCATCTGCTCCAGTGGCCTACCTGATTTACAGTGTCTACCATAGTACGTGGGTGGAAGAATCTTTCTGTTCCCTCACTGCACACTGGAGAGGCCCTGGGTACCGAGTGTGGGGACCCCATGGACAGTACCCTAAGGCTCCCTGCTGAGCCACTATGCATTGTGGGGTCAGAGCTCCTGTCCCTCCTTGGTGACTGGAAATCCCTGCTGTGGTTTTGTCGGACAGGCCTGGGTGACTGCTTCCCATCCAAAGCCATCGGTGGAACTTTTGTGGGATCCTTTGCCAAAATCCCAAGGCAAAATCCAAGGGTCCAAGGCCATTTCCATCAGGTTCCCACTTAGATTTTCCATAGGAACTTTTTTTTTTTAAACCTAGCTCCCAACATGCTTCCAAAGGCCATGTTCCGTCTTTCCTGGATCACTACAGTGAAGTATTACAGTTGTACAGTTTCCCAATCTGGCCTTGGCTTGCTCGGATAAAACTTTGTTATGTATTTTGTAAGGCATAGATTCTATATTGTAATGTCCTATGCAAAAGAAAAAAATTAATGAAATTGTAAATTTTATTGTTTTAACATGTATGCATGTTTAGTGACGTTTACATTTTGAAATAAAATTTATGATTCATTATTTTATTTGCCTAGGTGATTCACTTGAAGGGTGTGGTCTGCAGAGGTTCTGTTAAAGGGGCAGAAACTAAAATCTGGAGAAACTCCAGCCACTGATTGGAGAGGCAGGATTTCAGCTGGGCTCTGACCAAGGGTGGCTTCCCTTCTGGGCCTGTCTTGTGGGGCTTCTTTGAGCTCATTAACTAAAGGTCCACAGGAGGATGTGATGCCCATGTCTCCAGAGGGTTATAAGCTTCCTTCAGCCTTCCTTTATGTTACATGTCACTGGAACAGATAGGATAATCAACTCAGTTTAGAAAGGGGGTTTTTTGGCTCATGGTTTCTTTTTCTTTTCTTTTTTTTTCTTTTTTTTTTTTTTTTTTTTTTTTTTTTTTGGTGTTTTGAGACACGGTTTCTCTGTATAGCCCTGGCTGTCCTGGAACTCACTCTGTAGACCAGGCTGGCCTCGAACTCAGAAATCTGCCTGCCTCTGCCTCCCAAGTGCTGGGATTACAGGCGTGCGCCACTACCACCTGGCTGGCTCATGGTTTCATAGGGTCAACCATAGCCAGTTACTCTTGCTGTAAGCCTCTGATAAGGCTGCATGTTATACCAAGAGGGAGGGGGACAATGCCACTCACCTTTTTCCATGAGGTAGAAGAGAGAGCCAGGTTCCCACTGTACCCTTGATGGGCACAGCATCATGACCCGAAGACTTAAGCTCTACCATCTACCAATACAACTACATGGACACCTGGAAAATGCTTGCAACTCAAGCTATAGCACTCCCCATAAGCACCTACACTCTCCCTGGGTACAGCTACTCTTTGTCTAGGCTTCTAGAAAAATGTCTATTTCTAGCCACAGAAGTTGTATGGTTGGCTAGAGGCCAAAATTCACTGCCTAGGGAAGAGGCAAGAGATCTGCTATTTGTCAACACCAGATGCCAAATTGTCCATGGCTGCTCCTGGATGCCAGCAGGGTCAAGTGTGTGACTGGGTCTGTCCCCCATGGTCTCTTACCCACAGTAACATGTGGACAGAGTTGAGGCCCATAGCTGCCTTTTGATCCAGGAAGGCACAGTGGCACCTGTGCTGTAAGCCATTTCAGTCTGTATCTGTAAGTAAAACCCACTAAGAAATTCTAAATACTAATAAAAGAAGGCTTTTCAGTTGATAGTGGGATTTGTTGAAGCAACATAGACCCTGGTGGACAGTTTCCTACAATTAGGAGAGAGGTGTGTTGAAAACACCCAAACATGTTAACTACAGCCATAAACACATCATCCTGAGGCCTGTGTTGGCACAGGATAGTTACAGCCTGTTCTCAGTTGGAGATTTGCCCCAGGACAGTGTAGTTCGCTGCCTCTGCAGTGTTCCCTTATTGTATAGGAACTTCCAAAGATGGCAGTAACCATGGGGTGGGTCTGCTTCCATAAACAGTTGTGTAGGGAAAGGGTCCTGGAGGCTTTAAAAATACTGACAGGAAAAAGAACTGCCCGTCACCCGTGACGTCACTGCTGAGAGCTCGTTCTAAGAGGGAAGCTGTGTTGACTGCCTGCATCCTCTAAGAAGCAAGTGTCAGCTTTTACTGATACTTGGAAGTAGAATCCATTAGTACATGTGATGTCCAAACAGCACATCTTGGTGTCATCCTGGAACAAGGTGGAGCAAAATGCCTGTGTCCAGGCCAGGGGAGGTGTGGTATGAAACGGGAATGTGTCAGGCTTCCATCATCCCAGAGAGCAGAGTCTGGCCACGGCTCACAGGCCACATCTGCCTCTGAGGATGGACTTACCATGTGGCCTTGCCAATCTTCTGCTTTCAGGAATGTGGTGTCACAGGGATAGCTCTGAAGAACAGAGGTTTGTTTTGGTCCAGTTTTTCCTACAGATGCAAGGTCTGTTGCCCACCTCTGATTGCCTTCCTCCCAGCAAAGTCCCAAGGCAGCACATACAGAGAGGCACATGTGTGCAGTGCATGTGTCACCTCAGGGTTCTCTCTCTCTCAGTCAGTCATGGGGGCTTCACTGCTAGCCAGATACCTTGCTCTAAACGTAACAGCTGGATTAAGCTGCTGCCTCTTCTACCTCTCATGTGGTTGATCTCCAGCATGCCTTTCTGTTGGCGAGGGACCAAATCCAAACCACAGTACCACCCCTGGAACCAGCCTGTAGACTGACTGTGAGACCCCATTGCTCGAGAAATTGTCAAGCAGACAGTAGGAACACCCTGGAGAAAGCTGTGTTCTAGAAGAGCCTCTTACCATGCACAGGGTGGGCTGTCTGCTTTAGGTCAGACACAGGGCATGCTCATGCAGACCCTTGGAAACACTCCTTGTATAGCCTGCCCGGCATTCACCTGCTGTGGCCCTTAAGTCACAAGTTAGGCTTGGGATTTGTGCTGAGGACACAAAGGGCTCTGTCTCTTCAATCAAATCTCAAACGAGCCATGATAGGAACACCTACTGTGAGTAACACTCCCTGGTCTTACATGCAAAGCAGTGTGATCAGGTAAAACTCAGCTCTGACAGCCACATGATTGATATCTGCCTGTCCTGCACCAACAAGGGTGCAGGGCTGACTCCATGATAGTAGTAGGAAGGGTAAGCAGTACCCTTTAGCAGCACTGAAAGAAGCCTTAAGTGGTTCTGACTTACAACACAGAAAAGATAAGGTCAGACGGGGAGAGTGGCCTTCCCAGGGTTGCACAGCTCAGAGGCCAGAGGTTCATTGGTTTAGGCTTTGGGTTAAATAAAACGTTATTATAACTTATCTGGGGGGTTCTTCATTCCTGTTACTGCTTTAACACACTTCCCCAGACAGCAGCTTGGGGCAACACACATTTAATTTTTTTTTTCCTCATCAAAGCTCTGAAGGTCGAAAGTCTAAACTGAGTTTTCCTGGGTTGTAGTCAGGGTATCACTATGATTGGTTCCTTCTGAAAGTTTTTAGAGTTCATGAACGTTCCTTGGCTTGTGGCCCCATCATCAATTCCAAACCATCAGGGGAGTCTTCTCTAGTGTCTGCCTCTGCGGCTGCATCTGACCTACCTAGTAATGCAGGCCCATCGGGCTGCACTTAAAGAACAGAAGGATTAGGAAGGCCCTAGGTCCTCCATAACTGAGTATTTCTTTGGCTCGCGTGGCCCTTCATAGCTTTGCTTTCGCCTTAGATTCCAGATTACTGCTGGAAAATGGGCACTGTCATGCCCCATCCCTGCAAGTATGCCCTGCCTCTGTCACAGGGGTGACCGTCGCAGTCCTGAAAGGGCTTGGGTCTCAATGCTGATGGCAGATGGGCTTCCCATCTTGAACACACAGAGCATGATTTGTGCTTTTTTTTTTGTTGTTTTGGTTTTTCAAGACAGGGTTTCTCTGTGTAGCTCCGGCTGTCCTGGAACTCACTCTGTAGACCAGGCTGACCTCGAACTCAGAAATCCGCCTGCCTCTGCCTCCCAAGTGCTGGGATTAAAGGCATGCACTACCGCCCCCACTACACTGAGCTTTTGTTCCCTCCCGGGAAGTGGGCTTGGCCATGGTGTTTGGAGGGTGAAGGTCACAGCGAGGCAGCAGAAGCCAGGAGCTGGCCGCATCAACAGAACAGGACCTACCTGTGCCAAGCCTTCCAGGGTCTGGTCTGTATTCCCAGACACTTGTGGGAAACGGCATGCAGCCCTGCAGGATTGTTGTGGGTGGAGACCAAGACCAACCTGGGATGAGGGTTGTCGGGCTCACACTGCCACACCTGCCTGGATGCAGCAGCCAGCTCAGCTTCTCCGTGTCCACTGCTGTCTGATACATCTGTACACCAAGGGGCAGGCGCTACCCAGTCAGCACCGTCAGCAAGAGCTATGAGTGGTTCTGACTTACAACACAGAAAAGATAAGGTCAGAGAGGGAGGGTGGCCTTCCCAGGGTTGCACAGCTCACAGAGGCCAGAGGTTCATTGGTTTAGGCTTCGGGTTAAATATAACTTATCTGGGGGTTCTTCTGCCCAGTTGTTAATGCCACAAGGGTGTTCCCCCAGGAATCGCAGTCGTGCGTGAATCTCCCCAACACACCGAGTTCACTTCCTTTGCACACACACCCAGCAGTGAGATTGCTAGCTCACAGGGGAGTTCTGCTTTTAGTGCATTCCTTCAGGCCTCTCTTTGTTGTTTCTGTAATACCTGTGCTAGTCTGCATTCATTACCGTCGGCAGTACAGATGAAGAAAGGGTCCCTTTGTTTTGTTTTGTTTTGTTTTGTTTTGTTTTTTGTTTTTCAAGACAAGGTTTCTCTGTGTAGCCCTGGCTGTCTTGGAACTCACTTTGTAGACCAGGCTGGCATCAAACTCAGAAATCCACCTGCCTCTGCCTCCCAAGTGCTGGGATTAAAGGAGTATGCCACCACTGCCCGGCTAACTGTCTGAGTCTTAATGTCCTCCATTTTCGAGTCCCCTGAAGGGCACTACTAACACAGACACCATGGAGGTAAGGTTATTGATTGACTGCTGTTGATGCTTAGGAAACGGGTCAGAACCTGTTTACTCGAGTAAACAGTCCTCATTTTTTTCTCTTAGCCACAGATGTCTACAAAATCAGTCCCTGGACTGTAGCCATAACACTGACTGAGAAGATAGCCTTGTTCCTCAGCTCAGCAATGTCTTCCCCATCATGGGCCAGTGAGCTTCCTACCTCTCCTGTGACAGGAGCCGGTGGCAGTTCACACACGGAAGCTGTGTAATAATGGACTTATAAACCCCAGATCCAGGCAAGTAATGCCCCTGCAGTAGTGATGAAGGGCCAGGAGAGTCACACAAGGCAACTGCCTGCAGGCTGGTGCTGGTGGGAGGAGCCCGTCTGAACTCACACTTCCCTCACACACAGTTCCGTAAATGTAGCAGATAGTAAATTAGGAAATATGAAAGCCAAAAACATTTAAAACATTCTTAACATCCAAGGTGAGGCGGTATTTCAGTGAATCATACAATATCCAGCTTCTTTCTAAGGGTTTCAAATACTGTAAGGACAGGAGTTAGTCAGGTGTGTGGGGGAGGGCGGGTGGCTCAGGAGGTGGCTCCCGTACTGTCTGTGTGAGCACGCGGGCCTGGACTTGGAGCCCTAGGACCCTGTAAAAAGGGGGTGAGAATGTGTCAGCGATCCCATGGGATGTACGTAGGAAGACCCTTGGGCTCCGATGACCAAACAGATTGGCAAAAATCAGTGAGTTCTAGATTCATCTGGAGACCCCACCTTAAGTCATAAGGTAGAGAGTGAGGCAGACACACACACACACACACACACTTTATCTACAGCTAGTCCATGTTTGTATTATGCATTTACAGAAGAAAGGTGCATGGGACACAAACTCAGGTGCACGTGACCATTTGGTATCCAAAGACACAGAAGGCATTTGTCTGTTCGCTTTTATTCTCAAAAATTTCGAAACTGCTCAGGTAGAGTTTATGTGAGTACTAGTACTAGTACTCTTCTGAGGTAAAAGCTTGCCAAAGGGCAGCTGATGGCGTGTGCCTCACCACACTTCCAAGGACCCATCCATCAGCTGCCATGGCCAGCACTTAGAACAGGATGTCCCCAACGGGAGTTTATAGGAAGATGGATGTGCCCCATGCCTCTTCTCCTTGTCCCCCTGCACAGTAGCATGAAGAAAGGACAAGAAATTGAATATCCCATTCTCCTAGTCACACCTCAAATTGGCTGTCCCAGGAAATGGAGCTGGCTATGCCAGCCTCTCACACAGCATTGCCTGCTGCCAGCTGAATGTCACCTGCCCCTCTTCGTGGGTTGCAGCTGAGTCCCTAGGGAAGGAATTAAAGCCCCAGGAGATACTCATGCACGCACAGTGCTCATGATGAGATTGGTATATTAATAAGAAGACAGGAGACATGACCTCTCCTGGACATTTGAGGACACAAGGAAGAAGTTGGCACTCTGTAAGCCCAGAGGCCTGCCCTCTCCAGACACTGGATCGGGGCCACCCTGATCTTCTGAGCCACTAGGTCTGTGAGCAATGAATGCTACTGGGATGTGGTGGTTTGTTTTAGCAATCTACACTGACGCTAGAGTCTAAAGCATGACTACGAAACCACATGGTGAAGAATCACTGTCAATTAGATGGTTCCAAAGGTCCAGGGATTCATCAATGCCCATGTTACCTTTAAGGTTTATTAGAGGGGCACGTGCTCCCTCTCTCTGTTTTTGCTCCATGCGCGCGTGTTTGAATTTACAGGGTACAGGTTCTCCTGTGTATTCTGGGCACGCCTGAGATGGTGTGAAGACCATCCCTGCAATGTGAGGACCACAGGGTGTGGGGACTGCAGTGACCAGCCTCTTCTCTGCACAGAGCAGAGCAGTGTGCTCCAAAGGAGGGATGTTGCCAGGGAGTCTGGCACCCGGATCACTGTTCAGTTTGGACTCCAGCCGCTCGGCGACACAGAGTAAAAATAGAATGAGCTGTCTCCAGTTGGGAGGAGAGCCTGCAGCTTGGTGGGAAGTCTCTTAAACGGGAGCAGGTTTCATTGATCTGAGCCTAGAGAAGGATGCTGTGGTGTGGGTAGGGTCACAGGTACCAGAAGGTGGGTGATGGGTGTTCACCGCTCTTCCAGGCTGGTATCCAGTCCTTGGGTAAGCATTGGAGATGGTTTGTTTTCCTATACGTATGTACTCAGAAAAAGAACAAATGCGCCATCTACATTTGGTGATGGTTGTAAAACTGATTGAGAAAATGCCAGTGGAAATGCTTTCCGATGCCCAAGCAGCAAATGTTTTATTTTAGCATGCTAAGTCAAGGCAGCCGGAGAACTAATTTGATTATGGGCTCTAGTTTTTGTTCTTATTTTTGGTTTTAATGAAAAAAAATTTTTTTGAAAAATGTTTAAATATTTGTTTATTTTACATATATTTACATATTTTACACTGTGACTGTTTTCAGACACAGCAGAAGAGGGTATCAGATCCCATTACAGATGGTTGTGAGCCACCATGTGGTTGCTGAGAATTGAACTCAGGACAATGGAAGAGCAGTCAGTGCTCTTAATTGCTGAGCCATCTCACCAGCCCATTGGCTTCAGATTTTGAAGCTAGTGAAAGTTACATCTAAGAACAAAACTTTAAAAAGAGCCCCTCCCCAAATCTTATAATGAAAGAGTCTCTCCTTCTTGCCTGCTCCAACCCTCCCTACATACCAGCAACATGAGTCTCTTGGTTCGAAACCTTGCTGCTAAGGTCCATTACCACAAAGCCCTGAGCACTATACAAAACGTCAGCCTCCCTTCCTCAGCAGGGCTTCCTCTCTTCTACCTGGAGGAGCCTGAATCCTTCCACCTACATGAGGAATGTCAACTACCCTGCACCTGAGATTCCTGGAGTACCTTCCCATGCTAAGGAGGCATCTCAGAACCTTTGCCCACCCTGAGTATTCTCATCCCCTTCCCCCAAACTATGTAATAACCCTTGGTTGACCCCAAATAGAGCGAGGCATACAATACCACTAGAATAAAGAAATATAAACAAGCTAAGATTGTCTCAGAAAGCTAGCTGTTTTGTTGAAGATCGTTGGAGAAGGCCTTCACCTAAAAGAGCTGTAATGCTAAGATCCTTGAGAAGGCCTCCTCCACCTGGCACCCGGTATTCATTACAGCTGGACAGGGGCTGGGAGTCCCTGCAGAACTCCACCAGTTCCCAGCTCCTCTTCATCCTTCCAGCCTGGTGTGCAGTGGGTGTCTGGACGCCCCGAGAGGAGGGAAGTGGAGGACGAAGAGCCACAGCTGGACGCCCCTCAAAATGCATACCACATCTTTAGAGCACTTAAGTATTTTGTTTGCCATTCTCCTTTATATAAAGGCTTGTTTTTATTATCTTTAATTATATGTATCTGTGTGGGAGTATGCATGTAAGAGCAGGTACCCACGGAGGCCAGAGGTATTGGATCCCCCTAGTGCAGGATTACAGTGAGCTGCCATGTGGATGCTGGAAGTCTACATTGTGTCTCCTCTACAAGAACAACAAATGCTCTTTGCTGAGCCGTCTCTCCAATCTGATTCAAAGTTCTTTCTGATTCAAAGAATGAATATGGTAATTAACTCTCCCTCTCAGCTTCCCAGTCCTGGACCTGGGTTCATTGGTTGATCTCTGCTCCGTGACAGACATTCTAAAGTTACACAGCACCCTCCTGCCTCCCGTTTGTTGACCACCCTTTCTACTTTTTTTTCTCTGCCCTCCTCAGCCGTGTGCTTTTTGTAAACTAAAGGCAGTTTTGTGGGTATGCGTGTGTGTGTGTGAGTGTGTGTGTGTGTGTGTGTGTGTGTAGACAGGAGGTTGAACCCAGAATGCCCTTCCTTGAAAGCTGTATACTTTGGTTTTTGAGGCAGGACCTCACTCACTCGGCCTAGGTCTGGACACTGATCCCCAGGGATCTGCTCATCCCAATCCCTTAGCCCCGCCCCTTAGCATTAACCCCACCCCTTAGCCCCAGCCCTGACATAGGTGAGCTGCCATGCCCTCTTTTCTCCTAGCTCTCTTAAAGATGGATTTCAATGGTTCAGAAGGGACCCAGGGTAACCATGCTACACATAATAATTGACAGGCTGTGCAGCCAAAGGTTCCAGGGACATTCCCTTCTTTGTGAGCCTAATGTGGCACTAGCTGATACCACGAAAGGAAGCTATTTCTGACCTCAAGAGCAAATTGGAAGCCAAGTGTGGTGTCCAAGCTACTCAGGACTTCTCTGCCGACTTTGGAAATACAGTGAGACCTGTCTTTGAAGAACAAACGCACGAAGCAGAGGTTGGAGAGATGAGTGAGCTATGAAGAACATTTGCTTCCTCAGAGGACCCAAGGTCAGTTCTCAGCACTGCACAGATCACAGCCTCCTGTAACTAAGCTCTAATGAGTGCAACATCGTTTTCCGGTCTCTTTGGACCAGTGTATACACACACACAGACACACACACACACACAAGCACTGACATTTTGTTTACTTTCGCATTGAAGCATGGTTTTCTTGCACATATTTTGTCTCCGTAGCTTTGAGTCCCGCCTCTTTCTTGTCAGTAGCATGACAGTGCCCCTTTGCCGCCATTTCTCTTCCCTACATCTCCTTCCAGGCCTTCTTCCCTAATCTGACTACTTCCTGCTGGGCCTGGGACTCCCTCTGCTTTGATGGTCACCGAGTAAGTTGTCTAAAAAACCCATGTCTTTTGCTTAATTTTCTTTCTTGCTTTGCTGGACTGCATTCTTTAATAGTCGTGCCTAGAAGGATATATCGGAGGTGTGGTTTGTTTTAGGTTATCTTTATTCTGTCTCATACTGCACTGGTAGTTTGTCCCGGTATAGAAAATGAGAGTTTGACCTTGCTTCTTGACTTTTGCACATCCGTTGCAACAGACAGGAAGTTGGATGCCCCGGAGTCCTCGGTCTGTGTAACAAATGCACATTCACACCATCTTTGAAATCTGTCAAGGAGTCACTCCCTGTTGCTTTGTGTTCACACATGTATCTCTATGGCCCTTGCTTCGCCTGCATTCCGTGGGCAACTCCATCTGAGGACTCTCTTCCATCCTGAGTGTTTTCTATTATCCTGTTGCTGATTAACCTTCTCCTTGAGGAACTCCTTAGTGGAGAGCGGGCCTGCTGAATTGATCCTCCGTGTCTTCACTCAGTATTAGCCTGTGTTATCCTCCCCTCCCCCCACCGCCCTTTTCTTGTTTCCCTGAAGCTGAAATAACCATTTGCTTTTGGGTCTCATTCATCTTCTGAAGGCTAGACCATCTGTGTGCTATGTCAGTCTGTCAGGTCCTTTTCCATCCTTTTCTCTGTCCTCAGGAAGTGCTATGTTCCCCTCTGTATGGTGCCTTGTCCTGTTCAGTTCATACTGGGCCTCTGATACAGGTAAGGACTCCTGCCACTGACAGAGCCCTTCTCTGGAGCAGGAAGCCAAAGAGGTCCCCCCAACCCCCCCCCCCAGGGTTTTGGGAACTTCCAGGATGTAGCTGGTTGTGAGGACTAGTGGGGTAAGAGTCTGTGGGGGAACTTATGGAGGGCTGTAAAGCAGGCTTTAGGGGGCTATGACAGGCTGAATGGAGCTGCAAGGGTGAGGTAAGGGGTCTGGGAGGGGTCTGTGTAGGTAACAGTTCTTGGGCCATAGGAGACAGAGGGAGTTGTATATGTCAGTCTTTGGAGCCAGTGAGGGTATTTTTCTCTTCAGTCTTACAGGGGCTCCCAGGGACAGTCAGAGCTAAAGGAGGGGCAGAGGGACCAGGCCAGAAAGCCCTCCCAGAACTTCCCAAGGCTCTCATAAATTCCTGGAATTCTGAACTGCTTGCCCTCTGGTGTTTTCTGTGGAAACCCGGAAGGCTGTGATTCACGTCAGGACTGATAGTGCCTGCTGGGCTGGGAACCCCAGAGTCATGAGGAGGAGGGGAGGCCTGCCACTCCCCATAACTGCCTGCATGGTGTCTCAGGCCCCAGGCCAGCTTCCTCATGGTTGGACCCCCATCCCCAGGACAGTGGCAGGTTCCCTTAGGGCAGTGGTCCCTGGAGATGCCGAGCCTGGCTCGGAGCATCGCCTGAGTGCTGTGGGCCCACTCCTGCCCCCTCTCGCTTGGTTCCCAAAGCCCCTCTTGGGAGTAGAGATGGGATCGCCTCTGTGCCTATCTTCCTGTTTGATCTGTCTGGGAAACTTCTACCCTGTGTGCAAGAGCCATTCTAGATGGAAAGAGGATGGTTGGGTAATTAGAATCGCTGGTGGCATCCTTTGCAAGCTTACAGTTGTTTCTGTAGTTGTTTCAAGTTACATTTGTTACTATGAGGGAGAGGGCTTGGTCAGAAGATAACAGAGCTTCTGGGAAGATGGAACTCGGAAGTCTTGGAAGCAGGAGCCTTTCCCCCTTGTGAGCCATCTCTGGATGGCTTTGGATGTTTAAGACCATCAGAGAGAGGGACCCGAGACATTACCCTTGTGGTTAGGGAGAGGCCTGAGGCCTGAGGCTCACTCTCCCCACATCCCCCTTCTCTCCCTCTGGCCTGTCTTAACTGCCCCACTCCCCCACGACTTGGCTAGCCTGTCCCTGAGCTACACCCTACCAGCCCTTGTAAACCCCGCCCCCTGCCCCCAGGGTCCTCTGCTTCCTGACTCTCTGTCCTCCAAGTCTGCAGGTGAATGTAATGAGTCTCTTCCTGTGTTTCAGGCTTTCCGGAGGCTACTGGGGCTCTGTCTTCTCTCTCAGGACAGGCTCAGGAGGATGATCCGTTCCAGGACCTCGTAGTGGAGTGATCTGAGTAGTTGACATTTCGGAAACTCCGAAGTCTGCCCGTGTTTCAGCAGTGGGGACTTCAGGACCTTGATGTAGGTGTGGTGAAGACTC
This sequence comes from Apodemus sylvaticus, assembly GCF_947179515.1. NCBI lineage: Eukaryota > Metazoa > Chordata > Mammalia > Rodentia > Muridae > Apodemus > Apodemus sylvaticus. The sequence continues at coordinate 144,766,074 of NC_067472.1, forward strand.
ACGCGATTCCCTCAAAGGCCCCTTTCTTACTAGCTACTCTCAGAAGTTGGATTCCTGAAGCAGAGGAGGCCTGTTCCTGAGAGCTCTGAGTGTGTGGTGGTGTGTGTGTGTGTGTCCAGCAAGACCTTGTTACACACTGGGAGGGACAGGTATAAATTATCACCTCTATTTCACCGAGAGGAAACCTTACCACCTCTGCCATAGGAGGCTGCCACTCTGGCCTTAGCTCTGGCTGGATCTAGACCACTGCCTTCTGTCTCTGCCTGGGGCCTTGGACTGCCTCAACCGGCTGGAGTCTGGTCCACAGGCTCTTTTTTTTTTTTTTTTTTTTTTTTACAAATTCCTTTCTCCCCATTCCTTACCCCTTTTCTCTCCTGTGCTCCTGTGGAGGCCAGGGAACAGCTTTCAGGAGTCAGGATCCTTCGTGCGGGTCTTGGGGATCAAACTCACACTGTCAGGCTTCGCAGCAACACTTTATCCACTGAGCCTGCTTGCCCGACAGTTCTTTTCTTTTCTAAGGAGAAGTATTTGCTACAAAAAAGAGTTACAAGTTTGTTGGGACTGGAAGTATTTGCTACCAAAAAGAGTTACAAGTTTGTTGGCACTGGGAGCTGGATGAGCACTTTCTGATGTAGATGTTGGGGTGCGCTCCCCACTTCTTGCAGGCTCTGCTTTAATGAATTCCTGTTACAGAGTTGTCACCCCAGCCCCTTTAGCATGCCTTGGCCAGAGGGATGGGTGACTTGGCTGTACAGCCTCCTTCCACACTCTTCCCTATTAGTCTGCTTAACCCTGTCTCCCAGAGCCAACACCATTGTGCTTTGGGGTTGCACAGCAACTGCTTCCGCCTCCTGGACAGAGGGGAATCTGGGAAGGAGAAGCTAAACACCAGGCCGCCTCCAGCTGGTGTGGCCGTGAGGGTGGTGATAAGCAGCAGTCCTGTGGCAATCTGGTCTGCTCGGAACAGCTCCTCCAGGTAGGTAGGTTTGTGCACACAGTTCCTCCCCACCGTCACCTCCGCTACAGATGAGTAAACAGGCAGACGCCACCGCACCACGAAGTTACAAGAACTAGCCAGGGAGGCCTCTCCTGCCCAGGAAGAGGGATTCAGCAGCTGTTCTAAATCTGCACAGTGAACCCTTGGCCCGGGTGCCTCTGGCAGGGGCTCACCTTGACTGGACAGCAAAAGCAGCAAGCAAACAAGGTTGTTCCTGATAGTAGGTTTTCTAAGAAAATGGAAGAAATAAACACCAGGGGGAATCTTTAAAAAAAAAAAAAAAAAAGGGAGAGCTGAGGTCTACCTGTATGGTGAGAGCTAGTTGGTATGGTAGGAGCTCCCATGCCACTGCCCCACAGCATGGTGTGGAGTCTGAGTTCAGCTGTTATAACTGTAAGCTGGGAGAGGAGATGTATGACTTCTCCAGACCCGGGGGGTTATTCTGGACAAACTGGTTTTCAAACCTGAGGGGTGGGAGATGCGATAAATTGCATGGTTTTGCAGCTTCTGGGCCCCCGGGGACATATGGTGGCAGTAGGCTGCTTCCCCGAGTTCTGTTTCCTGGAACTCTGGTCTTGTTTTTTTTTTTTTTTGGAGGGGGTGGGGTGGGGGAGGGAACTTCTTTATTAAGATCCTTTACAAATGAGCAATGGGGGTGCTGTTTTTCTGTCTGGCTACTTTCTGGTGGCAGGGGACATGTCCTTTGGGGGTTTTTTGGCCTTAGAGAGAGACTCTGTGACTTTTATAGTCCATTTTGCGTGTGTACCAGGTGGTCGTGGTGATGTGGTCCAGCAAGAATGTCTGTAAAAAGTTCAAAACACGGGGTAAACATGTCTGTTTGAGTACAATAAGGAGAAAGGAAGGAAGTAAGAGGAAGAGCCGGAATGGGTGGGGACCAAGAGCCCAGCAGAGAAAGGTTTTCCTCCTCTAGGTCTTTGGGTCCTATCACAAACCAGTTTTGAACTGTAGGTGTGGAAGCATCATTTTCCCTATGGGAGGGCACGAGTCCCTCGTTGGTAGTGGTCAGGAGGTTTTGGTCTGTTTGACCGCTCAAGAGTCAAGCGGATCTTGACTTGTTCTTCTCCGATCTTAAATTTCTTTGGTACACCAGGGCTAACATAATTCTTTGGGCCAGGTTCCAATCCTGGGAAACTGTGGTGACTAGTGCAACGGAAAACACTGTAGCAATGATTACCATGGGTCTAAAGGGAGAAAAGGGTCTTTGTCTCCTAATTTAGGATTGGTCAGTTTTAACAGGGACAAGATAGCTGACTGGCCCACAATTATGATGTCCTCACCAGGCCTTAAACTTATCAGGTATTAGAAGGGGATCCTACTAGCCAGGGGAGGGAGGCAGGGGAACAGGGAGGGAGGGAGGGAGGGACCTGCTGGGACTTTGTTTTAAGCTGCCAGACTTTTGTTTTAGGTGAGGAAGAAGTCAGCCATCTTGAAAGTTTGCCATTTTTTATTACCTAGTTGTAGTCCCTCTCCCTATCTGTATATCTATCAAGGATCTGTCTCCCTACTACTTACATTGTTCCCCTTTCTTAGAGGTCAGCCTAACTGCTGTTAAGGGTGGTTGGAAGCACAGACCATTCCAACTGCTTCCAACCTGGAAAAAGGGGTTGATATAAAAGGAGCATGTGTTAGAGCCACCAGAAGAGGGTTAATATAAGGACCATGGTAAAACTTTACAAATGACAGAGATCCACAACATAAAACAGGCCTGTGATGACATCCTAGGAGCATGCTAGGTGAACGAGGAGGCATCTGTAATGTGCAAAAAAAAAAAAAAAGTAGTTTCTACTGATAGTATAGGTGATAGGGCAGTTTTGCCCTTGTTAGAGGAAAGACCCCCTTGTCACCTTTCTCCAATGTAAGATGGGCATCACAGAGGAGGCCACTTGTTTGTCTCAAGAGTTTGAGAAGTGTTTCATCAGCCAGCTTAAATTCTGAGGTCAGCAATGGGCTGTCCTCTATTACAACCCTTGGGGAATATTAACAGACAGAGTTAATGAGGAGGATTTCTTAACATCTTGGTTAACCCAAGTTTTGTTTAGTAAGGTGAAATGTAATGATACAGACAGCAGGACTGTGTAGCAGAGCCCTGCAGGAGGATGAAGCATCTGTGCAATCAGCCCTTTGGTACACTAGTCTCTTATATAAGAGCGAGGACCTGGGAACTCCGTAAGAAAAGCCAACTGAAGCCAGCACCTAATGGACAGTTTAAAGGAGAAACCGAATCCCACCGGGTCACCTTTTTTATAGGATTGTCCAGAAATGTCCCATGGATACCACTGGGGTATCCTGAATCATTTTCCCCAGCCTTGATTTTGATGACAGGCTATCTGGTAATCTTATTTAATTGGGGAACAGGGTGGTTATGTGCAGAAGGACACATTTTCCAGAGGGGAAGTATGTGTTATAATTGGTGTCATCTTTTACAGTGTTGAAATGAGCCAAGGTCATGTCTTAGACCTGGGCAATTTTTTTTTTCAAGTAGAGAATCTTTAGTGAGAAATAGTAATAGCAGTGTAGTCCTTTGGGCTATTATAGACACACACTGCTCATTTTAATCCTGCTTATGGTTTTCTGTGGGGTGGTTAAGACCATGTAAGTGGCCAGAATTAGTCACCTTTTCTTTCCTGTGAAGGGCAGCTGAAGATCTGCTCCCCAAGGGTCACTTGGGCTTAGGAAGAGCTGCTGCTCTACCAGTCTTCCTTTTATCAGTTGTCCATCGATGTGAGGCTAAGTCAAAGACCTTGTTTGACCATGGCTTCAGTTGGAAACGTGGATGACATTTTCCCTCTGTGTTGACCTTCCTCTTTGTAGACTGGATACAGTTAGTGTGGTGGTTTGAATGAAAATGGTCCCCAGAGGCTCTATTGGGAGGTGTGGCCTTGTTGGGGTAGGTGTGGCCTATTGGAGGAAGTAAGTGCTCAAGCCAGGAATAGTGTCACTTTCTCTTCCTGCTGCCTGGTGGTCTAGATGCAGAACTCACAGGTGCTTCTCTAGCACCATGTCTGCCTGCATGCTTTCATGATTCCTGCCATGATGATAGGGGACAAGACTTCTAAACTCTAAGCCAGCCCCAGTGAGATGCTTTCTTTTAACCGAGTTCCCATGGTTATGGTGTCTCTTCAAAGCAATAGAAACCTTAGTTAAGCTAGTTAGGATCCACACAGTGGAGTCTGCATGACCTCCCTGAACAAGACGTTCCACAGTTACAGGATATTTTGACAGATATTCTACAATCCTCTAGGATTTTGATAACTTTGGAAGGCAAGGGGGGAAAAGTCTTTCTTTTTCATTCTTCTGATCACATCAGTACAGGTGACTGAATATGGTTATTGAACACCATAAAGAAGATACTAGCCTGATACTTTTAACTACTATGTAATATTTCAAAACTGAGGCACTTTTAAATAAACTTTGATTAGTTCATCCTTCTGATTGTTAACCTTTGACTTTAAAAACTACAAAAGGAGCCGGGCGGTGGTGGCGCACACCTGTAATCCCAGCACTCTGGGAGGCAGAGGCAGGCAGATTTCTGAGTTCGAGGCCAGCCTGGTCTACAGAGTGAGTTCCAGGACAGCCAGGGCTACACAGAGAAACTCTGTCTCAAAAAAACAAAACCAAAAAACAAAAAACAAAACAAAAAAAACCCCCAAAAAACAAACAAACAAAAAACCCCAAAAAACTACAAAAGGAATTTTACTGGATTTTCCCTCTTATTTACACAATAGTTTTGTGGGTTGAAAAGAAAGACTACAGTTTTCTTCCTAAGTATTTTGGGGGTTTGTGCCAGTTCTCCTGGAATTAAGCCAGTGGGGACCATGAGAAACATATTAGTATCATCTTAACCTCATCTGGAGGACAGATCAAGGTGAGAATCTCTGCCTTTGAAGAGATGGCCCCAGTTCTGTTCTACCGACAAATCCAGGCACCTGTAACAGAAGAAAGAGAACTTTTTCTTTTTTCCCAAAACATAAATAATGGCTTCAGGTCATGCTATATGCATTGACATAAACTAATGTTAGCTATCCTGTCATATAGACAGCAGTGGGACCCCAGTGCACCTCAGCTAATGAGAATGAGAATGAGAATGGCCCTTGGCCAGACAGAAGTTTTGAAAGTTTCTGGCAGGTGGAAGGGGAGAAGAAGGTACAGATTGCTCCAGGAGAAACAGAAAGGGCAATTCCTCTGCCTTAGCAGCTCTACAATCTCATCAATGTTCATAGTATATATTAATAACACGTGCATATGTTATATATATATTTAGATCTAGATTACACTTATGGTGACTTACTTGAAGTTCACCACATGTGAAGTGGACTTAAGTCCATAAAGTCTAGTCAGCTCCAAACATAAAAAGAAAAAAGGCATAAGAGGGTGGTAGCATTGAGCTATTCTTTTGTTTAATCTCTCTCTGCTGTAACTGACAGGTAAGTTCAAAAGCCAGGCAAGATGGTTCAGAGGTTAAGAGCACTGAGTGTTCTTCCAGAGGTCCTGAGTTCAATTCCCAGCAACCGCATGGTGACTCATGATCATCTGTAATGGGATCTGATGTCCTCTTCTGGTGTGTCTGAAGACAGCTACAGTGTGCTCATACACATAAAATAAATAATTCTTTTTTTTTTTTAAAGCCAGGATACCAGGGTGCCATGAGGCACAAACCAAAACACACTAGTGTGGAACAAAGCTGTGGAGACATCAGGCAGAACAGAGATTAAGAATCAGCAAAGCCTACCTCTCCAGCCTCCTGTCCAGGCAGGCTGCTCCTGGGTTGGCTGAAGCAAATACCCATTAGCAGTAGCTTGTCTGGCACATGGACTTTAATCTCTTGAGTCTGTTAGGATCTGTGCTTTATCAATATTCAGCGCTGGGCTACCACAAATCTCAAAGTGTTCAGTCTCTTTGTTATTCAGCCAGTGTTTGAATCATATGTCTGGGAAAACTCTTAGGTTCCCCTTTTGAGTCAGTAAATATGCAAAACCTGTACAGAATTAAAACAAAACATGGGCTGGAGAGATGGCTTATCCGTTAAAAGCCTTTTCTCAAATGGCCATCTTTATGATAGTATTAGCCCAAATAGTGACAAGTCACATAGTTACTTCCACCTTAATGAGGACACCAGCCAATGTGCTGGCAAACTGCATGGTCCTCTCTGTTCATGGTGAGCTCAGCTTCATTGGTAAAGTAAACCACCCCATCATGGGTCCGCACGGGATCCCCATGTCTCCCTGATTCAACGCACACAGTCACTCCCTTTGTTTTTTGAAATTCACCCTAAGGAAGCAATGAATTTTCTGTGTTTACTTGCAGAGACATGGCTGAGGGTTACAGACAGCCTTGGTGACCCAAAAGCAGCTACACTGGAAAGTCTTCACCCTGTAAGTCTACACGCTGTATGTATGAAGGCTTGTCCATAGCTGTATAGGTGGAGTTCCCTGTCCCTATTTTTTTTTCCCAGTTTATATCCTTCTGAAAAGTGTGAGGCAATGTATGATTAGGGCAGAATTAGATCCAATTGTCTGGGAGGAGAGGCTGTGTATTCAGATGAGGGTCCAGAGACCTCCTCATTCCCTCCTTTTCTGAAGGAACACCTATACTCAAGGAACCCACCTGTCATGACCTTTTTATAAGTAGGTACAGCTGGTCTTGTGAAGGTGGCAGTCTGACCCAGAGAGCAGTGCTATGTAATACCACCTTAAGAAAAGTGAATCCAAACTACATACATAAGATAATGTAACATGGGCTGGAGAGATGGCTCAGTGGTTAAGAGTACTTACTGACTGCTCTTCCAAACGTCCTGAGTTCAAATCCCAGCAACCATATGGGTGGCTCACAACCATCTGTAATGAGATCTGACGCCCTCTTCTGGTGTGTCTAAAGACAGCTATAGTCTGATGCCCTCTTTTTTTTTTTTTTTTTTTTTTGGATTTGTTTTTTTTTTTTTTTTCGAGACAGGGTTTCTCTGTGTAGCCCTGGCTGTCCTGGAACTCACTCTGTAGACCAGGCTGGCCTTGAACTCAGAGATCCGCCTGCTTGTGCCTCCCAGAGTGCTGGGATTACAGGTGTGCGCCACCACCACCCAGCTTGATGCCCTCTTCTGGTGTGTCTGAAGACAGCTACAGTGTACTTAGAAATAATAAATAAATCTTTCAAAAAAATATATTGTAACATTAGCATAACCTGTGTGCATGCTGTTAAAGTATGAAGCTTTGTTAAGTACCCTGTTAAACCTTATAGAAAGCACAAGACGGTCTTTGTACAGCACATGAAATCATCTGTCAGAGCTATGCTTTTCAACTAGTGTATGTAGCAGATACAAGAAGCACCATTTTGGCTAATAATATAAAGACGGTCTTGTATGGCATGACACACTTGCAACCTCCTCTAGAAAGCAGCTAAGGAAGCCCTGTCAGAACTCTCATATTGGAGTTATTGATAGAAAGAAAGTCCAGCCTGTCATCTCCAGAACCCATTAGATGCTTTAACTATAGATATCTCCATATCATGAGATAACTAGTAACCTAGGCTGGAAGTTGATTACACATTAGCTATCCTTAAGAGAGAAATACCTTTACTATTGGACTGTTGTTGCTCTTCTTTCTTGTCACAGAATCAATGCCTAGCCTGATCAGGACCAGGGCTTGGAGGATATTTTGAGATAACCATGTTTGGGTTTCAAATGGGAGGGCAAATCTCATTTTCAGAGCCAGCTTCTGCATGAGCTGTACTCACAGTTTGCTAGCAGAACCCATGTCCTGCTCCTCCTTTCACAGTTTCTGGCTGGTTCTGCCCCCCTGTCAGAGACCATCTTGTGGCAGGTTGCTCAGGAGGGAAGAAATCCCAGATCTCAGTGGGGCCTCTTGTGGCACAGGAAAAGGGATTGGGGAGCCAGCATGTGGTCATGGGGCACAGAGAGGGCCTCAGAGGTTGAGGAGGAGAGGTGGTGGGGACAGAGGTCTGGAGGAAGGAGGCCTTGTGTGGAGAGGTGGAGCGGTTGGGGTGCCGCTGATGAGGTTAGAGAGGGAGCTTATCTGACAGATGAGCTCTTGGGAATTAGGTTTAGAAATTAGATCTTGTAAAACCCGATGTGAGAGGACAAGAGGGCAGGATGGGAGGAGACATTAATGGAGCCTTGAAGATAGGGAACTCTATTTACTGTTCCACTGGAGGGAGGGATTGAGGTCCTGCAAGATGGTGAGGTCCAGCATGACATATTTAGGCCAGCTCTTTAAGTTATCAAGGGGAGATCTTGGTTCAGACGAAGATCCAATTTGAAATGCAGTTGAATACACACACACACACACACACACACACACACACACACACCATATAAATATATGAGATAGGCCAAAGGCCTCTCTTTGGGTATAGAGGGACTGTTATCCATGATATAGATCTAAACAATGGGGCCTAGTTTTCTGCTTGAAGCATCCTTCAAATCTGGAAATATCACAGAAGAAAGTTTCTAAGAGTTTCTCAGACATGCCCAAAGGAATAATCAGGAAGAAACATGCTCTCTCCCAGAAGCCCCCTCCCCCCAAACTAAATTGAAGTCCCCAGGCATCACGGGAATCCTGAAGCCCTTACTTGTGTGCTCACTAAGGAGAATGGCGGTGGTGGCATGTGTGGCTGGGAGTAGGGCTGGAGGATAATTGAGAGACTCGGTTTACCCTGAGTAACAGTGGCTTTCAGAACATAAAGAAAAAAGGAAATGGGGAGATTGTAGAGGGAGTTTAATCCAGCAACATGGCTACTCTGGTTGGAATCCCTCTGGCTGGAATACAAACATGCCCTTAGTACTCACCTTTAATCCCAAACAATGAAGGTAAAGTTAGTAGTTTGTAGAAGGAAGCATCCATGTTTGAAGGTGATATCTAATGGAAAGGGAGACAAAGTTACGAATCAGAGAAAAATTTGACTGAATAGGATCTGCCCTACTCTAACGGAGAACAGAAGAGAGAGGCTACTGAAGAGAGCAGTGCAGAGAGAGGAGAGAGGGCAGTTTTAACCAGGATAATTGTTCAGAAACAGATAGCAGAGAGAGAACAAGCTAGACCCAGGTGAAGACAGAACAAGCAGAGAATCAGAAGGAGCCAGAAGACTAGAACAGATTGCCAAAGGTCATATGACGCTGAGGGGAGAATTCAGGAGAAGCTGAGGGAAGCCAGTTTGAATCAGTTGGTGTGGAGAGGAATTTTGAGGCAGAACAGCTTAGATGGCCAGCCAGCCAGACTTCAGAAAGAACTAGAAAGGGTGAGCTTATTCAATAGCAAGTCTCAGAGTCTGAAAATTTTTCTAGGTCTAGATAAGATTGTACAGAGGCTAGAAGCTTCCAGTACGAGGCCTGGGTTAGCAGACAAAGGCAGCAAGCCTTGGAAAAGACAATTAGATAAGGAGAATGAAAGTCACTTTGATAAGAGCTGGAGAAAAGAACCTGGTGGAGGAAGGGGCCGATTTCATTGGGTCCGTAAGGAAGCCCTTCCTGGGTTTCTACACCTAAGCATAAGAAATAAACAGACAGGGGAATGAAAGGGTGAGAACTTGGACCCACCTCTGCAGAGGGTGGACTCTTTCTGGTTTGAGAGGTATGGTCACCTTAAGACCCTGCCTAGGGTACGGGAGGATGCTGGCTAACTTCTCCACCATGAAATACTGTGTGTCATCAAAGGGATGACAACAGCTGGGGATATAGCTCAGTGGTAGAGCTTTGTCAAGCATGAAGTCCCAGATAACAATAGAAAACACAACAGTGAAGGATTGGCACACCGGAGGATATGTTAGGTTAAAGGAAAGGGAAGAGGATGGAGGGTCAGATCAAGTCAGGCAACACTCTCCATTGCATGTGTGTGTTGGGCGGCACTGAAGGCTTCTCCCCTAGCTGGAGAGGCTATGGGCAGCTGGTGGCTGCTGGGGAAGGAGAGTTCTCCTCCTCCTCCTCCTCCTCCTCCTCCTCCTCCTCCTCCTCCTCCTCCTCCTCCTCCTCCTCCTCCTCCTCCTCCTCCTTCTTTTGATGTAGCACTATTCCAGCAGTCTCCTCACATACACATAGGGAGCAGTACTTATTAGATTCAGTGGATAAGAAAAAAATTAGGGGCGGTGGGGGAACTGGGAGGAGTCGAAGGAAAGACTGAAGGGTGGATATGATCAAAATACCTTGCATATGTCTATACAATTTTCAAACAATACAGGTTTTGAATTATGAAAATGTAAACTGCCAATTGATAAAGACACACACACACACACACACACACACACACACGGCTGGGCTATATGGTGCAGAGGTAAAGCATTTGCCTAGCATGTGTGGAAAGCCCTGGCTTCTGTTCCTAGTACCCTTCCCTAAATTATTCATCCAGGTATCTATCTCTGTCTGTCTCAGCTCCCCTGTTCACTTTTATAAAAGGAAGAAGCCAGAGGGAAGGAGTGGAGGTACAATCTGAATGTCTACACTGGTTAGTCTTTGTCAGCTTGGCACAAATGGGAAGGGGGAAACTCAGCTGAAGAACAGCCTCCATCAGACTGATCTTAGGCACGTGTGGGGCCTTTTCTTAGCTGTTAATTGATGTAGGTAGGCGGAACCCACTATGGGTGGTGCTATCCAGCGTCGGGTGGCTTGGGCTATAGAATAAAGATAGCCAAGCAAGCCACTGGAAAGCAAACCAGTTCCTTTCCTTCAAGGTCTCTGCTTGAGTTCCTTCCTCCAGGTTCCTGCTTGAGTCTCTGCCTTGGCCTCCTTGATGATGGACTGTGACAAGGAACTGTGAGCCAAATAAACCCTTTCCTCCCCAAGATGCATTTGGTTAGAAGGTTCTGTCACAGCAACAGAGAGCAAACTAAAAGAACATGGCAATAATTCAACCATCTTATGTATGCATCTCTGTGCATTTCAGCATTTTCACAGACACAGCCATCACACTATAGAACACACTCAGAAGGAAACCGTGCATGCTTCAGTTAGCACCCCGTCTGCCTCCCTGGATTTGCCTCTCTGAGTGTTACAGTGGCATCCTAGAATGTGGCCTTGAGTGTCTGGCTTCCGAGTAACACATTTCCAGGGTTCATGTAGTGGTAGCATGCCAGAACCTCATCCCTCTTCACAGCCCAGTGATCATGTTTGTGTGGACATACCTTTAAAAAGAATCCACAGAGTAACTGGTGGGTGCTGGGCTGTTTCCTGCTGGGGCTGTTAGGAATGGGATTGTGAGAAAACTCCTGGCACACGTGTGCGTGGGCATCCTTCACTCCTTATGTCCACACTTACTGGGTCATGTGGTAACTCTTGTTTGAAGAGTTCCCAGACAGTTTCTGCCTGACCAGCTCCCAACCCATGAACAATGTCTGTGGGGTCCTGCCCCCTCAAGCTTCCTAGCACTTCCTGTGGTCCGTTCTTCTGAAGATGAATAGAAAATGATTGTTACTGTGGGTTTGCACTATTTCTTCCCTGAACGTGGAGGCCTGCGCTTTATCTATAGTTTTAATATCAAGTTGTACTTAATAATATAAAAATAACTTGATAAGATTAAATGAAAACGGGGTGAGAGTCCCACATGCTATGTTTCTGGATGGCAATAGAGTCAGCATCCAATCTCGGGGCCATCATCCAGGGATCCCCTCATCTTCCTTTTGACATTTAAGAGCCATTAATAAGAACGCCCTGAGACCTGGTCTGTCAGGCTGCATGTCTGCCTAGCCATTGGGGTGCCCAAACCTCTCCAGCAAGCTGCTCAGGGGAGACAGAAAGAAATCTGAGGATCTATGGCCCAGAACAAAAGGTGTCACCGGGCTTCAGTCTGGCCAGAACAGCCAAAATGTTACAGCTCTCCAAAGGGAATCCCATGCAAGACAGATGGCTGCAGACTTTACCCACTCCTGTCACGGCATCTATGCTAGTGGCAGCAGTAGCCGGTGAGCTGCGGTAGGCACCGCAGCTGCAGGCAGGGGGCGCAGCTGCAGGCAGGGGGCGCAGGCCCCGCCTGCTGGGTGGATCCAAGGTTCAGCAATGACTGCTTTGGGAGAGAAAACTCTTCCCCGGAGTGTTACAGTTCAATAAATCAGCCACTCTCAGTCGATTCTTGGTGAAACTATACTTTATCTCATGTGGATAAGGACTTTATAAACATTTTGGGAGTAGGGTGGGATCTGGGGGTAAATTCTTCCTTCCCATTGGTTCAGTATGAGATGTTGGGGATGCTCTATTTGCATGGGGAAGGACTTCAGGTGTTGTCCCTACGTGACTGATTGTCATGGCCCTCTCTATGGGGGTGTTGTGAGGGTTCTAGCAGGTAGAGGTTAGCAGGGAGCTGGTTCCATGCCTGTTGTTCTCAAGTCTGAGATTTCCTGGGGATTTGAACCTGTTTCAACCACACCAGCTCTCCTGTCTTGTGGCATGATCTACTGGCCCTGGGCATCTGTCTTGGGAGCCAACCATTGTGCCTCTCTTTCCTGTGCCCAGCCTTGGAAGACAGTCTCTGCTCTTCTAGCCCATAGCTCCTGTTCAGCTGAAGGGGAATGTCCTTCCCCACACTCTCATCTGCCTGGGTTTCCAGAATATTCCACTGATCCCCAAGCCCCACAAGAGCTGGAGTGGGAGAGATATCATTCAGGCCTCCAGCCTGACACGCACAAGTGTGGGAGTGGACGCAGGGTGCTTTTCAAAGCACCAAGGCCTATAGTTTCACTAGAGTGTGCCTCCAAGAGGACTGGTGAACAGGACCTGCACCCATAGATATGTATTCAGGATCCACAGAGACTCTGGGCTCACCATCCTGCCCCTGCTACTGATCATCTGCCCTGAGTACTCTTGAACCCTCAGATACCCAAACGACCTGTGAAGGTGCTGCCTGTTAGGAACGAATGACCAGGACTTAGACTAGCAATGTAAAACAGCTACAGATGGTGTCACTAGGAGGGAAAGAGCCATCCAGAGGACTTTAGTCACCTGCTGTCTCAGCTGACAGGAGGGTTGAGAAACAGTCCAGGGAAGGAACTTTTGAGTAGAGTTGAAAACTTCTGTAGTGAATGGACAGGGTGACTTGTAACCCCTCTCCCGCCATATAGGAAGAACAACAGAACAATTGAGAGAGGACTCAGCCTCTGGCTGGATGCTGGGTGGGGATTTTAGACACTATGTTAGCTGAGAATGTAACTCACACTGCTTGAGAAGTTAAGGTCAGCTGCTCAGTGGTGGCGCACACCTTTAATCCCAGCACTTGGGAAGCAGAGGCAGGCAGATTTCTGAGTTTGAGGCCAGCCTGGTCAAGAGAGTGAGTTCCAGGACAGCCAAGGCTATACAGAGAAACACTGTCTCAAAAAACCAGAGAGAGGGAGAGAGAGAGAGAGAGAGAGAGGAGAGAGAGAGAGGAGAGAGGAGAGAGGAGAGAGATGTGTGTGTGAGAGAGATGTGTGTGTGTGTGTGTGTGTGTGTGTGTGTGAGAGAGAGAGAGAGAGAGAGAGAGAGAGAGGAGAGGAGAGAGAAAGAGAGGTTAATGTTAAAGTCATAGAATGGGCTGGCATGGTGGCACATGCCTGTAATCCCAGCACTCTGGGAGGCAGAGGCAGGTGGATTTCTGAGTTTGAGGCCAGCCTGGTCTACAGAGTGAGTTCCAGGACAGCCAGGGCTACACAGAGAAACCCTGTCTAGGAAAAACAAACAAACAACAAACAAACAAACAAAGTCATAGAATGGTTCTCCAGCAATGAGCAAAGAACCTCCCTTTAACTGTGCTAAACATAATATTTGTGTTTTGCTTAAGACAGTCTGGCTCAGAGTCAAAGGCCAGCCTTGGAACCAAACATCAAAGAAGTAAAGATTAAGCAACTTTGAGTTGAGATTTTAAACTCAAAATCTGAATTCATATTAAGTAGTGGAAACTTGAAGAACTTGGGTCACTATTTTTGTTTTTGTTTTTGTTTTTTGTTTTTGCTTTTTGTTTTTGTTTCTTTGTTTCTTGAGATAGGGTTTCTCTGTGTAGCCCTCTGACTGTCTGAGAATTCACTCTATAGTCCTGGCAGGCTTCAAACTCACAGAGATCCTGTTGCCTCTCCCTCAAGGGTAGCTAGGATTAAAGGCATAATAGTATTTATACTATTTGTTTTATTTTCTTTTTTGTCAATGAGAATACTGGGAGGCATACAAAGCAACTAAATATTAAATACACAAATATAGCTTAATTTCTTTTCTTCTTAAGATTTATTTATTTTATGTATTTTTTTGTATATGACACACCAGAAGAGGGCATCAGATCCCATTACAGATGGTTCTGAACTACCATGTGGTTGCTGGGAATTGAACTCAGAACCTCTGGAAGAGAAGTCAGTGCTCTTAACTGCTGAGTCATCTCTCTTAGCCCTCTTAATTTCTTTAATTTCCTTAACAAATATGTGGTTGGACCCAACAAAGCCATGTGTCTCCCTTGCTCTTAGGAGTGACAGCTCTATAAAGCAAAAACATTTAGTAGGTTGAATTTAAATGCTTAAGGAAGCAGTTAGCCTTTATGGTTATAATTTTAATGCCTGAGATAGTCACAAACTCTTTGATGCTAAGTACAATCAGCTCAGAATCATGTACACAGATTCCTCTGAAGATACCAAAGTGGAATAAACGTGTTGGAGTGGGGTGTCAGGGGTTTGGGTTGGGACTCAGGCTCCTGAGCTAGGGAGACCCCAGGGTGACTTGGTCACAGCAGCCTGTCTGTTTTTCTTTTGGGCCTTTTGAAACAGAGGCTCAGGTGGTCCTGACTGGCCTCTACCTTCCAAGTGCTGGGATTTCAGGTATGTATCACCACAGCTGCTGTAGCTGGGCCTTAAGTCTGTTTGTGGCACAGCTGAAGGGATCATTTATAAATGTCACCCATAACGTATTCCCACAGCTCAGAAAGACCCCCATCCTACACGTTCTGAGTGCCCATTACTAGACCCTGCCGCCTGCTGAGGACAGGTCTGGCCCCATCTCTCCTTTCTTACTCCACCCAGCCTCCTGGCTCATGGTAGAGACTGCACTAGGAAGCAGTTTCCTCCCTCAGGACACACCCCAGTCTTGCTGACTGCTCCTCACCTTTCCCCTGCTCAGCAGAGGCCTTTGACCCCATAGGTGAGCCTGGGGCTTCTTCCTTTCCCTTACTATCAGCCAACTGCTTTCTGTGGCTGTTTGTTTAACTGGTTGAGCTAGTTACGTTTCTTGTCACCCGGGGCTGTCACAGGACTTTTGGCTACTTTGAGTTCTTTCTCCTTCTACCCTTCACCCCTCTTCTTCCACCCTTTCAACCCACTAACACTAGGTAGGAGAGAAACAAGGATAGAGGGGAATGGGGGTGGCTGTATCTTTTGAGTACTTCCTGCGGATTAGGGAGTCAGGTTCCTTGGGGCAAGTTTGAACTTAGCTGACAGGAAATCTAATTTCTTCTCAGGACCCAACCACCAACTGGCCACCAACCACCAACTGGCCAACTTTCCTTTGAAGCCCCAGAATTTCAAACATCACACACACTCACAGAAGCTATCTGTGGCTAGCAAAACCATGCCTCCACTAAAGCGTTAGTCAAATCATAGTCACCTGCTGTGAAGCAGCCCCATATCCCCCACACTTGGGATTAAAACAAAAACATATACCCATAATATTTCTGAGTTTGTTTTTAATTGTTTATTTATTTTATGCATGAGTACACTGTAGTTGTCTTCAGACACACCAGAAGAGTGTGTCCCATTACAGACACATTGATCCCATTACAGATGGCTGTGAGCCACCATGTGGGTGCTTGGACTCAGGACCTCTGGAAGAGCAGTCAGTGCTCTTAACCTCTAGGCCATCTCTCCAGTCCTGTGTTTTGTTTTGCTTTTTTTTTTTTTTTTTAGAAGTCAAAATTCTCAGTACATGGGACCAAACCCTCACCACAAGCAACTTAAGGAAGCATGTGTTTTTGTTCACAGTTTTGGGCCGGTTGGTCATGGGGAAATGGGGCAGGAGATGGCTGGTCATAGCGCATCTGCAATCACAATGCAGAAAGTGATGTTTGTGCTCAGCTCTCTTTCTCCTTTTTATGCAGTCCAAGCCCCCAGACCGTGGAACCACACCACCCTCATTCAGAGTGGCTCTTCAGGGTTCAACCAATCCCTCAAGAATTCTCCCGAAGCTAACCCAACGAAGCCAGTCCTCCATAAGCTCGTCTCCAAGCTGGTTTTAGACCCCGTTAAGCTGCTAATATTCATTAACCATCACACTATTCTTTTTTCTTTTTTCTTTTGAGACAGGGTCTCCTATTGCACAGCCTAGCCTGATCTCCAATTCCTCATCATTCTACCTCTGAGTTCTGAGTGCTGGGACTTAAGGCCTGTGCCCCAAACGCCTAGTTCTCTGCCATGCATTTATCTTCTTGTGGTGAGAGTGTCCTCTTACATCTGTGTACACTGGTGCCCCCCATGTGGAAGTTTTCTGCTACCCTTGTAGGTGATGAGGACACACTCATGGAACACATGGGTCATGTGGGAGTCACTGGCCTCTAGTGAGAATACCTAGGCGCACTAACTTACCTGGCCAACACAGCTTATCAGAAGGAGAGCTGGGGGCATGACTCATGAAACCTCAGCCCAGACCCGTGGCCAGGGTTGAGAGGGTAAGAAGGTGCATAGTCAACGAGTGTGGGATCAGTTCTTGCCATGGTCCAAAGGGATATCTCCAGGACAGATGGGATATCTCCAGGACAGATCTGGTGGAAAGATCCCTGCCAGTGTTGTTGGGAAGTGGGCTCTCTGGAAGGTAATGAGGGCTAGATGAAGTCATGAGGATGGGGCCCCCATTAGTGGCCTTACAAAGAGAGGAAGAGAGAACCAAGCTAGTCTCTCCTCTCTCATGAGGATGCCCTACCATGTGATGGTGCAGCAAGCTAGCCTTTACCAAATGCCAATGCCATGCTTCTGTACTTCCTAGCCTCCAGAACTGAAAGGTGGCTAGTCCTGGTTGACAACTTAACCATATCTGGAATGAACTATGATCCAGAATTGGAGGGCTCACCTGTGATCCAGGTCTTGTGGCTGGCAGATACAAGTTTCTGACCTGGATGTTGGCATGGAGATCTTGAGGCATAGAGGCCATGAAAAGCTTAGGCCCAGGTAAGGGAGTGCATGCATTTAATAACAGGAGACTGAGGCAAGGAGATCTCTGAGTTCAAGGTCATGCTGGGACAAAGCAAGTCCCAGATCCAGGCACGGTGGTACACACCTTTAATCTGGGCCACACCCTCTGCTGGAGGCCTACATAAGGACATTGGAAGAAGGAAGACTCGCTCTTCGCCTGCTTGCACTTACTTGCCAGCATGTTTGTTAGAACCTACTTCTACAGAAGACCAGCTGAAACAACTACCCTTGTAGGACTAAGCAAGTACTAGATTCTTGGACTCCCCATTCATAGCTGCCCATTGTTGGGTTAGTTGGATTACAGACTAAGTCATCATGATAAATTCAATATAGAGAGACATTCCATAAGTTCTATGACTCTAGAGAACCCCGACTAATGCAGTGGATAACCCTCAAGTCTTTTATCATCTATCCGGTTTCAATTATTTTGTTAGAGTGGCAAAAATAGAGTAAGATAGCCCTCTGGGAGATACAGGGACAATAAGTATTATCCCAAGGGAAGAGGCACAAAGATACAGGAGCCCAGTAGAGGTGGCACCAGGCAAAGGGGAAATCTATCAGGGGACACTGGACACAGAGGGTGAGGGACTTTCAGGGAAGTGGGACACCTCGATAGTGTGCTTAGTTGGTGGAGCTGGCCTGGGTGTCCTACCCACACAGGTATTAGGTGAACCTGGAAAGAGGGTCATGACTCCTAGGCAGATCTGGGTCTGCACTGTAGAAGCCTCCCCAACTCTGCCTGGCATTCTGAGTCTGGTGGGCCAGGGTGGCATTCTATTGCTTCATTTCAGAGCTCCTGCTACCTTAAAGAATTAAACAATGGAGGCAGGGAGACTAATCTAAAACACAGCCTAATTGTGAGCCCAGAAAGGGCTCCGAGTCTGTTTGCCTGCATGCCTAAGTCTCTATATTCTGGATGGGAGCATTTAGACAGAGGACATTCAAGGTTAGCTGGTGCGTACAGACAAAAGAGTTACTGGGGACCTTTGTTGAAGTTCTTGGTGGGAGAAGCCCTTGGGTTGCAGGGCTCAGGAGGAAAAGAAGAAGGTGTCAATGGTGGAGACAGGCCTGGGGAATGGAGATGGAATCCAGGAGCCAGGAGGTCCCACACATTGCTGCATCTGCATCCTTTGGACAGCTGGCTGAACTCAAGCTTTGATTCCACAATCCCAGGAAAGAGCTAGAATGTTTCCCAGGTGCTGGGTGCTGCTACTGACACTCAATGCTATAAACTAACTCCATGCCTTTTCCCTTTCTTTCATGAAGAAAGAAAGGAGCAGTGGGCAAGGCCAGTTGAGACTGTTGGGTGCAGTTTGAGGTGGATGTCACCTTGACATGCCCCCTCTTTTTAAAAAAAATACCTCAGAACTCTTTTTGTTTGTTTTAAGTACCCAGAGTGCCTGTGGGCCTCTGACAAGGCTCTTTGTCTTGGACCTGCCTTTGGCCTTGTTACAGTCTGATGGGCCTTTCTGGAAGTGGAGCCGGGTCCACAGTCCTGTGCAGCTGTCTGTCTCTGTCTCAGAGAGTGCCAGGTCAGGAGAGGGCAGGGTGATTGCTAGGAAAGAAAGTATACCAGGTCACAGTCAGCCTCTGCAAGCCAATTTAGGAATTTCAGGATGGGAGGGGAGGTAAGTACTGTGGCGGGGTTTCTGGAGAGACCTCAGACCTCATGTGGAGGGCTTTCTGGAGAGACCTCAGACTTCACTTGGGAGGGCAGGGTGGCACAGGGGTTCCTCCCGGGTCCCTGTGGCCTTGTGGCCTTGCTGTATAGTCATGGCAGGAAGTGTCCTGAGCATGAAGCCTGAGACAACAGTTAGGGATAGGTGTTCAAGCCTATAACGGTGTGCCGGGCGGGCGTTCTTAGCCTGAGCGTGGAGAGAAGGCTACCAGCTACCTACCGTCTCAGAAGCCAGGGAACCCAACCTTCGACTCCCAACAACAACTGAAGGGACTCAGCCACTTTAAAGCAGGCGGGGCCCTGTGACGTCATCTTCTCTTGGGGGAGGAGCGAGCTGTTTCCTGGAGCCACTTCCCTCCAGCTCTTCCGTGGTGGGTGGTTCCTGGGCCTGCTTCTAATTGAGGGCCAAGTCTTGATTTTGTAGCTCCAACAGCTACGAGCAAATCACTTATCATCGTCAGGCACTGACTGTTCTCTCGTTTATGAACTAAATGTATCTGTTTCTAGCTCTAGAGGAGCTAAGGTATGTGCAACACAAGGCTGACCTTTGTGCACACACCATGGCCATTTTAATTTTTTTTTTGTTTGTTTGTTTTTTGTTTTTTGTTTTTTTCGAGACAGGGTTTCTCTGTATAGCCCTGGCTGTCCTGGAACTCACTCTGTAGACCAGGCTGGCCTCGAAATCAGAAATCTGCCTGCCTCTGCCTCCCAGAGTGCTGGGATTACAGGCGTGCGCCATCATTGCCCGGCCGTTTTAATTTTTAAAATTAAAATATTTTCTGTGTATGGGTGCCCGCATGTGTGTCTGTGTACCATGTGCATGCCTGTTGCCCACCAAGGGCACCTGATCTTTCAGAACTGGAGTTACAGATGGTTTTGAGCCATCTTTTCTGGGATATGGCCAGTGTTCCCTGGAAGCAACCAGGGCTCTTAAACTGCCATCTCTCCAGCCCTATCACCATTTTGTTGTTGTTGTTTTTCGAGATAGGGTTTCTCTGTGTAGACCTGGCTGTCCTGAAACTCACTCTGTAGACCATGCTGGCTTTGAACTCAGAAATCAGCCTGCCTCTGCCTCCCAAGGGCTGGGATTAAAGGCGTGCACCACCACTGGCCAGCATCACCATTTTTTTTTTTTATGGACTGTATCCAGTGGCCAGCATCCCCTGGCAATCCTAAATGTCGATGGATGAGGGGGTTACAGATGAAATGGGAGGAAGCACAGCATATGAGCAGGTGTGGGGTCCGTGGACTACTGAAGTGATAAGGTCTAATCCCCTCCGTTTCTTCCATCTTTGTGAGGTAGGCCTCAGCCTGAGGACTTATGGCAAGCCAGCCTTCTGAGGAAAGCATCACCTTGGTGCTGTCCTCTTGGCTGACCTCGAGTTTTTCTGCATCCACATAGTACCAGTGAGCCCGGGAGCCCATAATTAGCCTAATGAGGTGTCTGTTGCGCACACGTCTGTGCCTGGGCTCCACTCTGATGGCTACCCAGTAATTTGCCTGATCTCTCGGATAAGGCCTTTGCCTGGACAGGTTCCCACCACAAAGCGCCCCATCTCAGAGTGGAGCCTGTAATTGCTGCTGCTTTGCACACTCTCTACTTTCCCACCTGCCCATGGCCCTGAGAGTCCTCAGGGGCCCGCCATCACATCAGGGGAACCCAGTAAGCCAGGGGACAGGGCTGTGCAGCGGATATTGTAGACCATGTGGGTTGTCTGCTATTTGAAGGCATGGTGGAAGAGGCTGCCATACCTAGCCAGCCTGTTGACCTTTTGGTACTGTGAAGGGAGTGGTGGGTGTCTGGGAGATGCTCTACCTGTGGGTATGTCCCTCAGTGCTCACCCATGTCACTTACAGTACCTTGTTCCAAGGCTTTGGGGCCTTTGTGGCTTCCAGACCTCTCCAAACACCCTGGTTTCTGAGCCACAGCACCATATCCCACAGCCCCGCGGAAGAGTGGTGTTGATGTTAGAACAGCACCATTGGCCCTGGGGAGTCTGAGCAGGAGGCTAAGGATGCTGTGGCCTACAAATGAGGGGTGGTGGGCAGCGGGGTACTATCTCCAGCTCTCCTATCCAGGCAGCCCCAGGCGTTCCTGGGCTGGAAGAGCTGGTAGCCCTGGCAGCTGGGTGCCACCCATATGGCTTCCTTTGATCTGCTCCAAGGGCTGGCCATGTCACCAGGTGGCTTTTCATTGAAGATGGCACCAGCAGCTCACCCTTGCCTGAATTGGCAACCTGACTATGGAGGTCTGCATCCTGTTTTCTCTTAGAGAGTGCCACCAGTCACCTCAGGGGATCAGGGACAGATGCAAGTAACTAGAGGAAGCCCCAGCGAGGCTGTGTGTGTGTGTGTGTGTGTGTGTGTGTGTGTGTCCACCCCTTTCGGAACTGAACTTACCTGAAAACAAGCTCCTGTGCTCCAAAGGATTTAGTGGGCGTGGAGTCTGCCTTTCAGCATTGCCAAACCACCGCATAATCCCCTCAGATTCCCACAGCCATCAGGCCCACGCAGGGGCCCAGTGATACCTTGACACCCACTGCTCCAGGCCCAGGCCTGTTTCCTTCATTCCCGGCGGAGGTCCGGGGGCGCTGGAACCTGTGCTGCCTTCCAGCGCTGGGTGTGCCCTGAGTCAGAGCTGGCTCACCCTGGGCGGGTAGATGAGCCAGAATGCTGTCCTGGAGGGGCACGGGAGCACTAGCCCCTGGGAGGCAGGGTTGTGTAACTCCGGGGCTTTGTGTCCAAATGTACCACAGGAGGGGCTGAGAGCCTGTCACACTGGCTTCACATCTCCCTGCCTTATCCTCTCACAAGCCCCGTGACCGGATGCAGCCAAGCCTCTGTAGTCTCCTTTGAGCTGAGACTCTGTTCTTCATTCAGGAATCTACACTGAGCTGCCCAAGGTGGGGGTGAATCAGATCTCCAGGATATCATCCTCGAGGCTGGGGGATCACAGAGGCAGAAATCAAGTCAGGGCCAAGAGGGGACCCAAAACCCCTAATCTTACAGCCTGTCAGGAGTGGGTCCTACTCTCTTTCCAACCCCTTCTCCTTTCTCTCTGCTTGAGCTTTCATGAGACTCAGCCCGTGGGCTTTGCTACTTCCAAGGACTTCCGGAATCCAGGGAGTACAGGCATCCAGGGTGGGGGTGGGGGATGGGCAGAAGCCCCGCCTTCACTGTCAGGACTGCATTTTACCTGGAAGTGAATGCAATACCTGAAATACTCAGGACTAGAAGTGTTTGGGATTTTTTTTCCCCCATCTCCCAGATTTTACCATATTTGCATATAAATAATGAGATCCAAGTCTAACTAGAAACTTACTCCTGTGGCACAGACCCCTTAACCCAGGGCCCAAAAGTAATGTGGGACAATATTGTTGATATTGTGGGGAGATTTGTGGGGAGAACGGCTTTACGGTGCAGAATTTTCCACTTGCCACATCTTGTCAGTACTTGAAACAGTTCAGACCTGAGACCATTTGTGGGTTTTGTTGCTTGTTTTGATTGATTGGTTGATTGATTGATTGAGTGTGTATATGTGTATGTGCACATGTGTTCATGTGTGTATGTAAGACATTGCCTTCTGCCTTGTTTGAAGCGGGATCTCTGCTGTTCACTATCCAGACAGCATTCCAGGTGTATCTGTCTCAAAGTGTCTCCTGAGACTCCTAGCAGGAAGATGGGCTGCCTGCCCCAATTCTATGATAGGACAGGAAGGGAACAGTAAGAAAAGCACATGGGTGACACGTGTTCTTGTGATAGTTGGAAGGCGAACCACTTCCCAGCAAAGCTTATAATGTTTCTCCAGTGATATAGAAATGCCCACAGTGGCTGTGGGAAGTCAGGAGCTCGTCTGTGTATCGACTGCTGCATTCTTCCCACAACACTCGAATGGTAGCTCCAGCTGACTGCCCCAGCCCTTCCCCACTCGCGTTCTGGGGGATGTGTGCAAGCTCAGATGTGATGATGTTACATTTTGTTTGCTATTATTAGCTGGGCTACTCCTGTAGTCTCTGCTGGATGTTGTGAATGCCTGCCCAGGGACAGTCAGCATGTCATCTCTCTGTAGGGGCTTGAGGATTACAGATGAGGTGTGGGGATCTGAACTCTTGTCCTCATGTATGAATGGAAACATTCTACCCACAGAGCCATCTCCCGGCATTCCCCCCTTTTTAGACAAGTTGGCCTGCCACTCACAGTCCTCCTATCTCGTCTAGTCTGCAGGAAGGGATCATACAAATGTGCACCTCCACAGCTAGCCTTGATTTTAGCTCATTGTGGATTTGAGCTTATCCTGGGGTAACCCAGGGGTGAGGGGTCTTCTGATTAGGGATGTTCATTCCTAAGCTTTCTAGTCAGATAGAAGACCATGGTAAATGATGCTGAAGATAAATCTCATCTTCTGCTATAGCAGGGAGGCTGAATGACTGACCCAGATTCCCTGCCTAGCACCTACAGGGCAGTGTGACATGGCCATCATTTTAGTGACACCATTAGGTGACTTGTCCAAAAGAGGTACTGTGCCAGCTTCCCAGGGCAATTAGACCCCACCTCATCTGACCTGCGGAGTGAGTTCTGCTCATTTCACTGTTGTCCGTTGGGTCTGTCTGCTGCCCCCTGCTGGGCAGTACGATCCTGTTTATGCGAACAAACCTTCTAGCCAGCTGATGCATTGAGAGCAAAAATCTTCCCACAAAACAAAAAAATAAAACATTGGGCCTGTTTGCCTTGAAACAGGGATCCTGTGGCAGCTTTGCAGGGACCGCCTGCAAGAAGGCCGAGCTGAGTGCTTCTTGTGGGGACAAAGTGACTATGCTGTGCTTGTTTTGCAGAGGAGAAAATGGAGGCTCAGAGATGGAGGGCTCGCCAATGTGCTAATGAGGCCCTCAAACTGCGTGCCCTTGCTCAGGG
Source organism: Apodemus sylvaticus (assembly GCF_947179515.1). Lineage (NCBI taxonomy): Eukaryota > Metazoa > Chordata > Mammalia > Rodentia > Muridae > Apodemus > Apodemus sylvaticus. The sequence goes on from NC_067472.1 coordinate 144,789,803, forward strand.
TAGCGCTAGCCTTCCACAGGGTCAGTTCGAGCCTCCTCACAGCTAGAGGCTGCATTCAATGGAGACGGCCCAGCAGCTCCAGGCAGAAGTGGTTTCAGCTGGTGTCAGGGTTGCCTATGAGGATGGCAGCTGCCTGATTCCATAGGCAGGGCCCTGGTCCACCTCTCAGCAGAATGCCCACACTCCTGTGGGAATGTGCATTCTAGAAGACTGCAAGGATTCTTTGGGCTCTGGGAAATATGTTCTGCCTAGAGGTAGGACGGTGTGCGTGGACAGCTTCTAACCACTACCTGTGAAGTCTGAGAGGCTCTACAGAACTGAACCTGAAGCTGTAGACACTGGTCTGCCGACTCCTGGCTCTGCTGTCTTGGTCTCTGGCTTCCCTCTGGGAGCTCATCCTGGGGAACCAGGGGTGAGGGTGAGCAGGGGTCCTCAGGAACTGTCATCTTCCTCAGGATATTTCCCTGGCTTTATTCACTTCAGCCCAGCTGAACTGAAGTTCAGGATAGATCCTGGGGCACCACAGGACTATTGGAGGTAAGGCTGGGTAACGTGGTAGAGGCTTTGGTACTTGGGTGGTATTTGGGTGAGCTGGTGCCGGGTTGGGGGTGTATGTATTGGGGGAGGGGTGGTCATATGTGTCCCCTCATTGTTCTGGGCTTCCTCTTCTTCACTTTGTTTTTGTTTGTTTTTTGAGACAGGGTTTCTCTGTATAGCCCTGGTTGTTTTGGAACTCACTCTGTAGACCAGACTGGCCTCAAACTCAGTAATCTGCCTGCCTCTGCCTCCTGGGTGCTAGGATTAAAGGTGTGTACCATCACCACCTGGCTTCTTCCTCCTTTTATTTTATATTAATTAATTAATTAATTAATTTTTTTTTTTTGGATTTGGTTTTTCCAAGACAGGGTTTCTCTGTATATCCCTGGCTGTCTTGGAACTCACTCTGTAGACCAGGCTGGCCTCAAACTCAGAAATCCACCTGCCTCTGCCTCTCAGAGTGGCTGGGATTACAGGCGTGTGCCACCACCACCCGGCTCCTCCTTTTATTTTATTATTTTATTTTGTCACTTTACATCCCATTCACTGCCCCCTCTCCTGGTTCTTCCCTCTCACAATCTTTTCCCCTACCCCTCCCCTTCTTTGAGAAGGTGACCCCCATCCCCCCTTCCCCCACCCTACACATCTAGTCTCTTCAGTGCTAGGCTCATCCTCTCCCACTGAGGCCAAACAGGCATCAGTTTTTGGGATAGCCTCCGCTCCAGTCGTTTGCGCCCCTCATGAAGTCCAAGCTGCACATCTGCTACAGGTGCAGCCACCACCTATGGTGATTCAATCAACCACCATTGACTGGTGATTCAATCTCTGAGAGCTCCAAGGGTCCAGAGCTGTTGGACTCTGTTGCACTCTTCCTGTGGAGTTCCTGTCCCCTTGGGGCACTCAGTCCTACTCCCTACTCTTCCATAAGAGTCCCCACACTACATCCACTATTTAGCTGTGGGTGCCTGTATCCATCTGATTCAGCTGCTGAGTGGAGCCTCTCAGAGGACAGCCATGCTAGATTCCCGTCTGCAAGCAAAACAGAGTATCATTAGTAATGTCAGGGATTGGTGCTTGCCCATGGGGTGGGTCTGGAGTTGAGTTGGTAACTTGTACAACCACTTTGGAAATCAATTTTGTGGTTTCTCAGAAAATTAGGAATAGTTCTACCTCAAGACCCAGCTATACAACTCCTGGGCATACACCCAAAAGATGCTCCAACATCCCACAAAGACACTTGCTCAATTATGTTCATAGCAGCTTTATTCATAATAGCCAGAAATTGGAAACAATCTAGATGCCCCTTAACTGAAGAATGACGAGAAAATGTGGTTCATGTACACAATGGAATACTATTTAGCTATTAAAAACAAAGACTTGATGAATTTCATAGGCACGTGATGGAACATCTTCCTCCTTTAAAGATTTTTTTGTAGGAGCTAGAGAGAGAGCTCATGGGTTAAGAACACCTCTTGATGAGGATCTAATCCTCTACTTGTTGCTTTTGGGGGTACGAGGCATACATGTGGTACATAGACATACCTATGGATATATACATGTATGTATGCATGTATGTCTGAATGTGTATATACATGCAAACAACTCATACACCTAAAACAAAATTTAAGGAGCTGGAGAGATGGCTCAGTAGTTAAGAGCACTGACTGTTCTTCCAGAGGTCCTGAGTTCAGTCCCAGCAACCACATGATAGTTCACAACCATCTGTAATGGGATCTGATGCCCTCTTCTGGTGTGTCTGAAGAGAGCAATGGTGAATATATAAAATAAATAAGTAAATCTTTAAAAAAAACAAAATTTACAAAGAAACAATTTTTTTGAATTATTTTTATTTATTAACCTTTTGAAGGGAGGGGCATGTGCATGCCCCAGAACACATATAAAGGTCGGAAGATAACTTTTGGGAGTCGGTTTTTGGGAGTCGGTTTTCAAAGATTGAAATTAGGTAGTCAGGTTTGGTGGCCAGCACCTTTACCCCCTGAGCCATCTAAGCATCCTTTTCTGGTTTGTTTGTTTGTTTGGCAGTGTCTCATGTAACCCACGATGGCCTCAAACTCTTTGGGCAGTAGAGCTTGGGAGGATGACACTGAACTTCTGATCCTCCTGTCTCCTCTACCTCCCGAGTGCCCGTATCATAAGCTTGGGCAACCACGCCCAGCTTCTCTTTTCAACACTCATGAAACCAACTCTTGTCAAGTCTTGCACTCAGCGCTGGGTAACATGGAGCCATGCGTTAGGAGCCAAGGCTGTAACGGAACTGTTCCGCTGCTGGCTGAAGTGTAGATGTGATCGTCGCAGCTACAGAAGCTCATCTTGGACCATGAGGCACTGTTGGGAGTGGAAGCCACATATGACCCAGACTTTATGGGTAGAGCCTACATTTTCAGTGGTGCATAGACAGCTTTTGCTTTTGTGTTCTTACGTGTGTGGTTTGTGTAATCTACTATTGAGTTAGGGTTTCTTGGGTTAGAGGTGGCTTTGCCATTCAAGGCTAGGCTCATAACTGAAAATATAAGCACTCAGGTTTCTTTGTCCTATAGACAAAGACAATTTGATGCTCTTAGTGAATCTACAGCTAATATTTCTCATGCAAAAGTTAGCCAATGGTTGTGGGTGGTGGTAGATTGAGACGCCATGGCTGAGATAAGTCAGTTAACTTGTGGGATGTTTTGCCTCTGTTAGGGGATTCCTCCCAAACACTGACCTGTCACCAAGGTCATGACACTTGTCAGGATGACAAGTTTTGGAGAGAGGGAACTACCTCAGCTCTGATGCTCAGAAGGAAGGGTGAACACCCCTCTTCTTTCCCCTCTTCTTCGGGACTCACAGGACTAAACCAAAGCAAATTTGCAGAGGAGAAGGGGGCTGAGCACAGGTTGGCATCTATGGTCCTGACTTTCATGGGCTTCCAGAAAGAAAACAGGAGACTCTAGCTCTACAACCCGAGCAGTGGTAATTCAGGAAAGTATCAGGAGGGACTGGAGGCCCTGGGCAATGGTGAGAACCTTGGTGGGCCAGAGACTTCATTTAGGGGTATGGACGTGAGAGAGAACAGCCTTGTGAGCTGTTCATTTAGGGGTATGGACGTGAGAGAGGCGCTGCTTGTCTCTAACCCCAACCCTACCAGGCATGAGGCAAGGAAGCTGCCAGTTCAGGGCTTGTACCAGAACAGAGCTAATGAACACAGGCTGGACATCTGCAGGGAAACACTGGACATCTGCAGGGAAACCTCACCCTGAAGGTGGTGGAGTAGGAGGCTGTGGTAGGTGATTGCTTCAGGGTAGAGCCCTCATCAAGGGGATTAGTGTCTTTCTGAAAGACAGGCTCTGGAGCATCCACTGCTTCCCAGCATATGAGGACACAGCAGGCAGAGGGTATCTGTGCCAGGAGGAGTACCCTCTGCAGACACCAAGTCTATTGCCCCCTTGCTACTGGGCTTTCTAGCTTCCAGAATAGCCAGGGATAATGTTCTTGTTGGCACAGTGTCCAGAATGTGGAATCTGTTCTCATGGCCCCAAATGAGGAAGGGGGTGCAGTAGGGAGGCTTGGTGCCCACCAGAGAGAAGCCCTTGCCAGCCTGGTCCTGTGTGGGAAGAGGTGCCCTGGCACCCTCTAGTGAAGGCTGCTGGTTACTGTGACTCATCCACAAGGACATTTGTGCCACCCTTCCCAGGAAGAGGAGTGGCCTGCTGAGTAAACAGACCTGGAGGCAGCAGGGAGCCCAGCCCGCACTTGGAGCATGACTCTGCCTTCTTGTGAGAACAGGGAGCCAAAGATGACAACCACACAAAGGAAGAGCCAACCAGAGCAAACGCTGCTCCTGGAGGAAATGGGTCAGTGAGTCGAAATTATCATCTTAGAGACATTGGGGGGGACACTGTATCCACAAAACCAGAGCAGAAGCTGGGAAGGAAACAACAGAGAAGGCTGAGTAAAGGAACAGTTGTCAAAATTAAAACTCTGAGGGAAAGATGGGAAATGCATGCAACACAATTCCCCAGGTATTGGAGTGTGTGTGTGTAAAACAGTCTGAGGGGACAACTGGACTTACGTATTGAGTGTGAAATCCAAATGTGCTGAGCAGGAATTAGGAGAGAATGAACAACCACTGAGATTGGAAGGGAGGTGTCCTGACTCTTACCACTGTTGGAACAAACCTTTCTGAAAATGTAGACTTGAGACAACTCCAATGTTATGTTGCCTAGCTACAGAGATCAGAAGTCCCAAAATGAGGAGCTAGCAGGACTTCTGGAAGCTGTAGAAAAGGCAACTTCTCACCTTTCCCAACATCTAGGGGTCACCTTCATTCCTTGGCCAGTGGCCTCTTCTCTAGTACCTACTGCATTATTGTATCTTTCATCTATAACACATTGTCTGTATCATGTCTGTCTGTCTGTCTTATCTTAGGTTTCCTTGCTGTGAAGAAACACCATGACCAAAGCAACTCTTATAAAAGAAAACATTTGATTTGGAGCTGGCTTATAGTTTGCAGTGGTTTAGTCCATTATCATAATGGTGGGAAGCATGGAAGCCTGCAGACAGACATGGTGCTGGAAGAGCCCAGAATTCTCCAACTTGATCTGAAGGCAGCTGAAAGGATACTGCATACTACACTGGACAGATCTTGAGCATAGAAGGCCTCAAAGCCTGCCCCATAGTGACATGCTTCCTTCAACAAGCCTGTACCTACTCCAATAAGGCCACACCTCCTAATAGTGCTACTCCCCATGGGCTAAGCATTCAAACTCGTGAGTCTATGGGGGTCATACCTATTCAAACCACCACACTATGTAGTATGTATGTCTACTATCATTCATCTATCTATCTATCTATCTATCTATCTATCTATCTATCTATCTATCTGTCATCTATCTATTCATATATCATTAATCTATCAGTCTTGTTGTCATTTTTCCATCATCCATCCATCTATCATCCATCCATCCCTCCTATCAGTTCTGTTCCTTTAGATAACCCTAACCAAATCAGATGCCAACAAAGGGTCTTTGAAAAATTGAACCAAGAGCATGGAAGATGATGACTGTCTGTACACAGATTTTCCTCATTCTTCTGTCACCCCCCCCCCTCCACTGTTGCTTAACCTACCATGAAGCAATCAGAGGAGAGAAAAGAAATGGGAAATGCAAATAGTCTGTATGTGCAGGTCATAAGATATTGTACTTGAGAACTTCAGTGCTCTAGAGGAAAACTGGCTCTCCAATAAGGCAACAAGCTGGTTAGAAACCCAGCTTGCCAAAGCAAATAGACCACCATACTCTACATTTTCTCATACAACTGAAATTAAACAATAAAACCGACTCCTCCAAGGGACCCACAAGGAAGAGCAGAGACTTGACTGAGATTCCTAGTGGTGTGGTAACATCTCCATCTTGCCCCATTCTATAATACATGGTAGAAAAGTCATAAGCTGGGAGAGGCAACAGTGTCTTCCTTAGAAGATGCTGGTATAGAAGCCCTAGTAAAATCCCACAGTAGCACTCACCTAAAGAAAGGCGATGCAGAGCAGAAACCCTGTTGCATTGTGGGGTGAAGACACCAGTGTGTTAAACCTCTCACTCAACCCAACTCCTGGCCCAGTGAAGAGAGCACCTCTATCAGAAGGGCTGGGGAGATGCTTTCAGGGTAAAGGTGCTAGCTACCAAGGCTGATGACTGGAGTTTGGCTTCCACTTGGTTCAAGGAGAGCTCTAACTACTGCAAGTTGTCTTCTAACCTTTCATTCGTTTACTGTAGTACATGTGCACACACATATACACACACACATGCATGCACGCACATATGCATGCACATACACATACACACATTAATTAAGTAAAATATAAAACATTGAAGATCCAGCAGAAGTAGATGGCTATTCACTTTCCAGGATGAAAATTATTTACCTTTATCTGATTTTTTGAAGGAAAAAAAAAAGCTAGTTCTTTTTCTAACATGTAAAATGTCAGTAACATGTTAAACCTTTAAAGGAAAGGCAGCAATATTTAAGATTAGATGAGTTATTTCTTTTTTTATTATAATTTTTTATTTTCTATATTCTTTGTTTACATTCCAAATGATTTTCCCTTTCCCGGTTCCCCCCTCCCCATAAGTTCCCTAAGCCCTCTTCCCTTATTTCAGCAGAGAGATGGAAATGGCAAAATTGAGTGGAAATATGAGGAGCGAAAACCACCCCCACCCCCACCACAGAGATGGGGATGTTCTCTGCAGCCAAGGTGAACTTGAAGGCGATCTCACAGATGTACTAAAAGAAAAGCAAGCAAAGAAAAGACCAGCATCCTAAGGGCCATGGTAAGAGCACAGCTCACACCTTGGCTGTTCTTCTCGTGCTGAGACCAAATATCTGACACACAGCCACTTAAGGAAGGAAAGTTTTATATAGCCATGGCTCAGAGGAAGGCACTGGAGAGGAAGAAACTTGGTCTGTGGTACCAAAGAGCAAGCCAGGAAAGGGTAATGTTAGTCCTGGTCTGACTTGCTTATTTCTCCCCTTTAATTCCATCCAAGACCCCATTCTATGGAATGGTGCTACCCACATTTAGGGTGGGTCTTTCTTCAGTTAAACCTCCCTGGAAACCTTTCATGAATATGCCTAGAAAGGTGTCCTCTAGGCGATTCTAAATACCACTATACTTGTATGGCTAACCATCACAAAGGGCACCATTTGTCACTTTGACACCCAAGGCAATGACAATAAGAAGGTCACAATTATTCCCAGTATGACATAGCCATCCGACTCCCAAAGGCCCCAGAATCGCAGACTCGGAAACTTGTTTAAAAGTCCAGTTTGAAGTCTCTTCTGAGACTCAAGAAGAGCTATTACCACTGAGACACCTATAAAGACAGAAAAACAGACCCAACTCTACCTGTTACCAGGGATTCTCTAACCTCCACATGTGACGTGGACTCAGATAGGCTATCTGCAGTCTCCTCCTCTTCCCCATCCATTGGGTTGTCCTACTCTTGTGGCTACTCTCCATGGACACCCACCTCCTCTCATCCCATCTTCCTTGCCAGATGTCAATCCAGTCCCCATCAGGTACTCTCCCATCTTCACATATGACCCAGAGTTTCAGAGTTCTTCTAGCTGCTTGACTGGGACCCTTGAATTATCCTATCTAGTCTTCAGACATCGGACCAGTTCACACTGCCAGGGGAAGCTTTGCCAGTCTCCTTGACAAACAAACTGCTAAAGGCAGTGGACTGTAGCAGAGAAGCAGAAAAGCTGGATAGAGGCTGTGTCCCCAAATACCAGACAGACAGCTATATAATACCAGATCCCAACCCAGCTATAAAGTAGCACTACCCTGAGTATTATAAACACCCCTGTTTAAAGAAGAAAGGAGAATTGAGCAAGCAAGAAAGAAAAAACTCCAATAGATTCTAGATGTGCAAATCTAAACACAGAAGCACAACACAAAACTTCATTGTTCCCTTCAAATAATACAAATACCACAGGAATGACCTCTAATGACAACATGAAAGAGCATCCAGACATGGTCACACAACTCAGGCATGACAAAGACAAAGAGATGAATGCACCAAGGAGATAAATCCAAGACATGAAAATGAAATTTGAATTTTTAAAAGAAATCTCAAACTGAAATGATGCAGGAAATGAAACACCCAATAAACCAGTTAACCCACAGTAGAAAGCCTTGTAAAAAAAAAAGATTATGTTGAAAGTGGAAAACATGAAATTCAACCACCATTTTTTAAAATTCTTTTTTAAAAGATTTATTTATTTTTCTCATCTATGTGGGTACACTGTCGTTGTCTTCCGACACACCAGAAGAGGGCATCAGAGCCCCATTACAGATGGTTATGAACCACCATGTGTTTGCTGGGAATTGAACTCAGGACCTCTGGAAGAGTAACCAGTGCTCTTAACTGCTGAGCCATCTCTCCAACCTTCAACTACCTTTGTTTGTTTGTTTGTTTGTTTGTTTGTTTGTTTGTTTGTTTTTCAAGACAGGGTTTCTCTGTGTAGCCCTGGCTGTTTTGGTACTCACTTTGTAGACCAGGCTGGCCTTGTACTCAGAAATCTGCCTGCTTCTGCCTCCCAAGTGCTGGGATTAAAGGCATGTGCCACTACTGCTCAGAGTTCATTGAAATCTTAATGGGGAAACATCAAGTTAGTTATAAAGGGAAACCTATTAGAATGACACCCATAGGTGTTTCAACAGAAACTTTTAAAGCCAGAAAGATGTTCTGCAAGTCCTGAAAGACCATAACTGTCAACCCAAACTATTATACCCAATAAAACTATTAAAACTGAAAAAGATACAAAAGCTTTCTATCATTAAAATAAATGAAAGGGATTTATGACACAAAGCCAGCTCTACAGAGATGTTAGAAGGACTACTCAATGTGAAGAGAAAGATTACCGCATTCAAGAAGGCACAAGGAACACATAAGCAATGCCGGAATAGGTAATCAAATGAGATCTGAAAACACACACACACACACACACACACAAATTCACAAATGACAAGAATTAATGCATGACTTTTAACACTAACTGAACATTAATGATTCCCAATCCCCGCCCCCAAAGACACAGAGTAAAAGACTGGATTGGAAAAGAACTGTCAAAGATAGATACTTCTGTATGCAAAAGAACAGGCATTGCAAACAAATGGAACTAAGTGACAGGATGTGTAGCTATTCTAATATCTGACAAAAATAAATATCAAATCAAAAGTAGTCAGAAGAAATAAGAAGGACAGTTCATACACATTTCAGGAGAATTCCACCAACAGGGTATTATAATCCTACACACACACATACACAATTCCATAAAAGAAATAGTATTAGATCTAAAATCAAACTGATCCCAACGAAGCGATAACTGTTGATTGCAATATCCCACTTTCATCAACAGGTGAGTCATTTGAATATAAATAAAACAGAGATACCCTGGAATGAAATGACACCATAAATCAAATGAACCCAACTGATATCTGCAGAACGCCCCACCCAAACACGGAAGAATGCATTTTGGAACTTTCTCCAAAATCAAGCACATGTTAGTACACAAAGCATGTCTGGACAAATATAGAACAAATTAAAAGCACATGCTACTTTCTGTCTAAACACGATGGACTAAAACTGGGCACAAAAGCAATAGAAATTACAAAAAATACACAAACTCATAGAAATTAAACAATATACTACTGAATGACATTATTGAATCAAAGGTGAAAACTTAAAATTCCTAGAACGGAATAAAAAAAAAAAAAGAAAATACAGCATGCCAAAATATATGTGACAAAATGAAGGCAGTTCTAAGAGGAAAATTTATAGCTCTAAGTGCCTACATTAAAAAAAGTTCAAGAGCTCTCAAATTAATAGCTTCATGATGATACACTTGGAAGTTTCAGAAACACAAGAATCAACACACAGAGAGAGTAGACAGAAAGAAATAATTAAACTCAAGGCTGAAATTAATGAAATAGAAAGAAACCCAAACAATACAAAGAACCAATTAAATAAAGAGTTCGCTCTTTAAAAAGATTTAGAAGATTGGCAAACCTTTAGGCAAATTAGCCAAAGAGATGACCCAAATTATTATTAAAGATGAAAGGGAGATGTTATAACAGATACGACCATTATAATAGACGTTATAACATCATTATAACAGAATCATAAGGACACACTCTACAAACCTATATTTCAGCAAAGTGGATAATCTAAAAGAAATCAATTAATTTTGAGATACTCCAAAACTAAATCAAGATGAAATAAATAATTTAAATAGACTCATGATAGCCAATTAGATCCTGTTGGGCAGTGGTGGCGCATGCCTTTAATCCCAACACTTGGGAGGCAGAGGCAGGCAGATTTCTGAGTTCAAGGCCAGCCTGGTCTACAGAGTGTGTTCCAGGATAGCCAGGGCTACACAGAGAAACCCTGTCTCAGAAAACCAAAAACCAACCAACCAACCAACCAACCAACCAACCAAACAACAACAACAAAAAACAAAAAACCCCAACAACTTTCCTAATGGAGGGAGAATTAGCCTTTCCCAAGCATGAGCCCAGTTATTGATTATTCAATAAAAAGTAATCAGTCCTCAAACTATATCCACAAAAAACAACAAAAACAAACCCAACAGGTTGTATTTATATATTGCTGTATCTCTCCCTGCCTTTCTCTCTGTCTCTGTCTTTCCTCCTCAAACTATATCCAAAAAACCAACAAAAACAAACCCAACAGGTTGTATTTATATATTACTGTATCTCTTCCTGCCTTTCTCTCTGTCTCTCCTTGTGTATATGTATGTATGTATGTATGTATGTATGTATATATATATATATATATATATATATATATATATATATATATATATGCATGTGTTTGTATCAAAAATAACCAGAGAAAAAGAGACTATCAGTTTGAAAGTGGAGGTGAATAGGAGCAGTTGGAGGGGGCATCTGGGAGAGCCTGGAGGGAGGAAGAGAGTAAAGTGATGTAATTCTATTTTAATTAAAATGTATTAAAAATAAAATGTATTTAAAAATAACTCTCCCAACTTAAAAAAAAACCCACAGGGCAAGAGAGATTCAGTGCAGACTTCTACAACCCTCCCCACTAAAACTAACAATACTCTTCAAATTATTTCACAAAATAGAAAATAGAGTAACATTTCCAAATTCTTCTTACAAAGGCAGCACCACTCTGATACCAAAGCAAGACAAAGATCAAACAGAAAAGCATAGGGCTGGCGGGATTGCTCAGTGGCTAAAAGCACTTGCTTCTCTTTCAGAAAGAAGATCCAGATACAGTTCCCAGCATGCAGATGGTGGGGCACAACCACCTGCAACTCCAGCTCCAGGGGATCCGAAGCCTTCTTTTGATTTCCTCAGGTACCAGCCATGTACAGGGTATGCATGCACATACAGGCAAAGCATTCATACAAAAAGAAAATTATAGGCCAATACATCTAATGAACATGGATGCAGAATTCTTCAATAAAATACTTATTTGCAAACTACATTCAAAAACACATTGGAAAGATTATCCCTTAAAGTGAAAATTTCTGGTTTCTTTGGTAACTTAGGTCACAGTGATTCTTTGCTGGGACAGACAGGTAAAAGAATATTTTGCTAAAACAGACATGTCATAGAAATTTTTGCTGAAATAAACACAGGTAAAAGGCTATTCTGCTATAGCAAACACATGAAAGGACTCATGATATTTAGGAAGAATATAAATATGACTACACAGACAATGGGAGCTCGAGTGTTTGCTTTGCTCCTACTTGCTAGTCTTTGCTGAAGACACGCATGTATTGGTTCACCTTACATTGCATTGCTGAGCTTCGTCTGTGGTGACTTCATAGAGAGAAACTCACCAAAGAACTTCTCAGTGAGATTCCTGTGGCTTCTTGCTGCTTTTGCAGACTCAGATCGATTGGCAAGCCTTGCAATTTCTTCTGGATTGAACTGCCCTTGCTGATTCATGTGTGGTATTTGCCCCAAGTGGATGGCACTGCAGCTGCTGATTTATGTTTGGTGTTTTCTAGTGGACTGAACTGAGAACAACAAAGATAGGAATCGCCACCAAAACTATTTCTAAACAGGTCCACTTCCCCCAGATCCTAATAACCTTTTTTCCCCACTACCTCTGGTAGGTGATAGGATAGAAGGGAGGTTGAACCCTTATTAAAGTAGGTTGTGAAAAATATATGCCAGCAATCCACCATGATCAAGTCAGTTTTCTCTTAGATATACAAATGGTTCAACATACATAAATCAGTAAACATAATCTGGACAAACATAATCTGGACAAACTCCAGGACAGAAGCTGTATTTTATTGCAGGCAAGCTGGGTTTTTCAGAGGGTGGGATTTAGAACAAGCATTTAAAATTATACAACATCTCTCTGTGATAAAGATTTTGTTGCACATTGTTACAGAGAGACAAGGGGAAGAATAGGGAACCTAAAAAGTGAGAGAATAGAAGAGACGGGTAAAGGAGGGTATCTTAGGTTTCATGTAATGGGATACCATGACCAAGGCAACGCTCACAAAGGCAAACATCTAACTGGGGTTGGCTTACAGTTTCAGAGGTTCAGTCCATTATCATTATGGTGGTAAGCATGGCATTGGGCAGGCAGACTTGGTGCTGGAGGAGCAGAAAGTTCTACATTTTGATTTGAAGATAACCATGAGGAGACTGTCTTCTGCAGGAAGCTGAGAGGAGGCTCTCATTCTACTCCACTGGGTGGAGCTTGAGCATAGAGACCTCAAAGCCCACCCCCACAGTGACATACTTTCTCCTACAAGGCCATGCCAACTCCAGTAAGGCTGCACCATCTAATAGTGCCACTCCCAGTGGGCCAACAGTCAAACACATGAGTCCATGGAGGCCAAACCTATTCAAACTACCACAGAGGGAATATGGGGAGGGACAACTAACACTAAAGTCCATTTGAAAAACTATATAGAAACTTACTCTGTAGAATGTTCTACACATTAGACACAGACACAGACACATAATACATACATATATACACATATTTATGTATATATGTATATACATATATACATATACATAACTATAACCCTAACCCTAACCCTATATACACACATGCATATATATAGAGAGAATTTAAGTAAAGTCATGAAAAATAGGTAAGGCAATGCCCCAACTAGACATTTTATGCCCCCAAGTAAAATCTTTAGTACCAAGAATAGACTATATATCGTTGAGTCATTGGCAAAAGGGTCCCCATGAAAACTCCAAAACATTACAGATGATTGCCAAAGATATTTGTTATTGTCCACAGGTTGATGGTAAAGCCCTGAAGACACCATTTGCATCTGTCATCAAACCTAAAGAAGTCAAGTTGGTGTCTAACTAGAAGCTTTACCTCTACTGACTCTACTGACTGTCCTTGAAGGTGTGCTGTACTACACAAGGAGAAAGCTAATCATAAATCTCTCCTAGCTATAAAATATGCAACTCACAACAGTAGTTTGCCTGCAAGATATACTGGTACAATAGACGCACAAATGTTATGGAAGTAACCAACTGCTTTCTGATTGCTCTTATGGCCTGCTATGTGAAATGGAACCCATACCTGCACTGCTAAAGTGGCCAAGAACTTGAAACTAGATAGGCCATGGGCCTAGCAGAAACCCTAATACTATTATTATGCTAAAGGCATACAGCAATGAAATGACTCCTAATGACATTCTCCTGTCATAGATATAGATCAGTTTATCACTCAGACATCATCATAGAAGCTTTTTCTTCCCAGTAGATGGGAACAAATACAGAGACTCACAACTGGACAATGTGCAGGGGTGAAAGACTTTGGAGCACACTTAGTCCTAAATGGGATGTCTTCATCAACACCTCCTCTCTCTCTCTCTCTCTCTCTCTCTCTCTCTCTCTCTCTCTCTCTCTCTCACACACACACACACACACACACACACACACAGACTCAGGGATCTATGAGGAAAGGGACATGGAAATATTGTAAGAGCCAGAGGTAATGGTTGAGTCTAAAGGATGTAGTGTCTTCCAGACACAACAGGATTGTGAACATATGAACTCACAGAGATCATGCATAAGATCTGCACAGGTTCAAGCTAGATGGGATTCCAGCACTGAGAGGGTAAGTAGACACGGATTCCCACACCTAATCAAGAAGCTATCTGCAATTGATACCCACAGACAAAGGAGAAACCAGTTTTTTTCAATGAAGTCTCTCTGGATATATTAACCACACTTCAGGACAGGCTCCATGTCCAGAAGTAGATGACTAACATAAAATGAACTCAGTGGTATTTTTTTGTAGAGATTTTGTTTCATTTTGCTTTGTTTGGGCTTTTATTGTTTTAATTTTAGGTTTTTTTTTTTTTTTTTTTTTTTTTTTTTTGCTTACTGGCCTTTGCTTGTTCATTTGATTTCTATGTTTGTGGGGGAATTTGTACATGTTTCTTATTTTTTTATTGTTTGTTTTGTTTTTAAAGAGAGGTAAAGAGAGAGAATAAAAAGTTGGGAGGGAAGGGAGGTGGGAAAGATCTCGGGGGAATGGGGAAGAGAAAATGATCAAAATATATTCTATGAATTTTTTAAATAAAAATCCATTTTAATCACACTAGCAGTAGAGGAGAATATCTTTAGTCCAATGTATAGCATGATGAAGACCTGTAACTAACATATCTAGGAGTTAATAAAGAAAAATGACACTCTGAAGGCTCAGTTGAGGCAAGGGTAAGACAAATTATCTTCTTCCACACAGAGAATGAACTACAGGAAAAATTTTTAAAGTGCTTTAAATGTTTGTCTGTTTTCAGCAGGCAAAACTCAACTGTATTTAAACATACAGAAAACAGACTTCTACATGTTAGAGAGTGAATGTTATTTATTTTTGACATAGAATTTCATGCAGTCTGAACTGGCCTGAATCTCTTATTAACTGGAGTTTGACCTTCTGATCCTTCTGCCTCCACCCCTCCCACCAAGTTCAGACATTTGAGGTATGCATGGCTAGGCTCAGCAAGATTGATTTTTTTTTTAAGTGCCATAAATTACAATGTCATAAAATAGAATATAATTCCATAACAGAACTCAAAGACCTAATTCCTTCACAAAGATACTAACTATAGCACATGCCCCAACATAACTTTGGGAGTATTCTGCTTTCCAGTCAGATTCCTGGGCAAGATCAAGCCAAGTCCAGCCCCACTGAAACAGACTTATGTGTTCTAGCTGTTCCTTAGAGTCAAAAACCAGTTTCCTCTTGGAGAAAACCAACTCTTTCAGAGGCAAAGAAAAAAGCAAAACATACAGAGACCTTTCCAGCTTCCTGTTGTCTCATCTGATCTGAAGTGCTGAAGAAGAAATCAGCTTTGGCTGTTTGGAGACTGTGGAGAATAACCAAGAGCCCAGTGGTTTGTTGCAGAGACAGAGAACTGTCAGCATTGAATATATTCCTAAGAAGAGGGAAGGAAGCACAGTACTGGAAATTAAACCAGGAAAGCTCTGTCACAGGAAATTACATACCAACCCAGAGAAGATGCATGGACTGGGTAGGTATCCCAATGTGAAATACATCCAAAAAGAGTGAGAGAAGGTGGCTGCTTTGAGTTAAAGATACAAACAAATCATGTGGTGACAATACAAGTAAACATAGCTCAATCAAAGGGATAAGATAAATAAATCCCCAGAAACTGAGTCTTAATAAAGATATCAATAGCCGGGCGGTGGTGGCGCACGCCTTTAATCCCAGCACTTGGGAGGCAGAGACAGGAGGATTTCTGAGTTCGAGGCCAGCCTGGTCTACAGAGTGAGTTTCAGGACAGCCAGGGCTACACAGAGAAACCCTGTCTCGAAAAAACCAAATATATATATATATATATCAATGAGTTACCTTTAAAAAAAATAAAAATGATCAGTGTTTTGTAAGAAAAGTTTTAAAATGAGGAAAATAGAGAATTAGGATGGAAGCTTTGGACCCAGGAAGGGGTTGAAGCTGGTCTAGGCCAAGGCACCAGGCCATGGGGGAATCTGTGGACCCAGATATGATACCAGAGCTGACCTAGGCTAAGGCACCCAGGTGCTAGGAATCCCATAATACACGTGGTGAAGCCGCTGACACACAGTAAAATGGCCAGGTCTATAGGTCTTTTAACATTCAGCAGGAGCTGTGGACCCAGGGAGAGAGGCTGGAGAGGCGCTCACGTATATGGAGTCCAGGTGTGCAGGCGACCGTAGAAGAGAATATCAGACCGGAGCTGACCCAGGGCAAGTTGTCCAGGTGTAAACTGTTACACTAGACAGTAGCAAAGGCAGAGACCAGTGAGGAGTGTGGTGACCTTCAGAAAGTGATGTGTTATTTCAGACTGTAGGAGACCCTTAGAGGAATACTGTAGATAGATCCCAAGGCCCTAAATATCATTTCCAGAGAGGACAATATTATAAGCCTACTGCAACTTAATTATCTCCTAGATATTGCAAATATCTCAACTGGAAGAAAGATAGATTGAAAAGAAAGGAAGGATGAAAGGAAGAAAACAAGGAAAGAAGGAAGAAAAAGACTCAATAAACAAACTAATTCTAGATGTGTGTGTATCATCATAGAAACAAAAACAACACAAACAACTAAAACATGTCTACAAAAGTTACTAATCCCTTTGTAATGGCCTCCAATGAGAACAACTTGGAAGAATGTCCAGGGAATTAAAATAAATGATTATAACCATGTCCAAACAAATCAAAGAAGGCATGTATGTTCTCCAAGAGAACAAACACAAAGAACTAATTGAAATAAGAAAGCCAACTTAAGCTATGAAAGTATAACTCAATAAAGATAGGGCAACTACACCCATGAAATCTTTTTTTTTTTTTTTTGTTATTCCTCTAGAATTGGTCTGAGACTCTATTATAGCATTTTTTTTCTTATCGATAGTTAGCCTTTCTTTTTTTTTTTTGTTTTTTTTATTTGATATATTTTTTTTAACATTTCAAATGATTTCCCCTTTTCTAGCCCCCCACTCCCCGAAAGTCCCATAAGCCCCCTTCTCTCCCCCTGTCCTCCCACCCACCCCTTCCCACTTCCCCGTTCTGGTTTTGCCCTATACTGCTTCACTGAGTCTTTCCAGAACAAGGGGTCACTCCTCCTTTCTTCTTGTACCTCATTTGATGTATGGATTATGTTTGGGGTATTCCAGTTTTCTAGGTTAATATCCACTTATTAGTGAGTGCATACCATGAGTCACCTTTTGAGTCTGGGTTACCTCACTTAGTATGATGTTCTCTAGCTCCATCCATTTGCCTAAGAATTTCATGAATTCGTTGTTTCTAATGGCTGACTAGTACTCCATTGTGTAGATATACCACATTTTTTGCATCCACTCTTCTGCTGAGGGATACCTGGGTTCTTTCCAGCATCTGGCAATTATAAATAGGGCTGCTATGAACATAGTAGAGCATGTATCCTTATTACATGGTGGGGAATCCTCTGGGTATATGCCCAGGAGTGGTATAGCAGGATCTTCTGGAAGTGAGGTGCCCACCCATGAAATCTTAACTAAAAGATATGCCTCTGGTTTCTAATTAGGCCCGCGAGAGCGCTTCCAGAAAGAGTTAACTGATAGGGGAAGAGCTCTCTGACACGGGGCAGAATTTCCTAGCAGAGACCTGGACAGAAGGAGGCCCAGCAAAGATGAAGATGTGGGGTGGCAAAGGGGGAGGGGGGAGCTTCTTGCCTGCATGCCCTCACTTCTTGCTAGTGAGTGTCTACTCTATTGTTGCTGTTGCTATTGGAGCCCACCATCTTGGACCTTCAAATGTGGGCTGATGACTAGCAGTTCTCTTGAAATCTCCCAGGTCCTCATCATGAGATTGAGATTAAATAACCCTGTAAACCACCGACCTAACCAACAACAGAGAATGCTCTATTCAGCATGATCAGAATACGTATCCTTCCCAGGCTCACACAGCATGCCTCAGATCTTAAGATTTTTAAGAAGATTTAGGAAAATCATTTCAAGATACAGACATAGGCAAAGACTTTCTGGATAGGGCTCCTGTTGGTCAGGAAAGAATGCCTACGATTGACAAATGGAAGTGTAAGCTGAACAAACCCTTTCCTCCCCAACTTGCTTCTTGGTCATGATGTTTGTGCAGGAATTAAAACCCCAACTAAGACACTCACAGTTGGTAAATGTGCAGGAATAAGAGCTCTCAGCCCTAAGTTGGATGTCTATATCATCTCCCTTCCTTTGAGAAAATCTAAGACTTTTCTCCTCCCACTTTTCTCTGCTTCATCCTGACACAGTTGGACCTCCAAATAATAGGCTGTTTTCCATTTGGTCAGGCATCCAATAAAGCCAAATGTCGGTCAGTGACTCATGAGACCTAACTAGGAGGCTCCCTGGTTAGGTTTCTGGGCCTCACAGGACTTGCTCTCAGTTTTGAGATTCTCTCGAAAGTTCCAGGAACTTTCCACAGGCCCCACAGGCTCCAAAACTTGGAATTTTCCACGGACTGGGAAATCTCTTGACTCCTGGAAGGCATGAGTCTGGGGATGTCTGCCCTACTTTCTAGGCACATTTGGTCAATCTGAAACGTGAGGGATGCCTCGGAGGCTGGATCTGACCCTCATTATTTTAACCTTGATCCTACACCTGTCAGGGGTTCCAAAGTATCTCAGCCAAAAGCCAGTTTACAGGCCAACTTAAAGGAGATCCAAGGAAGAGAATGGAAACCTTCCACTGTTCAACGCAAATCTAGCCTCATTCTATCCTGGACAATGACAACTGTTAGCCAGAGTTCAGAATTTTAATTATAATATCATAACTGGTTTAGGTAGCTTCATAAAACAATGAAAAGTGGTCCAAAGTCCTTTGTATACAAAGCTCTTTGGCTAACCCTTTCTATATAACTCTTGCTCTGCGTAACACACTTTCCTCAGCCACCAAAGTCCTAGCTCCAACCACCCAAACTCCACCAATCTCCAATTTTGACCCTGCAGATGAGTCTCTCTGCCTTAGTCATCCTACAGACTCCCCACTGGCTCCCGTGTCTCTGTCCTCAGCCACTCCCGTTCCTTCACCCCCGCCCCTTTTACTCCCCTTACACAGGCTGCCCATCTCCCCTCCCTCTACCACTATAGAAAATGGTCCTTCCCAACCCCTCTCCTCAGCCCTCCCAGCTTCCCTGGAGACCCTGGTCCTTCCACCACCCTCACCTTGTCAGGACATATGTTCCCCTTGAGGGAGCTAGCTGTAGGAGATGACCTCCCCACCCTCATCCACGTTCCATTCACCATAACTGAGACGGACTACTCAGAGGAAAAACTGGGGTCCTCAGGAAACCCCTTATAATACAGGAGAAAATTTATCACACTCTCCCAGGTTTACTCTCTTACAAGGCAGGGTGTTTATTATATAATTCATGTCTACCTTAACAGCAGATGAGGGGGAAAAAACCCCAAAACCAAAATCTCATTATCTGGAAGGCAATTCAAGGTTATATAGATAGACTACTCTGGGTAAACAATCTCTGTATGGTGGAAAATGTTCCCTGACAGCCTGAGGTGAACTCTCCGGACCCCTGTTTAAAGTCGTGAACAGAAGACACAAGGAGACAAAAAGGGAGAGAGAATGGGAACATGAAAGGCAGTTTCTGCCCTGCTTCAAATGCCAACAGAAGGGGCACTGGGCAGATGAGGAACTCAATCCCTGGCTCCTGCACTGGTATGCCCCACATCTGCACAATGGGGCCACTGAAGAGGATTGTCAACAGGACCCTCAAGGGACCCCCCAGCCCCACTTCCCCTGTCCACACGTGACACTGATTAATGAGGAGGCCCCAGTTCAACATCCCTAGCCCAGGCTTCTGCCAGCTTGCCTGAAAACTCTGATGATATGGATGGTGGCGGGGCGTCTGAACACCACGGCTCCTTCTTCTCTGCTAACTGAATGGCAAGGGAACGTGTTCCCTTTCTCTTTCTAAAGTTAGGGTCCCCATATGCTTGCTCTTCCAGAGGTTCTGAGTTCAATTACCAGCAACCACATGGTGGTTCACAACCACCTGTAATGGCATTTGATACCCTCCTCTGGTGTGTCTGAAGACAACTACAGTGTATAGTCATCTTGGACGATGATAGATGAAAGATGTATACCATTAGCCTCTGATGCTACATTTCTCCTAGTGTGTGCATTGCGGATGAATACAGAAGCAATATTCATAGTAACATTCTCAGAGCCTGTGGGGGTTCAAATGAGAAGGATGCTCATAGAC